>NC_046229.1:27044420-27349420 GCF_009819885.2 Catharus ustulatus
GTCCCACCGTTAACCCAGCACTAAACCCCATCCACAAGTAGCATATCCATATTTTTTGAGCACTTCCAGGGGTGGTGACTCCACCACATCTCTGGGCAGCCCTTCCCCATGTCTGACCAGCCTTTCCCAGACAAGCAATCAGAATTACACACATCAAACGTTTGCCAGTGCTACATTTTAAGTTCCTTCGGGAAGTTTGGGGTGAAAAGGGAATGCTGAGTTATTGTTAATCAGTGCAAACCCCCCAGCTGGATGAGAAAACTCACAGTTAGTGGTGTCCATTTCTTCAGAGTTTCAAGACTAGGAGAAGGCAACCTCTGAATTGTGGCACAGCTTTTATTTGCCCTGAGAGCCAGAGAGGCATCTCGATGTCAGCAAAACACAAGCCCTGGAGACTACCAAATAGCCAAGATTTACAATTACTTCAATGTTCAGGAGGCACATTTTTCCAAAAGAACCCACAAAGGGGAAATTATTTCTCCAATAAATGTTTATTAGGTGAAGAGTGTAAAATAAATCCTGTCTCAGCAGCATAGGCTGAAAGTCTCAAATAAGAAGATAAAAAACCCATCCTCTTCCCCTTTCCTAAGCCCTTCTTGAGTTGTATCCCTGCAGTTAGGATGATAGTGATAATGAGAATCATAAACTGAAAGGTCTTTATCAGAATTATTTAATACATAGTACAGGCAGCTATAACTAACGTGGTGCAATATTTATTGAAGCAATGATATTAAAGCTAGAAAAACAGTCATTAAGTAGAGATTGATGTCACTCACCCATCCCAGTGACCAAATCTCTTTCCTCACCCTCTAGGAATGACCTTGAGGGTGTCCCCACTCCAGGGAGGAATCTCCACACACTCCCAGAAGGAGGGTGTAAGAAGATTAAAAAGTGGGGCTGGGTTTTTATTGGCACTAAGTGATTGATGTCACATGTCCCCAGGCTGGGTTATGTCAGTTGTCAGCACTGTCACCTGTTGGTTCCTCTGTCAGGATCTCAGGAACCTTTCTCCTCAGAGTGTTTAACTCTGGGATGGATGAGTCTGGCTGGTGTCAGCATCCTTCAATCCCAAAGTGATCCCCATTGCCATCCCACTGATCCTTTGGCAAACGGGGAATTGTCTCAGCCTGGTTTCCTCCCTTTAGGCAGAGTTCACAAGAGGAAATCTCTGTAAGATTAGCTCAGTATTTTAAGGAGAGAATCCTCCTGGAAGTGCAGACAGGCAGTCATTCACCAACACTCTCCTGCCTTGGTAAAGATTATAAAAGTTGAAGCATATCTTGATTTACAGACTGAAAAATAGGGAGTTTTTTTATCCACCTAAAGGCCTTTGACTTTCCATTTCAAAAAATAAGGGAATTGTGGACATTCTTACACTGCTTTTTAACTTCAGAGTCACTCCAGATTTTTTTGTTTGTCTCCTTTCCTGGGAATTTTTGCACACGTAGCAATTTTTCAAATGGAAGATGGAGGGGGAACCTTGATCAGATGCTTCAGTGAAAGACTTTTCACAGCAATTCATCTGTCATGTGTGGAAGACAGGTGAGAGTGGAAATTGCTTATATTTTAGGAAAGGCTTCTTATTTTAGAGGAGAAAAAGGCAGTTATGAGTCACCTCCATTGCAGACAATTATCTTTCATGGAGACTGGGCAGCAGTTTTTCAACCTTTCCCATCATGTGTGTCCCTAAAATGTTCCCAGAGACTCCAGCTGGGTCAAACTAAGCACACTGAGCTTCACAAAAATTTGAAGCTCACATGCCAATAACTTTCTGGGTCCTTTAACTCCAAACTTTTTCCATTGGCAGGCTGTAATCCGAAGCTTGCTTGGCTGCATAACAGTTGTGTTATCTGGCTGAATTTCCTGGCCACACTGGAATGAGGTAGTTTGCACCTGAGTTGGGACATCCCCACCAGCTGCACGGGTAATTCCATCCACAGTCTCAGCAGAATGGTTGAAGAGACAAAAAGGCTCTGCAAAAAGCACTTTTCCATGTCTGGAGAGGACCACAGTGGTGCTGCAGGCAGGAGTTATCCATATCACCAATATCTGGTCCATGCCTTTTCTGCTGGAAATTAATTTTTCATTTCCTTTCATACACCTCCCACCCAGTATCAGAAAAATGCTCTTGGATGGTGCCTCCCCATTTAATGCTTTGATGTTTGTTTAGCAGCTTGAAAGAGTGAGGAAAAACAGAAAAAAAAAAAAGACCCTATAAATCTTTAGAAATCCCTAAGTTTTGGGCTTTTTTCTTTTGCTACAAAGAAGAACATTTATAATGTAACAGTTAAAAAATGTCTTTAAAGCTTTATGCTTTTGCCTAAGTTGAATAAAACAAAGCCACTGAATATCTTTAAAAGGCTGTAAAGAAGGAAGCAGTCTTGTGTCTCTCCGTGATAAACTATTTATTTAAATGCTTAAAAGGAAATAGCCTGAAACCCATGGAAGCACTTCAGTGTGAAACAAAGGGAACTGAATATTCAGACTTAGTCTCACATTGTGAGCAAATTCCCCAGGAGTTCACTTTGGTCCACACTCCATGGGAAACCGAGGGTCTTTTGCAGGGACAGGTGTGGGTTTTTTTCCTTTAGTTGAATGGTTTATTATGGGTTGGTTTAAAAGGTTTGCCCTTAAGCCATCTCTGCACAAGTGGGACTGAAGGAGATGCAAGCCCAAACCGAGTAATTGGAAGAAAATGCAGATATTTTATTCGGTTGCAAATGCTGGCCCTGTTGCCTGGAGGAGCCACTGACAGGATTTCATTCTTTTGCAGCTACAAAGCAGTGGTGGAGTGAGCAGGCACTGACAGGGGTCTGGAAATAAAGGAGAGGCTCTGCACAAAATGTATTCCAGTGTCAGCTCCAACATTTCACCTCCTCAAGCTGGAATTCTCATGACAATGGAGAGCAAGAAACCTTTCAGCAGCAGAGAAATAAGTGCTGCTCAAAAACCCCTACCTGCCCACACTCAGACTTTGCTGTGCTTGATGAGACACATTTCTCCAGTCTGAACCCACTTCATGGCTCATTATGGCTCTCTGTAACCTGCTCATATCTTCTTCTGAGGCTGGGGAAAAAAAAGCAGGGCAGCTTTAATGTGGGTGGGTTGGAAGGGGTCTTAGAGATCACCTTGTTCCACAGCCTGCCATGGCAGGGACACCTTCCACTACCCCAAGTTGCTCCAAACCCCATCCAACCAGGCCTTGCACAATTCCAGGGATGATCTTGGAAGTCTTTTCAACCTTAATTATTCTCTGATTCTGATTTTTTCACAGCTGCTGGTGGATTAAATTTTAGCCATCAGATCCCTCGAATCCCAGCAGTGCTGTGCAGCTGGCACAAAGCCATTTGAGAGCCTAAACCCAACAGAAACTCTGTTGGATGATATGGCTCATTTAACACAAAGGCACTTAGATCCCAATCCACATTGGTTCCCAGGGTGATTTGGAAGTGCAACAGATTCCATATTAATCATGGAACTCCAGCTCATCTTCCTGGATTAAAAAAACCACCAAAACACCCAACAAAGGGACTAAACAAAATCCTCTAATGTCCTCCAAGACAAATGACATGCTGCCTCTACCTGGTGCTGTCTGCAGCTCCTCAGGCACCTTGGGAACACCTTTCCAAACAGCAGCAGCTGGGCTGGGGTCGTTGGGATCCCATCCCAAACCAGAGCAGCCATGTGGGGTTGCCCAGTGCTGGGTTGCCCCAGTTGCAGGATGTGATTGATGCCCATTCAGCTTGGTGGAAGCAACTTATTCACTAATTAGTTCCTCCTTTCAGCACATTTAGCCCAGACTGGTGGGATGAGCTCCTTGGGGATAAGTTTCAACGGATTGTCTACAATTATTCATCACCTGGCATGGATGGAAGGAGCTTTTCCTTTCTGGCAGTGCCCTCCTGCGTAAGGCTGGATGCTGACTCTTCTTTAATTTCTCTTTGCTGAGACACTCACAATTAATATATTGTTATTTGTGCTCTCCATGCATTATTTATTAAATCAGAGATAAACCAGAGGCTCCACAAGCATGGCAGGGAAACCTGTTTTCCAAGGGTTGGATGGAATCCCAGAATGGTTTGAGTTGAAAGGGACCTTAAAATTAATTTCATTCCACCCCCTGCCATGGGCAGGGACACCTTCCCCTATGCCAGGTTGCTCCAAGTTCTGTCCAACCTGGCCTTGGACACTTCCAGGGATGGGGCAGCCACAATCTTCCTAGGCAAAGCAAAAGTAAACAGCCAGTGCCCACTAGAAAGTGGAAATGGAAGAGTCATTTGTCTCTGTCACATCCCGGTCTCCAGACTGGAAGGATCAGATCAGACTGACACAGTCATCTGTCATCTGAATGCACCCAAGCTGAAAAAAATAACCTCAGCTGATGATAATGAGATAGAAAATCAGAAGGATTAGCACATGTGGGCTGCTCCAGGAGTGCAAGGTGAGCAGAGTTGGTTCAAAGCCAAAAAATTACAGGAGTGTTTCTGATAAAAGACCAGTAGTGGCACAAAGTTGGAATGAGACAACAGAACAGATGAAGTTTCCTGCACAGAACAGGAGATGGTGAGCACACCCTGATGGGACACGTACAGGGGACTCCCTTGTGCAAGGAACATGGAAAGAGGTGCACAGGCAGACAAAAATTGTCCAATAAACCCAAACTAGAATTTTAAAATTCAATTTCAAAAGATATGCCTAGCTCATCATCGTTAACGTCTGTCTTATTGTTTAATTACCTCTTAATTGGGAGAAGGTATGCCTTATGGGCAATCAGAATTAAACATGGGTTTGGCACTTTTGGAGTGCAAGGTTATATATGAGATATCAATAAATCCCTAAAAGAAAGCTAAATTATAGTAATTACGTCTTTCTTAAAAGAGAACAACTGAACACAGTTTTTCTTGCTTTGCTGGTTTTATTATCCAAGTATTTTGACTCTTATTTTCAAAGCAGCATGAATACAAAATTAACATCTGCTTTCAGAGCTACCTTAGGTTTATTGAAAATGCTCATTTATACAAATCTGGTGACAAGTGGTGATGACTAAATTAATAGGCAACTTGGCAAGTGGAATATTTGATAAACTGCTTGGAGAAGTGTGAAATACCTTTCTCCAGCTGTGGAGGAAACTTTGAATACAAAATGTGATTACATACAAGAATATCTAAAGCTTCTGGGGGTAATGATTGAACACAGGAATTTTCTGAGGTAACTATGGCTTCATATATGCTGTCATTAGTAAAAAATAGTGTATAAAATAAAAATACTGGTCCAATAATAACAACATTTTAAAAAAATTGTGAACCATGGGTGATTTTAACAGTAAAGTAATTGTTTAGCCTAAAAATTTAGAAGGAAATACTTGTAAAGCATAACAGTTTCCTACCTTTCCTGTCAAACATAACTCTATGGGATACTAATTATTCTAAAATAATTGTAAATAAAACCTTTAGAATCTTATTTAATAGAACTAGATTGTCTTTGCATAGGTCAGTTTATTTCCCCAGGTAAAGTGTCCTGACATTTTTAAGTGGGAGATCATTCCTTCACCTTCAAAATAATGAAAGGTTAAAAGTTAAAAGAAAATCCAGGTAGGAACGAAGCACAAGAAGCATAAAAATCTGGGTTAAATGTTCGTGTGGGGAAATTAGTTTGTTTGGTATTAGGCTGCAATATTACTAAGGGACAGGATTTAAAGCTTTTAGGAAAAATTTCTTCACGGAAAGACACAGGCAGTCCTGGAGTCCCCATCCCTGGAAATGTCAAACAAAATGACTGGATGTGGAACTCCATGATTTGGTTTAGTGACATGGTGGGATTCAGTGGAAAGTTAGACTTGATGGTCTTGGAGGTCTTTTCCAACATTAATGATTCCATGATTTTATGGAGAGGCCATTTTAGAGTTTATACTGAACTTTCTAAAGAAACACAATCAAATAAACAAAAAACTGCAATCATCATCACCCCACCTCCACCCACCCTCCAAAAATTTTTTTGGCATTTTAATTCTGAGGCAGAAACTGTTGGATTTCAGAGGGTACTTTCCCCAGGTCAGGGAAGAGCCTGAATTTTGCCCTTGATCTCAGCTTAAAGGTAGGAATCTGCCCAGGGAAGGCAGAAAATCCTCCAGTGATGGATGTCACAAAACCTGGCTTCCAAATGATCCATTCCAGTAAATACTGAAAGGTTCCAAAGAAACTGGAAAAAAGAAAAAAATCTTGCTTTCATTTTGACAAGACCAAAATCACTTCTCAAAATGAAATTTTCAGCTATTCAGTTTCATTTTGTCTACTCTGCTCAAGACATCACAGCTGTCCTTTCCTTCCCCCACTTCTGATGAGGATACATCCCAGCTGGATCTCTGGTAGATGGAAAAGGGACTAGAGCAAGCCCAACATGGCAAAAGCGAAGAGGGGAATTAATTCGTCATAATTCTCCATCAGAATAGGTTTGCAGTTGTGAGCACTTAAATATTTTTGAAGGTGCCCAGAGAAGCTGTGGCTGCTCCTGGATCCCTGGAAGTGTCCAGGGTTGGACAGGGCTTGGGGCAGCCTGGGCTAGTGAAAGGTGTCTCTGCCCATGGCAGAGGTGGCACTGGATGGGCTTTAATGTCCCATCCAACCCAAACCATTCCATGATTCTGTGATTCCGTGATTTTTACAGCATGTTCACATGATCAGTTCCCTACCAGCTGTACTTTTACAGCTGTAAACCCAGTATTTTCCAAGGCTCACAACAGCTCCTGGGTTTCCCTAGATGTCTCAAGTCTGCAGCAGAAAATGAACTTTTTAGGTGGTGAAGGAAAAGATGGTTTGGGGCAGATGTGCATATGATTTACCCTATTTTACTGTGTTACTCTATAAAATGTGTGACCATCCGAGTTGTTTTTGTTTTTTTTTTCAGAGCCCCAATTAAAAAGGCTGAGCTATTTTGCTGGTTTGATCCAGAGGACAGTCTCTACTGATAGCAAATGATTCAGCAGATGCTTGGATCTGTAGCTCCAGAGCCCAGCTTTGGGCTTAACATGAAGAATTAAAATCTCTTCCCTTCAGCAGCACTGAAATGCCTCATTAGTGCTCTGAAGGAGGAACTGAGGGTGCAGCACTGCTATAAATAGGATTTCATGTCTCTCGCTAGCTCAAGTCATTAATAGCCTTGGGAAGGAAGGAATTTCTAGGCTGATGAATTTGGGGTTTATGGACCCATGACTTGGGCATGTGGGTTGTTTGCCAGTGTTCTCCCCACTCTTCATCTGGCCCCATGAACTTCTAAACTCCCTACAAAAGCCAAAAAAAGCCACCTTTAAAAAGTTCATTGATTCCTGGCTTAAAAAAACCACAAGACTCTTGAAGAGAACAAAATTAGCAGTTCCCATGGTTATATTTTGCTTCACTTACCTACACAACTCTTCTGTTCTGGTGGTATTTGTCCCCAAATGGCTCCAGACTTCCTCTTCCAAACCTTAAACTAAAATTGCATTGGCAAATACTAAGCTCAAATTTCAGGAAGACTATTATCTTTTGAAAATAAAGTCTTAATTCTCAGTGAAATTGCCATCTTTGTGTCCCTAACAGAGCCATTTCTCCCTATCAGAGAGAACTGTGGTGGTTCACAGAATATTCTGAGCTGGAAGGGACCCCCAAGGATCATCAGCTCCAAGGAATACTTGATTTTAATACCAGTGCTTTTACACTTTTTAATGTCCTACATCAGGACACTCCTTTTCAAGGACAATTACAGCAATAAATTCTACTTGCTTATTTAATTGAGGGCAATAACTTTTAATATATCCTAGCTGAAAAATGGCATTCTGAGTTTATTTGCCAGAGTGCTGTTTCAGTCCTCCCCAAGTGTCTATTTTTATGCATGACATGTTCTTCTCATCTACAAAAAGGTGTAGCTACCACAATTTGAATCATTATATAAGATGATGTTGCAATGCTCCAGAAAGACCTTGTTTTTCCAAGTTTTCTTCTTCGAAGCTGTCTGAAAGGAATTAAAAATCTCAAAGACAGTTTTAAAATCTTCTCACATCAAATTTTTGACTTTACTGTGAGTTTGAACGCAATGTGGAATTAGAAAGCAAACAATATGTTTTTTGTCTCCGAGCATCCAGGTCCAATTAAACACCATAAACTGAACCTGTTGCACTCAAAGCTGACTAAATCAGGAAGGAAATGGATACAGTCGTGGAAGTCTTAAATAAGAAGTTTCTATTGTGCCTCCAAGATCCTTTCCTGTGGGAGAAATAGTCTCAGCCTTGTGTCCAAAGTGTAATGTGCACTTTTGTTGTTAATTATTATAATCCACTGTTTTTCGGGATGTTGCTTTGTTTATAAAGTCTCTTATTTGGTGAAAGGTTAATGAAGATATGACCCACTGCAAGCTCCTTGAGAAAAGCTCAGTTTAAGCCCTTTGAAGGTGAGAATCTGATTTCCTGTATCAACAGAAATATTTCAGGAATGTGTGCATCAGCTGTTCTATGGGCTGGGTGCCAATAAAAAATCAAATATCAGGAGAAAAGGCTTCAATCAGCAGATGCACATGTCCTGTGCTGAAATGTGTTATTCCAATGGCTTTTCAGTTTCATTCATTCCCATTCAAATTTGAAGTATTACTATTAATTCCAGTGTTACCTAAAGTCAGGGGGAGTTTGGCCAGGCTAACAGCAGAGCTGAGATAATGAAGGACCTAGGGATTTGACCTGTGATTCCATGGATCAAACCCCTGAAAGGACAAATCCCCACTCAGCTCTTTCTGGGTTGGGATTATGAGGTTTGGCTCATGTTAACATCAAAGCCCAGGTTTGAGTCTGGAGAAATCCAGAAAGATGAAAGCAGAGACTGCAGTGTTTTCCACTGGACTTGAGTGAACCTGGGACAGCGAGATGTTATAAAATCTTATTTTATGTGTACTCACATATTACTGCTTTCCCAGAGTTAATGGAACACCTGACTACAGGAAAACTTAAGGCTCTCTATTCCCAAAGGAATCTTTCTTTCCATTTTATCAACTTCATTACCATAGAAAGTAAGTGAGCGTAAAGAAACTTTTCATGTGGGAGAAAGACAAAAACTGCTTAATTTCCTATGCTTAACAGCAAACATTGAAACCTTCACATCAGGGATTATTATTACCAATTTTTGTCACTATAAATTTGTTGACTGAGAAGCACCTCCACCAGCTTTCAACAGGGTAATGAGTAGAAAGTAGGCCATGGACATTTTCTAATTTGTTTTTCTTTCTTATTCAACTATTCCATGCATGATTTGCATCACAATTTCCAAGGCTATCAGAAGACAAAACAAATAAGAAAAGTCAGCTGCAAAAGCTGATAATCTACATGCAGTTATAATCAAAACCCTTTGTGTCAAGGCCTTTCCAGAAAGCCTGAATTCCAAGATTGCTTGAAAGGCAGCGAAGTAAAACTCCAACTGCTGTGCAAGGCAGCTGAAGAGGAGCTGAGAGAAGCAAAACAGCCCCACACACCAGATTAAGGCAGTGTTAAACAAACCCCTCACACAGACTCTACCTTGCCAAGTGCAGCTTAACTAACCCCACAGACAGATCTGGCTTAGTCTGTGCCAATAACCAGTGGTGAGAGGTTGGAACGTCAGAACAAATTAAGCTGGGTAGTGATTCTTCCCTGTGATAGCTTCATTACTCCACATGCAATGTTTCACTCATTGTAGGTTTAGGGCTTCCTGCATCAGTTCTGCTTTTCTGTGTTTTAATCCTGTCTCTCTTTCAGAGTCTGTAACTTCATCATGAAGAGCCACTCCTTTTGCCTAATTTCAAAGCTGCTATTGATCCTCAGTCCTCGACAAATTATTCTCAATATTTCAATTATTTTTCCTGACAGTGACTGAGCACTGAACACTGAGCTGATATTTTCTTGGAATTAGCCTAAGATAACCTAAGAAGTCGTTCCAGAGTACTGACAGTAAGATTTCAGTCCTTCGTTTGGGCTAATCAACTCTTTCTCTCAATTTTTAATTTTATTTTTATTTTACTTTCTCTTACCAAGAATCTCACCTGCAACTCAATGATCCTGTCATTCCCTCTCAGCAATTCCTGCTGCAATCCTTATCCCTGCTTTTCACTCCTCACTTATTTCATGTGATCTGTAAATTCTGTTGTGCTCAAATTGACAAACATCCCAAATACATAAACAGAGATCAGAAATTCAACAGGTGAAATATGAAGGGCTGAGTTTGACTTGGGTTTTAGAGAACAATTCTACACAGATACAGAATCTTTCCCGCTTTCCTATTTCTCTCCAAGAAAAGAAAAATTTTATTTATAATTTCTACATAATGTAATTATTGGATGTTTAATAATAATTTTTTTCCTTCTACAAGGAGAATAGTAATCTTTCATAGCAGTTTTATGAACTAACAAGCATTTAGGAGAGTGTAAAAAAATTGAATTTGAAAACAAGTTGTATTGACACTCCTAAAATAACAATTACTCATGGAGAACCATTTCAAATCAGTTTCTAATGGCACAATTCAGCTCGAGGTTTGGTGTGTGCTGAAAGCTGCACTTCTCTGAGACAAATACATTTTATCCACTGATGGGGAACAGTTTTGATAGAAAAGTAATTCCAGTTTGCAGGTTGCAATATCTATAGAATTAGAGAAATGTGCTTGCTTAGAAAAAGACAAAGAAAACAAGTGCATGGCCGTATCAGCATAAATGTAGGTTTTAGGCTGCAATGACGATTATCTCAATTTTCATTGGAATTGTATGTATTTGTTTTATTAAATGGCAATCACTTGGATCTGACAGTATCTGGAGATGCAATTGAGTAATGGAAAATTAAAATGTGCAGTTTCAGCTGCAGGGGTTTATCTTCAATAATGGAACTACCCAAGCAAAGCTTGCCTTTATTGAGAGTTTCACCAGCAGATGGTCTCTGTCCGAAATGGAAACCCACTGAAGGAAGAACATTTTTTGCTGTTAATCAGCACAAAAGTTTTTCTATTTTTTTATGTCCCACCTTCAAGTCTCATTAAATTTCTGTAAGTCCTTTTTCCTATCCATTCACCACGAGAGACAGGGAATATCCAGCAGACATTTTCATTAGTGCTTGACAATATTTTATACCAATTTTTTCATGCTCTTTGCCTCACTATTAAGCAACAACACAGATTATACATAGATTAAAACAATCAGGTTTAATCACACTGCTGATTAAAGCAAATATTTTCCTATGCTTAAATAAATAGGGCCATTAACACACAAATTTCTGCTTGAAGGTGATGACTTGGTTTCAGTCACAGTGTGCTTGGAATAAAGTGAAATAGAGATTTTGGAAAGGACAATTATTTTCTGAGAAGGTGAGAGGAAAATTTCTCCTTTTGCATGTATAAAATGCTGAGATATGAAGTACAATATGCACCAAGGTTTGAAAGGCTGGAGAAACAAGAAGAATAATACTGAGAAATACTCAATTGACATTGGCATTTTTCCCCTTGACTTTTTTTTTTTTTAAGTGTTGTAATAAACAACATTCTTGCTGTAAACTGATAAAGTAGTGCAGGCTTGTCTTCTGAAGTTGTTCGCAATGAGCAGTGGAATAAACCCTGCTCCTGCTTCCATCCCATCCATATTAAATGGGAGTACAGGAGCACAGACAGACAGCAATCACACCCACACACCCCTGTTAATTTTCAGGTTATGATCATTCCCAAAGGACTAGCACCAGGCAAATAAAAATCTTTCATGTGTCATTTACTGGTGTTTTTCCTCAGAGAAACAGCATTTATTTACATGAACATAATTTACTGTAGATGGAAATCTGGTAGCAGCACTTGAGGCTAAACAGGGATGCGAAGCTGGTAATAAAACTCAGAGTAAAATTCTGTAATTAAAGCTCCACTGAGAACATGAAACAAATCCATGCATCTATCTTCAAGTATATGATTACATATGTCCAGTGTTACCTCGTAGACATATGAGCCACCAAAATGAAATATCAGTGCTGCCTCACTGAGTGAGGAAGAGAATTAAACCTTCATAGCTGGATTTGCCAGAAAAGCATTGAAATAAATCTCTTTTAAAGACATTTTAAGGACATAAACAAGTGTTGTATATATCCACAGCAAAATTAAATGTAAAAATGTATTGCCTCTGAGGCAGAACAAAATAGTTGCTTACAGTGAACAATATTGCACAATCGCAGCATGGGCTTGGAATTCTATTTCAGGGAAGAAGCTCTGAAAAAGAAAAACACATTAATAATAAGCTGCTGCCTGTGATAATGGAGGTTTTGAAATCCTTGATTTTAGTGTGCCATGTAAGTGAGGGAAATCTTTATGAGCCTTTTTTCCCCCTTTTCTTCTTTTATTTCACTTAGTGCACAGCACCAAAAAAAAGACATAGAAGCATATTTCTTGGGAAATGTTTCTCTCTCCCTCTCTTCTCCTTTTCCTGCACGAGCTGGTTCCTTACATACACGGGCAATACATAACTCCACTGAACCAAATGGAGGAGCAGCAATTCTTTCTAATGATTCCCATATGGACAATAGGGATCTGTGTCAGATGAAAGCACCATAAACAACATGACAGCACAGAACCACAGCAGATTTCCATAAAACCTGGTAATCATTTGCCTTTTATTTTATATTTGCTAAGCATGCCCAGTGTAACTCTTCCCTCATGCACTGCCAGTGAATGATTCCTACCCTGGAAGAGGTGAGAAGGAATTTCCTCCCTCAGACTTTGATGGACTCATATGTAGCTGAATTAATTGGCAACAAACACAGATCTTAAACCCCTCCAATATTCAGTCACCTTGCAACAGGCCATGGGGAAGAATCGAGTGAGAATTCTTCCAATTTCTCTCAACAGCACAAGAGGAAATGGCCTCAAGTTACACCAGGAGAAGTTCAGGTTGGACGCCAGGAAGAATTTCTTGATGGGAAGGTTTGTGAAATATTATCGGGGCTGCCCAGGGAGGCGTTGGAGTCCCCATCCCTGGAGGTGTCCAAGGAACACCTGGACCTGGCTTTCAGTGCTCTGGGATGGTGACAAGTAGGGATTTGGCACAGGTGGGACTCAGTGGTCTGGGAGGGCTTTCCAAACCTCAGTGATCCTGGGATATTGCTCTAAGATTCTTTATTGTACCACCAGGATTGATGGATTGAGTGAAGTATTGATTTTGCTCACTTCCTAATGGCAGATTTTCTGGTGTGTCAAGATAATGAAGGGGAAGAATTGGAATATGCAGAAGAAGAGCTAAATGTACATAATCATCCTGGAACTTCCCACTGTGACAGATTATCCTGATGCTCTGGAGCAGATGTACTATATTTACTTTAATATCTCCAAAACAGCATGGATACAGCGTTGTGCATTCTGCAGTCCCCATAGGAAATCATTATAATTTTCCATAATTTTCTAGTTTTTTAAATCTTGGAAGACTCTCACTTTTTATATCCACTTCTCCACCATATCCGTTTCTTTCTTTTTTAGAGTTACTGTAACTCCTTTGAGAAGTGTCATATTAAATGTTCTTCTACTGATGAGAACTTTAATTTTGATTTTAATGGAGACTTCTCTGGTGTATGCAGCAAGAATAATAATTATTGTGTGACTAAGCTTGCTTTCCTGCCAGACAAAAATAAATTTCCAACTCTTAATTTAAACTGTTTTGTTTGTTCATTTATTCAATTCGGTTTTTTACAACTTTTCTCTGAGTTTTTTATTTTTTTCAGTTTGGGTGGATTAAATGCTTTTAATCCATACACGCACTCCTTCATGCTGTACATATTTCCCTCAGGAATACTAATATCTGCCAGTGGGAAATAACTGCTGAACAGCAGCTTCCTTTGTGCTGAGCTAATTTAGGAAGGTATTCACCTTGCCCTCCATGGTGTTAAACCAACTGGTGGTTGGAGGTTTGACCTTTTATTTCTAAATATAAAAATAAAAATGTCAAGGCAGCTGTAGGGAACCGATTAGAAAATTGCCCTTCCTGGGAGACAAGAGAGAGCAACCAAGATCTAAGTAGAGAAAAGGCAAAATGCAAATTAATTGTCCCTTTCCTTGCTCTGCCTGTTAATAGCTGGGTAAGAGAATCCCAGACCCATTCCATTGTCTGGTGTTTAGCCTCACGTGGAAGAACACAGCCAAATTCTTACATAAGATGATCTCAAAGCATTGTCAATTGTACAAATTAATTAAATCCAATCAAGTCCCTGAAGAATCAGCCTCTGGGACTCCCGAGGCACTTTGGCTTCATTCCCTACCTCAGTTTTGTTTGGGAAATTGTGCAAAGTCATGCTGAATTAGAGTGGCGAGGCATCAACACAAGGCTGGGAAAAGCTCTGTAACAAAGATTGAACAGACAAGGAATGGGCACGAATTTTCCATGTAGAAACAGTGTGGGAAAGCCAATGGACATGTCTGGGAAGGGTCTTGAGCTGTGGACTTGAACAGAGCTGTCAGAGTGCTCTGAAATTACAGAAATCCCAAATCATTGCACCTAAGTTCTTCTTTCTCTTGGGAGAGGTGAAATCTGTACTACAAACATCAAGTAGTGGTTAATCATCATCATGGAATGAATGATTTTCTGAGGTGAGCCTCAGGAATCATAGAAAGATTCCACACACTGTCAAAATATTAATCTGAACATTAAAAATGTATATTTGCATCTTTTCTGTGCAGCCTTTTCATTGTTATGTTGTTCAGGTAGGTCCCCTCAAGCTGGTGATGCTGTGACTTCAGTTTAATCTGAAATTAGAATGAATTTTACACAGTATATTTAAAGCTGGTGTTTTCACTGCCATTATTTTGTATTCTAAATATAGGAGATACACACTTTTAAAGTTGTAGTTTTAGTCAGTGAATCCATTTGCTTAGGAGACTCTGCTTGGTGAAATATTGGATGAAGACTCCTTGCCACCAAGATGAATTAATTAAGGAAGAAGACCTGGCCTCACTTATGACAGCTTGCGAAGGGCCCCTTTTTCCTATGAAAATCCTGACATTTTAGAGACCAGAAGGCACCAGTTTTTTCCACAAGACAAAGAGCCCTTGATCAGTTGACTTCTTCATTTATCTATGTGCTTTTCCTTAGCCATCTGCAAAACAAGCAGGAGGCAGGAGACCCCTGACATTCCATAACAAACTACTTGTATCCCAGAACATGTCGTGTCAGAAGCTCCTGCACAAACTTTCTGCTATGTCCTCATAAGTATTTTGTTCCATAAGTGCATCTGGAAGTTCAGCTGTTCCCAGGTTTTTTTTGTTTGCTTTTGTTTTTGGGTTTTTTTTTTTTAAATAAGCTTGCATTCATTGCCACTATAATGAAAACTTTCATGGTTCATTACCCCTGAGTGATAAATTTAGGCAGAGAGTTCATTTGTCTAGACAGGAATATCTGAAATAGATGAACTGAGACCAAATTTTACTGTAGTTCATGTAGTACACCAACAGGCACTCAATATTCAAAAAGAAGTATTTTATATTTACAAATGCTGTAAATAGGCTGAAGATTTGAGACAATATCAATAGATCATATCCAAGCATGACTGGGTTGGACACTTATAGATTTTCCAGTTCAATACTTTGTTGCCTGACACGAGAAGCATTTTAAACACATTACAAGGGCTCTTTAACAAAATGCTGTGTTATTATAGAGGAAAACTGAGAGCATTCTCTACCTCACCTTCAAAACTGAGTTGTTTTTCCTTAAATGTATTAATTCTTCATTCTTTCAAAGCCATTTGCTTCACTTAGACCCTCAATATTCCTTCTGTTCAGGCCACATGCCCTGGACTCTCACCATTTGCAGAAACCTCTGACACTGCAAATATGAGCAAAACCCCACCAAAAAAAGTCACCCTTTCAGATGTTGTGTGGATTGTGTTCCTTCACTTCTTACTCACCCAAGTCTTGCCTTGCTTCAGTCCTTACTCCCAGATTAGGAAGAGGGAGTCAGCTGCTCATGGGAATTTTAGGAGCACAAAAACCACACTGGAAGATTATTCTTGTGTAGGAGAAATGCCCTTCAAAGCTGTTTCTGTTTAATCTCACGGTTTTGCACAGATTGAGGCCATCCTGGAGACAGACCTGGGGGTTAATACACTTAACAAATTTGTCCCTTCACTTTTTCAAGCAGTCTCCAAATCCTAAAAGGCTGAAACATCCAGGTAAATCCCTCCGATTCCCTACAAGAGTAAAGAATATTCTGCTGAGGAGAGGCTGTCTGGGAAGAAAAGGAAGAGAAGATTTATTTCTGCATGAGTAGGAGCAGCACAGTGCAGGGATTGAAATACATAAGAGATAAATCCTCAGGTGCAGTCTGAGATATGGGATACTTCTCCAGACAGGAATTCTCAGCTGCCCTGTGCCCAGCCAGGTAGGCATAAAGCTTTCAGGTGGACAGTCAACAAAGTGTTATTTTATAAATTTACTTTAATTGTAACTTTTTTTTTTTTGAGAGGGATTATTGTATAAAAGTAAAAACAAAAAAAACCCCAAAATTAGCCAAGCACCAGTCAAAGGTAATATTTTAAAATCTCAAAACCTTTTTGGACACAGGTATTATATCCTACTCATATTTGCCATTCCTCCATTTCCTTCCAGTTGCCACCTAATATCCAGAAAAATCACTTAGCAAGTGCAACCACCTGAATTATAATGTGCTATGGACAGAGGCTCTTCTACATGGTAATAAGGGTAGAGGCTTAATTAGAGTGTTGATAAAAGAGCTATTTGAACTCTCCTCACTTCTTAAAATTATTTCTGTTACAGACTTCAGTGGGCTTCAAAAAATCTCACACAATGTCTGGGGAAAAAAGCCCCTCATGATTTGGTTTGTCTGATTCCTGTGGCTGAGCAGGAGGAGCAGTTCCTCAGTTCCTTAGGTTTTTTTCACAGGCCAGGTGAATGCATGTTGCTGGGATTTGGTGTGCTGGAGGGGAAGCATCAGTATTTTTTTAGTTTGCTTAGGAACAGCTGTGACAGCTGTCCAAACCAACACAGTTCTTCCCCTGTCTGGTCAAGTGGCTCAGCCAGATCATTCCTATGGTGTGTATTTATTAAGCTGTTTACATAATAACCAGCCAAAGGCTCAGATAATAAGAAGAAAATGGATTTCATCTGTATGGCATTTCCTCTACATGGGTTACTTCAGGTGGAAGCATTAACAGGAACTCCAGGAAATACAATTACCAACCTTCCTTAATCTACAGCCTTGATAAGCACAAATTAAAGAATGTTAAGCCTTTAGAAAATTGTATATTCATAGGTCCTGTGAATTAAACCTTTTCAGTGAACCCTCAAAAAACCCCTGCTAATTTAAATAGCAAGTCTGCAGAGGATGCCAATCCCAGTGGTGCAACATAATTTCATTAAAATACTGCTTTTGAGGCAGCATACCAATGTTCTTTAACCTCCAGGTTCATTAAGTTATGATCTTCTAATACAACTTCCTATTAAAATTCCAAACAGGTAGTGAAAAACGGGGGGCAGGTGTAAAGAGCTGTGAATGGCACAAGTCAGTGCTGTGGAGTTACAGGATTTGAAACAGGGCATTCAGGGATGATTCTTATAAAAAGAAGAAGTTTACAGTGAGCAATAGAAAGGAAATTTATTTCAATCACATGACTTTTTTGCCAAATTTTTTAAGCAGGCATTTTCTTTTTGAGCACTGTGAGTGTCAGAAGCCAAGTGGATGAAATGAAGTAACTGCAGTGGGCACTGGATGAGTTTCTGCTTGTGGCCATAAGAGTTCCCAGCAGGATTGTGTGTCCTGCCATCCAAGCTTTGGGAATCAGTTGGTGCCAAGCAGGGCCTTATTCAGAGCTGTGGATCCAGAGGCTTTCTCTATCCCCTCCCTCTGTCTATTTAGTGCAGTCAGTTCAAAATTGGATTTTTCATTCTTTCTGTTTGCCACAATGACTGCAGTGTCATTTGAGCTGGCAGTCAGAGAGGGAAGGATTTCATGTGGAAGGGTAGGGAAATATCTGGATAAAACCAGAAGAAGACTGAATTCAGTCTCAGGTTCAGAGGGAGGTTTCTTTGTGGCTGTGCAATTCCAGGCAGGTTTTTCCCCTGAGTTCAGAAATCTGGAAAATTGAAAATTGACTGCTATTTGGAGGAGGTGTGGATGAGAATATTGGATGGGAAACACCAATAGGGGAAGGTGTCCCTGCCCATGGATGGGCTCTAAGGTCCTTCCCAACCCAAACCATCCTAAGATTTAAGGATGGTTGAATTTTGTTTAATTTAGAAGTTACTGATGTTATTGCAGCTCTTTAAGGGGTCGAAAAGCTCTGGAAGAAATACCCTTGCACAATGTTCACTGATGGATCAGGGGAGTGTGTGCCAAGGAAGGCCATGAAATAATGTTCATTTTACTGGAGTGTGCTGGGTTTATAGCAGGATTTTGGGTACCTAATGAGAAAAGCTATGGCTGTGAGATGATCAATAAAAGATGAGAAAGATTTTGGGATTAACATCAGAAAACCCTTAAAAGGCAGCAGGAGAGAGAGAAAAAAAGTACAGCTTTCTTATGAATGTAAAATGGACAATTACACAGAGGAGCTATTGCTCAGGTGTTGCTCTGCCTTCATGTTTTCTCTCTGCATAATTTTTCCCCCTGCTCTGAGCATTCAGCAGGAAATGAGTTTCCATTTCCTCAGCTGCAGAGTCTGGTGGAGAAAACAAGACAATCCCTTTTGCTGCCTTGGTGCAGCCATTGGATAACTCTGTGTATTCATCATAAATGAATTGTCAAAAAAAAACATGGAGGAGAAGAGGAAAAGAACATTTTGACAGGTGAAAAATTCCATCAGATACCTATTAGTGCCTTCTAGAAAATATTCTGATTCTGAGAGGGCATTGAAAGCTATGAAGTATTGTCAGTGTCACTCTAACACCTGAGGATGTCACTTAACTCTCCATTAACAGAAAAAACTGCGTTGATCTGATGTAAAAAAGGGTCAGAAATCAGAACCAGTTTGCTAAATAAGGCCAACTATGTGTATTTATTCTGAGTGTGAATCAATTCTGGCTGTCCATGCTGCAATGCAGCAGTGGGAGGCACATATTTCAACCCATGAGGAATCATGAATGATTCATGCCTTCTGATACCAGGCCAGAACTCCTCAAGTTAAATAAATCTTCATTGACTGATACGATCTTAGAATTCAATTTGATTTTCATTGATGTAAATACTATTTAGCACCACAGAATTCCATGTTTGCAGCAAATACAACACATGAAAAGAAGGGGTTTATTTGAATTTTTCTGTTTCTGCCAGGAGCTGTACATAACATCAAAAAAAGAGCCATCATATGAAGACAAAAAGTAGTATTTCATTTATCTCCAAGAGTGGTTGAAAAAGCTTTTTTTTTTTTTTTTTTTTTTAATTTAGGGTAAGACAGGAAGAGAGGAAGCCATGTACCTTCCCCCATTAACTTTCAAGGATTTGTTCAGATATAGTGAGTGTGGGTCCAAAATTTCTGCCACCTCCAGCACTTCCCTGAGAGCTAATCCTAACAGAAAGAGCAAACCTTGCTCCTGCTCCTGCTGATCATTTTGCATGAAGGATGCTCAAGAATAAATGAGTTTAGCCGTGGAGATAAATGAGAGAATTTTAAAGAAGAATTTAAAGCATTAATAAATACATTATGTGGGATTCATTACTATTTAATCTGCAAAAAAAAAAAAAAAAAAAAAAAAAAAGGGAGACAGGAGATGCTGATCCTCACTGAATGGGGCTGTCTGGAGTGTTCAGTCTTCCAGGCCTGGGGTGGATCTGTCTGAAGTCCCCAGGGACTGTCCCCAGCCTTGCCAAGCAAGGAGCACTCAGCACTGGGACCAGTGTCCCACTGGCCCTTTAGCTGGATTTGGAGAGTGGGGCACAGATTTAGCACAAACACAAAGGATTCTGTGGCACTTGGCTTTATTTCAGGAGATGGGCATATTTAATTCACAAGGCTTAATTTAGCCAAAGTGTTTTGGAATGGCTCTGGGTAAAACACACTCTTGCTCACAGCCTGGCTTAGCAAACAGGAATGAACTTTGGTATCAGGAGAAATGTCCCTTTTTAAATGAAAGGAAAGAATCCTCCAGTTAAATACTGATTTAATATTAAACAGCTTCCTTCTGGAGGGAAAAATGGAGTATTGATAATGGAGATAAAGGTACAATTCACTGCAGACTTCTGCTCTGAGCAAGTGGCACTTAAGCATTAGGTAGCAAAATATTGCAGTGCCTCAGAACACATCTGGGAGATGCTGCATTTCCAGCAAGCCACACATGAAATAAATGGATGATAAATACTGATGATAAGGGAAGTAAAATATTCCATGGAAAATTTAAAAATTGGTAAGTCTCCTTATAGATAAATATTTTTTTCCCCTGACATTTCTTTATTTACAGAAAGTGTTTGTTCCTTTTTTCCACTTTCTCAGCCAAGCCCAAGATGTTTTTTTCAGAATTAACAAGTATTTAAAAACTGATATCCTCAAATAAGGTCCCATATTTCCACGTGCCAGATGTCAGTATATCTTGTCATGCTTGAAATGGGTTATTGCACAGTGGTTAAAAAACTTCTACTTGTTCTGGAATAGACATAAAACTGTGCATTTGGGCAATGAATTTCATTTATGCTGCATGTAATGATATTATACGAGAGTCAAAGCTAAACCTACACCAGAGAAATATCACATTATTAACAAGGTCCTGTGGAACAGCACTGTCCTCTCAGCCTTGCCCTAGGTGGGAGTGTTGAGGCTGTTTTCTTTCACTGACTGTTGAATAAAACCACATTTTACATTTCTGGAGCAGCTGCTAACCTGCCCACTAAGCTGTTCAGAAACCAAAAAGCTTTTTGCCAAAACCTGGGGTCAGGAAGTTTTCCTTCTCTTTCCTGGTGCACCATGACCCCAGCAGCACTGATTATTCTGGAATCAGTTTGGAAAGAGAGAAACTCAAACTGGCCAAAAGGGCACTGAGTGTCTACTGGACACAGCTTGGGCAGCATCCAAGATCACTACAGAACAAAATCCACAAAACTAGACAGAGGCAGGTTTCACAGGTTTTAGGAAGGAAGATGTAGTCTTAGGCAAACTAGGTTTGGAAAATAAATATTTTAGAAAAGGAGGTCCCTCAAATCTGATTCAGATGGAGCATTTTGCGTTATAAACGCATTTAATGTCCTTGTTGAGAGAATCACAGAAAATAAGGTGACAGAGACTTCACTGGGCTGAAATTCTTCAGTACTTTAAGAGAAATAAATATCATCAAAGATGCTATCTTCATCATGTCTTCACCAATGTTTCCTTGTCCTTTTCCTGACTTAGTTATCCCTGGCTGCGGATTAATCCCGTTACTCTTGGCTAATTCACCTCAGAAAATACATTTTTCTTGATTTTTGCATCTTGTTGCATGTTTGATGACTGTTCCCATATCTTCCTTTAGTTTTCCCTTGTACAGGCTACCTTGGCTCTTTTAATCTCTCCTTGCAGGTTGTGTTTTATACAAATTAATTATTTTTATTACTTATTTTTCTGCTTTTACAATCCATTAAAAATATGAATACACCTTTCCATTATAGATCATTTCTACTCTACTACCAGCTTCCTCCAGGGAGAAGAGCTGTAGTAATTCTTCTCCTGCTCTTTCCACTTCCCTTAATATTATCTTACCTGTTTCATTATTTTAGATTTATTTTAACTGCTTTTCTAACCTCTGCTTTCTTTCCCCACCTTCTGTGGATGGCTGGGTGTCTTTTAAAGTTTCCTATTAAAGAAACCTGAGGAGTCAGCAGTTCAGTGAGCCTGATATACTATAGCTTTCAAAACTTGGAAAATAAATTTGAAAGTGTCTTACTATCACCAGGGAAGGAAGAGTAGAGTCAATCAGAGGAGCGAAAGTTCTGAAGGTGTCTATTTTATCTCATTTCTATCATTTTATTCCTTTCACACTTAGGATATTGCAATTTAATTGTATTTAGGGTACCAAATGGAGAGGGAGGCTTAGAGAAAATTGAACTGAAGGCAAATAAAACTCACATGTAGAGTGAAGAACAAGATGAAAAAGGAAAGAGAGCTGGGAAAAAAAAATTTTCTCCTCTTCAACATTTGAAGATCTTTCTCATCCTGAATCTGAAAAGCTTTCAGAAAAAAACCCTTTCAACACAGCCCTTTCTCCCTACCCCAACAAACTGATAGTTCACTGATCAGAAAATGGGGAAGGAACTCACTCTGGGTCACAGAAAAACAGGGGAAAAATGCTCTAAAGGGTCAGGTGCTGGACTGCTGCTCCATTGCATGGTGCATGTGGGGAGCCAGGACGTGTCTGTCAGGTTTTAAATAATGAATGTCAGCAGTTTCATTCTGGCCTCGAGGATACCCTTTTATGGCTGACCATGAAGCAGCTTGTTCAATCCAAACCTCCTTTTTCATCATGAAGTGTTGATTCAAAGCTGCCTCAGCAGATTCCCCCTGGCCAGGAAGAGCAGTTTGATGGAGGGAAGCAAAGGAAATATCTTTGGGGTTTTCAAAGCCGTGGATGTTCCCTGGGGAGCCTGTTCAGTGCCCAACCAACCTTTGGGGGAAAAATCTTTTCCTGATATCCAGCAAAACCTCCCCTGACAGCTTTGTGTCATCACACATATATGTGATATAGATATATGGGAAATATTGATATGTGTGCAACCCAAACTAAATTAGAAGTCTTTTCAGAATTATTTGAGAGACAAAGCTTTCCACAAAGTTAACAATCTAGTGATCTATACAATGTACTACACAAGGAATGTAAGAAACCTGCTTTAGTCCACACAAAGTCTGCATTCTTTGAGTTCATATACTGCATATATTTCATCTCATCTATATGTGTTCGTTTATAAAAAATAAAATGTGACACACGGTATATCACTTGACTAAATTATTAAATCCTATTAATTGACTTTGTAGCATCTAAGCATTTTACCAGCCTTTTGTCCTGGTGAAAAAGGACAAAATCTCACTGAAGGATAGAAGTTTCTTCCTCAACATGAAGTGGAGGAAGAAACACTAAAATTTAAAAAAAAAAAATCACAAGATTGCAATGCATTTCATAATTTTGATTTCAATTCTTCTTCTGATCATGGGATTTTTGGAATAAGAAAAATAAAAAAGAAGGAAAAAGAAGGAAGTTGGTAATCTATTTTATCAATGATGGGTACCCCAATAACCTCCAACCATTCTCTGTCCCCCTTCCACCTCTAAAAATCTGAGAGAAGAGATAAAGTGAGAGATTAATTTGTCCCCTATTTCATAGAGATGACAACAAATCTGAACAAAGCTGAATATTTGGGATTTGAAGTTCAGCAGTTCCATTATAGACCAAATTGCATTTTTCTGATTAAGACAATAATGCTGACACACCTCTAACCAGTGTCCTGAAAGAAGAGCTACCTGTTGAAGTGCAGTGTAAAACAGTCAGAAAAAACTGCTTTACTCTTTCTTAAATCTTAGGAAATCAGCACTGCTCCAAAAGTTCCTCAATGCATTCCTGTATTTCCAGCCTAAAAATAATTAAAAAAAGTAATAACAAAACCAGAGACCTCCCCAACCATCCTTTGTACAAAACAGAAAGAATTGACAGAATTATTAAAATGAGAAAAAAAACCCTTTAAATAAAAAATAGAAATTAGCATGATATTATTTTGCATTGTGACATTCAGGTCCTGTCATCTTGTCCTCCATTTAAGTGACATGAACTGATAAATACTGATAGAGTTTAACAAAAATGTCATGTTTGAATAATTATTAGGAAAACAAGAGTTTGGTTTCTAAAGGTATCTTTTCACACAAGCTTCTGTATGACTCAATCCCTTTAATTTAGTAATAACAGTGGGGATGATTTCTCCTGGATAGGGCTGAACTTTGAAGGACAACATTTGTATAACTGTAACGATTTGTAAATACTATTTTAAAAAAAAATTGGAATTTTTTTATTTCCAAAGAATACTGTTTTTTCTCTTCCATAGGCTGGACTACACTGATATAAAGATTATAGAAAATCCACGTTTTTGTAATCTGAGGGAAGTAAGAACATTTGCTTTGGCACTTTAATTTTTTTCCATCAATTTCAGCCAACTTCTCTTTGCTCTACTCATGCACCTCTGCCTTCTGCAACATAAAGGGATTTTAAACAATTTCACTTCTCCTTTCACCTCACTCAACTTGGAATTCTATTAGCCTAATCTAGGTCCTCAGCATTTGACTCCATCCACATTGTACCACACTACTGAAGTTTTCAGATCATTAAGAAGAATTTGAGGGGCTCAAGGTTGCATAGCATGCCATGACAGGAAAAATTCCGGCAACATTAAAAGTATGGGAAAGTCAGATGGGAATGCCTTGCAATTAAATTCAGTAGTATGAAAGGTTTTTAAAGAGTATGTTAGAAGAGAACAGTGTTTGTTGAAACAACCCTATCTCATTGGCCCACAGAATTCTAATAGAAAACATCTATACCTTAAAAGAACAAACTCCACAGAAAATGAATTTGTTTTACATTAACATCTCTTCAGTTTGTACATTTTCGTCTTATGGGCACTCAATTAAGAAATCTCCCACACACCAATGAAAGATGCAGGATCTGTAAAGCAAACTTTCACAAGAACCTCTTCAGAGCTCAGTGAATACAAAAATACCTTATCAACATGGAAAATATTTGTTTAGAAATTAATTAACTGTGTCCTGATGCTGTAAGTGAGAGATGAACTTTCTTGAAGATCCGGGTTCCTCTCTCTGAGAGCTCAACCCTCCCCTTCTAATTTCTAATCTCTTGTCTTGACTCGTAAGGTTTTCCTTGGATTTAAATAAGTCAGAGCTTAATTAATATTGATTTGTGAACCATGACTTCGATCACAAATTAGAAATTTATTCCAGCAGCTGTAAATCCTTGGGAAAAAAACTGCTTTGGAAAAGCCTAGAGAAATGACCTTTCTCTTCCTCCTTGAGATTTATTCTTCCTTATGAGTTACTTTTGTTGGAATTAAAGTGAGGAGAATTCCTGAAAAACTGGAACTAAAACTTGGAAGGGAATTAAAGCTTCTCCAAGCGATAGCTTCTCGATAACAGGTACAAAAGTATTCTCTGCTCGTATATGACCAGTGGTGTAATTAAATCAGATCTGCCTTGAGGATAAATTCATCAATAGAATAAATTTGTCCACTTAAAACCCACGGTGATGAAGGCGATCCAAGGCCCAGCTGGAGAGTTTAATGGCAGGGAGGGATGTGTGCTGTGGAGCAGGGAATCCAGCAGCACTAATGAGCAGGGATGAAGGGCTTCCTGAGCTCTGAAACTTGAAAGGCTCTCGGCACGCAGGAAGTTTATTTGAGGCTCTGTGAAGTGAAGGCTCAGCTGAGACACTGACACATCACTTGGGGGAAATAGCAGCCATTTCACAAATACACACATTTCAAAGAGATTGATTTGGGGAGCTCTCCAAAGGCTTGAAAAACTCCTCAGTCAGATGAAAGCTAGTAACAGCAGTAAAAAAACAAAGGCTCTATAAACATTAGAAGAAATTCTGAAACTTTTTCCTTCCTCCCCTCCCTGCCCTGCAACTATGCTCCTTGCTTTTAGGACAGTATCCTTAGCAATTTATTTCTACCCTTTTGCCTATAGGCTCAAATTCCTGTGCTTTTTACTTAGGGATGTGTCTGGAAGCATCAGAATCATCTTTTCATAGTGTGGGACAGGAGAGGTTTGGCAATACACCAGCAGCACCCTTGAAAACTCCTTTCCTATTACTCTTTTCAGCGAGCATCTCAGCAGCTATGAAGCACCTTCTTGCTCCTGATGTGGCAAGGAATTGGAACCAGGAGTGTGAGAACCTGAGAACAAGGTTTTGGGGGGAAACCTCATACGTTGGACAGATTTTTGAGATGCCACCTCCATCTTTCTGGGCCTCATCTGACAGCAGTCACTAAATTTCTGGGAAGGCCACTGTGAAAACTGTATACTACAGTCCAATTCTAGGACTCTCTGCTTCTTCCAAGCTCAGGTGTCTCCAAGCTCCATTCCACCTGGCCTTGGATACTTCCAGGGATCCAGGGGCAGCCACAGCTTCTCTGGGCCAGGGTCCCACCATCCTCACAGGGAAGAGTTTCTTCCTAACATCCCATCCAAATTTCTTCTCTTTTAGTTTGAAGCCATTCCCCCTTTTCCTCTCAATCCAGACTCTGTCCAAAATCCTTCTCCAGCTCTCCTGGAGCTCCTTTAGGCATTGGAAGGGGCTCTGAGGTCTCCCTGGAGCCTTCTCCCTGGATGGACAAGAGGACAGGATGAGCTTTAATGTCCCTTCCAGCTGAAACCATTCCATGATTCTGGCATTCCCCATCTTTCAGATAAGCTAATTCCAGATAAAAAATCTATGATACTCTCCTTACATTAATCCTGACACTGTGCTCCAAGAAGGAGCTGCTGCAGGCCGCGTTTTTCCACATGTATAACTAAAAGAGAAATGCCTGGATTTTCACACTGATTTTTACACTGGCCCAGCTCAGTCTCCCTCAGTGTAGAAGGGCCTTGATGCATGGATTGTTTCTAATTTCTAAATGCAATGTTTGTCACAGTTACAATGATTTGGGATTTTTGAGATGATTGCACTTCCTTTGATGAAGACTTTCCCCCATGTGTGCTGTGGCAGGTAGCACACCATGTTTTATACAATTCCTGCTGAGTGTTTGGGGACAGTTTTTGATTCTCCTAAGTACAAAGAGTTACTCAGACAATAAAATAGTTTCTGAGGGCACAGCTGGTAATAGCAATGAGAAAACCACACACGTTTTTCTAGAACCCACATATTTTGCACTATTTTACATGGACTCTTTCTTGTCCAAAACATGATTCCTTCCTGGTTTGGGTTTTTTTTTCTTTTTGTTTTTTGTTTTTTGTTGGTTTTTTTATTGTTGAAACTGCCAATATTTCTTCATTTCAATCAAAATGAGTCTGCCTGGGAAAACAACCCAAAGAGATTCTTTCTTCTCTCCACTCAAAACCTCAAAAACTTTGCAATGAATTGAAGAAAAGGTTGAAATGAAAAACTCATCTCAAGTGAGAACTAGAGAATTGAAACACTTATCCTTGGTAAAAGGGAACATTGGCATTTTTCTTAGGAGGAATGAGTGCTGACTGGAGAAGGATTGCAATCCCAGGGAAACGTATGCTCCTGTCTTCCCTGCAGGACAGATTTCCCAGGTGGGGACATGTTGTGAAAAGGAATTGTTCCCTGAACAAATAAATTCATTGCTGAGGGAGCACTGCCACTTGTCTCCATATACTCCAAGAGAGATTGGTCTGTCAAAAGAAATCCTTGTTTGGAACTGATGAGGTTCCTCTGTCGTTTAAGGAAAGTGGTTAAAAGTAAGGAAAGTGGTTAAAGCAACTGTAGTTAAAAAAGTGGCTCCTACTTCCCAATGAAAATCTGTTTTTTATTCTTTAACATCAAACCTTAAATGCAGCACAGCACTATTACAGCAAGTAGAACATGCTAATAATATTTAGAATTTTATATTAAAAGCTAAAAAGGAATGTTAATTCTGTTCATTAGACAAGGTTCATTGTAAAACTGCAGTTCTTCTTAATTACTTTTCCTCCAGGAGCGGTTGTTGTGGAATGATCCTGAGCTGAAGGAAATACGAGTTTTAGCTCCTGTCCTATTAACAAAACCTTGCTCATATCTTACAAGCCCTTCAGTTAATTATCTCCACGAAAACCTTGATTGAGGCTTCTCTTTCTTCTTCTTGGTGCTTTGGCTTTGTCAGAGAAGTGCATGTTAATGAAATAACACCCAAATGAAACCTCCTTTATCAGGAAGCAAAGCCCATAGATGGTAGATGAACACTTCATTACATTTTCTAGCCTTGCTTTCTTTTGACTGAGAGATAAACAGTGTAACAAATTGCAGAACAAAAAAAAATTTTAAAACCCCACTTATCTTCACTACCCAATAATTATACACAGAAACCTTTCAAGTGTAATGAGAAATGAGGTGAAGTGAGAAATATTTTGATCTGGATGGATCTTAAATAAACAGAGAAAAAAAGAGCAATGCATATTGAGAATCTTTCCTCATCAATCAGAGCCTAATGACAACATCTAAATGACAGAACTGGGTGAACTCCACTGTTACAGCAAGTTTTAGAAACTGGAACAGAGCTGAGATTGCAAGATTAGGTTATTTCTGAAGCAGTGTCCTGACAAGGGACCGTTTTGAACTCAATTTATTTCTCACCTAGACCAGACTATTAAAATGATACCAATTTAATACAACTCTCGGGTGTCTCCAAGGAGCTGTAGCCTTATTCTCAGAGAGACCATCACTGCCCACAGGCCTAAAAGGCCTGAAAACACAAATTACACTGACTAAAAGACAAAAACTATCTTGTTAGAGTTGCATGTTAGGTTAAGAACAATGCTCCTGAATATTGTTTTTGCAGAGCATGCTTCTCATGATGCAGCATCACAAGGTCAGGAGGTGCAGTGGGAACTCAGAAGGAAAAGGCATTTTTATATTAAACCAGTTCTGATTTCACTCAGCGAAACAACCCAGCAAAGAATGTGGGGCTGAGTGGTTTGGGGTAGATGCAGGAGCACAGAGGAGAGGTGGTGCTGACTGCAGAGTCACCCTCTCACTCCTGATGTTCTCCTTGAACTGGTAACTCCACGTGGGGATTTGGATGTAACTTTTTGCATGATTCAGGACTTCATGATGACTCTGATCTGTCCTTTGTTTTAACCTGAGGTTTAATATCTCTCAGTTCTGACACTTCCACACCAAGACTCTCCCATTCATTCTCCAGTCAAACTAATCCTAACATCTGTTGCAAATATCTATACAAGGGCAACCACACTGGTCATTCAGATCCAAAAATAGCAGGAAATATAGAACATTTAATAGGGTTTAACAACAAAGAAGAAACCAGCTTTGGCAGGTTTTCATGCTACCTAATGTAAAACATCTGAATTGTTTTATCCTCTACTGCAGTTATTTATACAAGGAAAGGAAAAAGATGTCTGTAGATACCAGATTACTTAATTCAGGATTTTATATTTGCATTATACACACATAATTGTTCCCTGTGAGGGTGTGAGGCCCTGGCACAGGGTGCTCACAGAAGCTGTGGCTGCCCCTGGATCCCTGAAAGTGCCCAAGGCCAGGCTGGATGGGGTTTGGAGCAAGGTGGGATAGTGGAAGGTGTCCCTGCTCAAGATAATCTTCAAGGTGCCTTCCAACTCAAACTGTTCCAGGAGTCTGTGAATCAATACAACAAATATGCATCAATGTTCACAAATGTGTTCTGTGGTTCATAAGACAAAACCTCCATTCCAACTGAACAAAATCCACAGGTATGTGCATGTTCACATGTCTGTGTATATTTATGTATGCATGACATTTAATTTGGCAGTGACACAGCTGTGACACTGGAGATGCAACCAGCAGCTAAGTCTGCTCCCAGGCACCCAGACTCCACAGTCAGGCTCAATTTTGTCATACCTTAATTTCTGGAATGCCCTTTGACATAATCTTTTAGGAGAGCTTTGGCTGTTCTTCTCTAGGTGTGGATTAAATTCAGAGCAGGGTGCTGTTGAACTTGTCATCAGGAATTTTGGAAATAATTCAAGCTGAGACTTGATGTTAGGAAACATTTTTGTGTTGAGAGGTGGGCAAACCCTGGAGGAGGTTTCCCTGAGAGGAGGCAGATGCCCCAGGGCTGCCAGTGCTCAGAGATAATTGGACAAGGGTTTTACAATGACTTACTCTGGCTTTGGGGCAGCCCTGAATTCTCAGGCAAATGGATGAGATGGTTGCTGTATCCATTCCATTCCATTCCATTCCATTCCATTCCATTCCATTCCATTCCATTCCATTCCATTCTTCCCTTACTGTGCATGCTGTGATGATGACGTTGTCTGCACTGTGACCCATCACAGACATTCCTAACTTTCCAGAACCTGTCCTGTGCCAGTTTGTGGCACCATCAGAACTGAAACCCGACGAGTTTGAGCACAAACAGCTCCCCCTGCACACTTAATACTGACAGCCTGAGAAAGACTGAGAAAGTCCTGCCATCCAGACTTCCATTTTTTTTTCATTTTAAAGTGGAATTCATGATGCTGAACCGAGCTATTTTGATTGATGATTTCTTGGAGCATCCAGGGTTTATTGCTCCAGCCTACTGAGAGAGAGCAGATCGAACTCAGAGTTTGGTTTCTTCTTCCTAGCCAGCCTGACAAGACAAGAGAGCAATTTGCTGAGCACTTGTGTCCTGAACAAAAAGCAGCAGCAGCAGAGTTGGCCACCCATGAATTACCTGTCCGAAAGTATCAATAGTTCCCCAAATAAACACCATGTTTCAATTCCCAGGTTTGCCAATACAGTAGAATGGATGGAGACACAAAAGTGATAATGAAAAATGATTTGTAAACAATGAGGGAGGGGTGTTATGGGAAATACACCAACACAGGAGGCTCAGGAGCTGATACTTAGCAAAGGATTGCAAAATATTCTGGGGGCTTTTTAATATCCCTTTAATTTTTGAAGTGTGAGAGTTTTGTAGCTGAATTCAAGGATGATAAAAAGGAATTCTGACTTTGGCAAGAAATCAAGAAGAGAAAGAACAATTGAAAGTTGTACAATTGTATTATAAAAAACCCTCAAGACTATCAATAGTTTTCTGTAGGACAAATATTGATTTAGTCAGGAGATAAACATGCATCCATGGGAAGAACTCTGGAGAGTTCATTCATGCTGGAAATTAGCACATTGATCATGCCCTGAGAGCTTCTATCAGTTTTCTCCTCCCTGCAAACACTTGCCGCAGGTATTCCTGAATTCTGAGGGAAGGAAGGGATTTTTCTATAGCAATTCAGGATTTTCCAGTGATACCTGCAAAGTCCAGGGCCTCTGGAAACAGCAGGCTGTGTCTGTGCAATCATATATACAAATATATGTGCTCATGTGTGTTCAGGGAGGTGGCAGTCCACAGAATTTTTAAAATAGAATTGCAATAGAGCTCTAAACCAAGAAGGGGGGAAAAGAAGCTTTGTTACATTTAATAAAAGCTGCTCTGAAAACAACACTTAATTCATTTTTCCTTCCCTTTGTTCACCATAAACCAGGAATAAAGTCCTGACCCTACGCAGACACCATCAAAAGCTGACAGGTAATTAGGGAACCCCAGAGCTGCAGATGGCCCTGAAAGTGCTGATGAGGTGTTTGCTCCACAAAAACATTAATTGCACCTAAAATGACTGCACTAAACATCAGTTCATCCATAGAAAACCGTGGCTGTAAAGGGACGAAAGGAACAGAGAAAGAGACTTTTGGTAAGCAAAGGCAGAAATTTTTCTCCAGAATTTCTCCTCTGCATTTTTCATTTATAGAGCAATTTGTGTAGCAGGCCAATAACTTAATTTGAAGCAGGATTTGAGGGGAATTGCAGAGAAACAACAGCATAAAGACAATATTTATTTTTAAGTTGGCTAAAAATAAAAAGTGTTTTGATAAACCAAAAATGTTAATTTTACCCTAGTTCAAGCAATCAGAAAAATACAGAACCTGTCCAAAATTTAATTCAGGGAAAAAATCCCAATGTTATAAAAATTAAATGAAATTGTAATTTAAATTATTTCAATAAGTGTTTAGTTTGAAATAGCACTTAAACAATATATACATAGTTATAAGAAAAATACAGGTGAGCTTTAAACATTCAGATATTAAAATAACATAAGGATTTATAGTAAAAGTAAATTTTTATTTTTGCTTTATCACTTTTTTACAACATGCATCCAATTATTATTTTATTGGTTTACATAGTACTTCAGATTGCATAAGGCCTGGATTAGGAGATGAAAGAGTTTCCCACTTATTTCCAGCTAAAGTTTAGAGTGGAATCTCAGAGCAATGTACCCTGAAGTGCATTTTTTAGCTCTGTTTAAATCACTATTTTATTTCCCTGGCAGAGTCCTACAAGCACTGTGCATTGAAGGGATGTGTTAGATGAGATGGATCATGTCTGACATGGAAAAAGCAGAACAAAAAATTACTTGATGGGATCTAAGTGGCTTGGAACTGCTGCAGTTTTCTTACAGAAGCCATTTTTATTATTCTTATCGATGTGCTTATGTTTGTTGTGATTTCCACTTGATTTATGCTTGAGCTGCCGGTGAGGATCTGTTTAAGTTTATAACCACATAATAAGAGACATCCATTGCCTCCAAGATAAACAGACAAGGGAAAAGATGGAAAGTAATGATATTACAGGAGTTTCAGTGGTAGGAAGCAAAAGCACACGGAGAAGAAATGCCATTTATCAAAATCATAGGGAATTCCTGAAAAGAAAAAGGAAAAAAAAAAAGAAATGGGTTCAGAATACTAAAGCAGCTTGGATTAGCTTTGATCCTAGGGTCAGGCTCTCTTTCTGGGAGTGTCCCTTCAGGATTATGTGGGCAAGAGAAGTCTGGAAAAGTTTTCAGTGTGTCACAAGATGCTCTGATTGAATGTTTTAACAGATACAGTGCTAAATATTGCTGCTGTAAAAATCTGAAATTTCCCAGGAGATGAATTTAGAAGATGGGAAGAAGATTGTAATTATGGTGTTGTATCCATAACACTAAAAGCTTGTAAAAATAGTAATAAAATCTGTTATCAAAGAAATAATTTCTTGTTTTTCTAAACTTGACAATAGTTATTTTCCTAATTATTATTCATAGACTCTGTGGGCTTTCTCAGAGAGGATCATAAATCTTGAGAACAAAGAACAAACCAGTTCCTGGACTCAAATTCTTCAGGCGATTTCTCCAGTTCCTTCTTTTTCTTTAATACATTTTCCTTCACAGGTATCCACCTCTTTCACTTTTGTAGCCTTATTAAACCTTTCTGTACAGCTTTCCAGGTAATTTCCAGAGAATCACATTTTCCAAACCAGAAACACTCCAACATTCTTCATATTACTGGCAAAATGAGCATACAAAATGCATAAAATTCAGGGATCGTCATCATCTTGCTTTGGAGGCAGCTGTCCAGGATGTTCAGGAATAAATGAAGCATTTCTAATGGGAAGTAATTGCTTTTAAGGTGTGTTTTCTTTGGTGGCATCATTTTGTCTTCATGACCCAAGCAGGAGGAGAGCATCAATTAGCAGGGAGCAGCAAAAGGCAGCGAATGGAACTCCTGAGGATTAATTTAAACTGTGGATTGGTGCAAGTTGCTGAAGCTGGAAACAAATCTTCCCTTCCTGAGGTTTATGAAATAAATGCATAATCATAATTATTCATAGCACCTCGTTTCTAAAGCACTTTTCACTCTGACACCTCAAAGGACTTCATAAACCACGAGGTAATTACATAGTGTGTGTCAATAAAAGGACCTCAGCAGGGAGTGGGGAGGTCAGGCAGCTTCACACAGGTCTGGACTCTTCAAAATTGTAGTAGGAGATGCCAAACCTAAGCTCAGTGATGTTCAAACCCAAACCCCAAAACACAAAGGAAACCCCTAAACTATTCTTGATGCAGTTTGCTGTCTTCAGGCAAAGTGAAAAACCAACTTCCTTCACACCATTCAGGTCTAAATCAAGGCAAATTTCAGTGGGACTGCTCGATGTTTTAAGGTAATTTTCATCTAATTCCCATCTTCTAAATTCATCTTCTTGGACATTTCAGATTTTTGTGTCATTAATATTTGGCAATGTACCTGTTGAAAAGTGCAATAAGTGCATCTTGTAACACAGTGAAAACTTTTCCAGACTTCTCTTTCCCACCTAATCTTGAAGAGAAGCTCCCAGAGTGTTTTAAGGCACTTGATGATGCCCAGTACTTTTGGACAAAGTCTGGAGTGAAACTCTGGAATTTTTTATGCTAATTGCAGCTAATTTTGATGTAAAAATAAGAAAAAACCTTGCACACCTCTTTTGCTCTATTTTTTAAGTTGACTGTATAATTTACATTTTAAGTGCTCATTAAGGTGAAAAATGTCAGTACTGCAGAAAGAGCAAATAAATTACCTTCATGTCTTTTCCCCCCCATTTCTTATTATTAATCTGGAGACCACAGAAAGGCTATTCTCAATTAATCTGGGAATGAATTTATAACATGTCAAATCCCATGCTGCTCCAACCCCATTACAGTTCAGTTTAATTAGGCCTTTCTCCCTGCCTGCAGACAGAAGCATTTGTAGTAGGCTTTAAAATACTAGCACTACTCTTATATAGTTACTATTGTTTAAAATCAATTATGTTTTATGGAAAGTTATTGCTCACAGTTTTATTGCTCATACTGGAAAAATCATAAGATTTCCTGTCCCCAGATGCTTTGCTGAAGTGTTTGCATTGCATTCAGCTCTTGAGATTTCCAACATTCACAGCTGCCAAAAGTCCTTTTAGGGTGTTTAGAGGGGGTGTGGCTACTTAGAAATTCAAATTTCTGTGGTCTAAGGAAGTTTGAAAATCTTTTATCATGAATCAAGAGATGAAGCTAAAAGTGTTTTAGACTTCAAGCTCTGAAATCTTGTGGCACTTTGCTTCAGAATCTTATTTATTTCCCTCTTCGCCCCCCACGAAAAACCCAAACCAGCCAAAAACCCTAAAAAAACCGCATGAAAACACACCCAAACAACCTCTAAAAAAATCACTTCCAGCAATAGGCAGTAAGTCAACAAAAACATGTCCCAGTTAGGTCAGTGGTATCAAGATCTTCCATTATCCAGAGTTGCAAGATCCCAAATCCAACATTTTCCTGTCTACCAACTTGAACCTCATGTCCTGGATTCAGGATTCAGGATGGAATGTTTCCACACAGACCATCTGAGCCGTGAAATTTTTTCACACCTCACAAAAATTTATTTCTCTGATGTTTCATAATTAATTAGATATAAATATTACTTTCATTAAAGAAAATTCCTGTTTAACAAATCTTACCCACCTGAATTTGGGAAGATATTGTTTGTTCCAAGGAATAACTACAGATAAAGCTCCAAATTCTATAATTTTAAATCATTCAGCTCTGCTTTTATCCCAATTCTTCCTGTTTCTGTGCAGAACTCACTGCACACATTTTCTGTCCCAGACTTTTATGTGCAAGATTAAATTTTTCACATCGTTTTGTACAGGCTTGAAAATTTAGTTCAGAGATATTTCAAGGAAAAAGCATCAGGTTTCATTCAACTCTTTTTTGTACCATTTGTGCTCACAGAGCTCCAAATACACAGACCTTGGATAGCCTCATTTATAAATGTCCTGTTTGAATGAAATATTATAAATTTCCACAGTTAATTTACATCTGATTTAACTTGCTGAGAGGCTTTTGTCCTTTTCCTGTGCTCAGAAACTGCTCAGTGTTCGCAACGAATGCAGATTCTCACCCAGCTGTCTGTATTTTCTACATTTATTTTTTTAAATTTTAAATAATTTGGAGTTTTATAGGAACATGTGGATAATTATTTTCAAGAGTTTATGGAGAGGAAACTAATCAAGAATTAATTCAAATGAACTTTAACTCTTATTTAGAATTTTTTCTTCATTTTCACACATTGTCTTTTATAATTTCTGATGGGTCCTCTTGCCTGCTGGAGCAGGAAAGGTCTGTCATTAGTGTTAATCACAGTGAGGATTTCATGGCTCATAGAATGTTCAAGAAAGAAGCGCCCAGCAATAACACCTCCAGCCTGGGAAACATAGCAACTATAGCTGGGTTCTGTTCCCAGCTGAGGAAGTGTTTCCTGGTGAGAGTAAATTGCTTTTACAACAGAAAAAATGTGTGATGCAGCTAGGAAAAATTCCCCAGTGTGGGGCCAAAGCAATGAATAAACAGTGACACGGGACAAGGTGATTCTGCCTCCTCTTCACTGTAAAAGGTGGTGAATTACTTTTCAATAAACATTCCAAATATTCCAAGAAGATATTTCCAAAGAGATTTTCTTTTCTTGAACACTTCTGCTAACTGCCTTTTTATTAAAGGATTAAAAGGATGTTCAACCAGCTCATTGCTTAGTTTAATTGACCAAAATTCAGTGTATTACAGTAAATCATTGCGAGGGTGCTGTAAAAGCCCAGGATCCTCATTTTTTGTCTTCCTCTTTCCCTGCAGTGATGAAATCTCCAGCCAACTTCTGCCATGAGTGTGAAGTTAACTCTGGCAATCGTTGTTCACATCAGCCTGTTTGATAGGGGAGGCTATTTTCCTCTAAACAGAGGGGAAAAGTGAGTTTTAATTCAGATTGAAACATTATTGGGAGGAGGGGAAATGTGGTCATTTGTTTATCAGCATTGGTACCACGATCATTACAGGAACATTTGAGGCAAAACAGAGCAAGGGAACAATTCCAGCTACTAGAAGTCATAAGACAAATTGGATTTCTGTGTTAGTTAAGCTTTAAGGTGCCCCAGGAACTCAGGATGAAACCTAATATGATCGTTTCCACCATAACTGAAGGCAGGCAGTGGTCAAGTTTTGTACTTTCACTGCAACCAGCCTATAAGTCGTGATAGACCTGGTCAGTATGAAACCACCACACCTGCCAGGGCTTTGTGGGCTTTATAAAACATCCTGAAGAGCTCTGTTCTGCTCAATCAAGCAATGCAAAGCCTTCAGAAGAAGATTCCTGGCTGTGCTGCAGTTGGGTCAGAACACATGAGCTGAGACACAGCTGAAGAAGGATGAAGAGCTTCATCAGGGCCATGTTTGGCAGCAGAGAGAGTTGAATCCTAGTGAAATCTCAGCTTGAAGTGAGGACTGCAAGTTCAAATTGACAGCGGGAGGAAATCTGTGTCTAGATCTGGAGGTACTGACCCAAACCTGGAGGTATCAATCCTGCAGTGCTGCCACAGGGCTGACTTGGTGTTGTAGTGGCAGTCCATCAGCACAGCAAAATGAGCATGGGTCCATTCCAGAGGGACTCTGCACTCAGATTTCCTTCCCTTTGGAACATGTTCGGTCTGTAGAAGAGTAATTGTGGCTTTCCAGTGCCTGAAGGAGGTGACAGGAAACATGGAAAACTCTTTACAAGGACCTGGAGGAACAGGACACAGGGAATGGCTTCCCACTGCCAGAGGGCAGGGTTAGATGGGATATTGGGAGGGAATCATCCCTGTGAGGGTGAGGAAGCCCTGGCACAGGGTGCCCAGAGAAGCTGTGGCTGCCCCTGGATCCCTGGCAGTGTCCTAGGCCAGGCTGGACAGGGCTTGGAGCAACCTGGGATAGTGGAAGTGTCCCTGCCCTTTTCCAACTAAAAGCAATCTGGGATTCTGTGACTTACCCCTGTTCTAGAGAAATCGCTAAAACAGTAGAAGCTGATTGATATTCAGATCTGTCCATGTCCAGAAGCAGCAGATCATTACATCTTCTGCACAGTACTCTAAGGACATTTGTAGAGGCTGAATTGGGAAGCTTTCCCGAAGAAAGAGAATATTTTACTCACTTAGCCATTGAAATCAAGTTCTTTACATTTGTAGATCTTCCATCTTGAAGATGGAGCTCTTTCCACAGGCAAACCCTTCAATTTAGCCATGTAAGGCTGATTTCAGATCCATTCAGACACAAAAAAGGTCTGAAGTAGCAAACAAAGCAATAAAACAGATTGTGTACCCGATGTAGCCACTGGCAGGACACAGCTGGAGTTTATTATTTGTGTATTCAGAGAAACGTTGCCCTCAAATCTCCCTGTTTTGATGTAGTGCTTTTGGTTCGGTAGTGTCAGCATTGCTTGAAGTTGATTGACTCCACTCCTGCTGCAGGATACAAAACATACACAAAAAAAAAGGAAAATCTGCTTCTGAAGAGGCTTGGGCTGGAACAGCACCAGGCGCAGTGATTAATAAATGATAGATTTTGGAGCAGCCCAGTATATTTCAGAAATTCCCCCTTTCTGCTGGCTGCCTGTGTAATACACCATCCTCAGACCTGAGAAGAAGAAAAGTAGAAAACAGCAAACTTCAAGATATCTGCATGAAGAGGAGTGGCATTAAGATTTCCAAAAAGCTTTTTTGTTTGAATAGGTGCTTCAGGAAGAGATTTTTGGGACAATGAAAGACTTTCTAAGCTGCTTAACTTGTAAATATGTTGCTTTTCATATTCAGGGAAGGCAAATGACAGGTCATCTTAAAAAGTCTATGAAATCTCTGATTAAGAGGAGAAATGCAGTGTGGGAGGAGTTCCTGTCTTTTTAAGACAGTAAGGGAGGTTGAGATGGGTCTCTCCAGGGAATTCTTTGGCATCACAAATAGAGCCTTTAGCTTAGAACAAGGGGGACAGAGCTATCAAATGAAGTGATGCTGAATTGAACATAGAATGTGAAGGGAATACAGGGAATGAAAACAAATCTTGAGCTGTACACCCAAGTCATTGCAATCTTGAAAAAACCTGGAAAGCCTGCCTGTTTCTTGGGAGAATGCTTCTCCTCCATAGGTGCAGCTGTGTGGGAAGGGAGAGGAGTGAAAAGCAGCAGGTGACACTGCCTGGAATGGGAAGGCAGGGGTTGGGGACACAAAGAGAAAGGGAACAGTACCTACCTGGGGTTTCTCCATCAGCCAGAGAGACTGAACAGAGCACTCTCCAAAAAGGGGCTGAATGTTCTCTAAACGCGGGGTTAATGCGTGTTGTATCACACATTGTTTCTTTGTTTCAGTCTGTTTTTCTGCATTTCTTTTGTCTACTCCTGCACACGTTTGTGTGAATGTCAGGAAATTTTCTATTCATAGCCTTGTGGAGAAAACTGTCTTTATTGTGCAAGAGGTGTGAATGAAGGAAGGAAAGTTTTCTGCTGGGGAATTTGAAAGGGAAAGGGTATGGGCAGGAATAAAAGGAGAGAATCAGAGAGTCATTTAGGGTGGAGAAGAACTCCAAGTCCAAGCTTTGACCAATGCTCACTAAACCCTGTCCCCAAGTCTCCTAGTTTTTTTGAACACGTTCAGGGGTGGAGATTCCACCCCTGCCCTCAGCCCATTCCAATGTGTTACAGCCCTTTCAGTAAAGAAATTTTTCCCAATATCCAACCTGACCCTCCCCTGGCACAGCTCCAGTTGCTCCCTCTCATCCTGTCCCTGTTCCCTGGGCACAGATCCCAAATCCCCCCTGGCTGTCCCCTCCTGTCAGGGAGTTGTGCAGAGCCAGAAGGTTCCCCTCAAGTCTCCTTTTCTCCAGGCTGAGCCCCTTTCCCAGCTCCCTCAGCCTCTCCTGGGGCTCCAGCCCCTTCCCCAGACCCATTCCCTTCTCTGGACATGCTCCAGTCCCTTTATGGAAAAATCCAAACAGCCCCACTAAACCCAAAACACCAATAAATGGGAAAGAAAAAAACAAAGCAAGCAAAAAAACAACCCCGAAATTCTCACCAACCCCCTTCAACAATTTTAGGGAGGATTCAGCTCAGTTATGGCACAAATAAATAACTTTGACTGGTAGGGCTGTGGGAAGTCTTTAGCAAAATGAGGCAGGTCAAAGTGCAGAGACAACCTGTGCTAATGAGATGGGCATATTTACAGATCAAGGCTTCAACTGGAAAATCACCAGGAGGGATGAGAGGGAAAGGTGTGAAATACTGATGGAAAATTACTGGGGGCTTGGTTGAAGATGTACATATCCTGATCCCACAGTCTAGAGGATTTGCAGAACTTGCTAAAGAAGATTCTTCTATATCCAGTTGCTAAACAGCTCAATACAGGCAAAAGATTACATCCCCATGCACAGAGAAAGTTATTTTTAATGATACTGTTTGAGATTCATCTGGGCATAGGGTTGTTTCTGCTTTACCTAATGAACAGGGGCTTTTCCTTGAAAATAAATCCCAGTGAAAACAAACAAAAAAAAATATTCCTTTTGTTAGTTTGAATTCTAAAACCATCCTGAATTTGAAACTAGAGATACAGTTTTGTGTTCCTAACTTTCATGGAGCTTTTTTGTGCATTTTTAAAAAATAATTTCCTTGTTAACTAAAACCAAAATAGATTAGACAAAACACTCCCATTTATTTATTCAGCACCAAATCATCTGAACATGTAACAAATAGGGATATTAGAGAGGAGAATTTTTCAGTGGAAAACTGCCCAGGATCAGAGCCTAAAGTTCTAGTGGGAGCCTCTTGGAGTCTACAGGGTGTAACAACGCCCTGAATTTTTCTATGTTCCTGATGTTTGTACCTTGCACCCCTGCCCAGAAGCAGAAGACCTGTGACAGTGCTGGCACTTGAGTTTCAGATCATAACAGCACCAGGACATGTTTAGCTGCGTTTTCAGACTCTCTGCAGACAGAAAAGCTGGTATTACCTAAATTATAGATATTTTTCCCTGAGAAAATGAAAGAAAAGTTTGTATTACACCTGTGCTTAATTAAATCGCTGACAAGGCTGGGTTTGCAATCTTCCAGAGATGTTTCTTTATATTTGCTTAACTTTCTGACCTTCCTAGGATGAGGAAATGGTGGACTGGGGTAGTGAAATACCTCAATAGTGTTGTAACTTGGGGTGAAATCTTGCCACTAATTCCTCAGGAAGGAAAGGAGATTTGAGGTCATGTAGGGTTCTACATGCAAGAAGGCTGTAGGGTCTGGAGGGGCCGTAATGAGGAATGGCTGAGGGCACTTGGTTTGTTCAGCTGGAGAAGAGGAGCCTGAGGGCAGAGTTTGAAGCATAAAAGATGTAAAACTCTATGCCATTCTATCAGAAGCTGACTTATTTCCTGGTAAGAGTACCTTATAAATGTTTTTCAGCCTATTAGCTTTTGCCACACCATGCTGCTAATACTTCTAATGCCAATCAGCTATTATTTTACCCCATATGGTCTTGCTACAATGCACCTTTCACAGTTCCAATTCTCAAAAAAAGCTTGGTTTTTTGCAAGGTCATAATTTGAAACTTGTTTCTGGTTCAATCTCTCAGCAATGTCTTCTCTATTCCATGGCCTTTCTAAGTCAGCACACCTTATCTCAGAGTTTGCATACAGATGTACCAGCCTGTGTGAGCTTTCGGTCAGGCTTTGAGAATCCTTTACTATTCCATTTCTCACACGCTTCCAGGGATGCACAGGGTGGGATTGTCTGGGCAGGGCCAGGAGTTGGACTCAATGATCCTGTGGGTCCCTTCCAGCTCAGGATATTCCATGATTCTGTGATTCTGTGCCTGTGCTCATTGCCTGAATTCAAACAGGATGTAAAAAAATGGAACTTCAGATGATCTTTCCCCAACCTCTGGCTAGAAACAGCAAGATCCATCTAAAGGCAAACTTGTGGCAGTATATCTGTCTGCAGAGCCATCCATCACTGAATAAACACTGGTGTCTGTGCCTGGCACCAGTTCATTATTCTGTCATGGAGATGTGATGGACTGCCCAGGAACGCTACAGCAAGTGCCCAGGATGGACAATTTTTGGCTGTAAATGTCTGTAGGATGAGGTGGGTAACACAGGGATGTGTCCATCAGCAGAACTGCCAGGGGGTCACTCATGGAAGTGTTGGAAATCAGGCTGTGACTGCTCTGTCCTACTCCACGCTGCTTGATGGCACACAGAGGGGAAATATCCAGGTGTGAAGGAAATTTCATTTATCCTGTGAGAAGTTGGATGTGAAATTCAAACACCACAAGAACATTGTGATGGACAACAGAAGATGTTTTTGGGAAAAAGGAATTCTTTTTGGAGAGGCTGGTTTACACTCTCCTGTCAACTCAAGCTGGTGGTCACTGTTCATGTCCTGTAACTGCTTGGGGAAGTCAACTGAGGTGAAGGAACATCGGTAGCTGGAGCCTAAAATTCCTGAATGATCAGTGGTATCCCTAGGGAACATTTTTTTCCTGTGGAGTCTGCTCCAAGCCAGTATCTTAACATGGCACTAAAGGGGCTTCTCAGTTTTCTTGTGAATTATTAAATTGAGCCCATGCCTATGTTTCTCTTACTGTTTTATTTCCATCTTATTGCAGGCCTCTATACCTGAAAAGTATTATCTCTTTACTTCCAATTCTGGGTTAGAATCACAAAATAGAGGAACACTAAAAAGCTTTTCTTTTCAGCTACAGATGATGAAAAACAAGGTAAAACTGTCAATACTCCTCTCTCTCCCATCCAGGACTTGTTTCCAGTGCATTTTGAAGCTTCATAAACTGGTAGAATAAGCAGCACTGGGTGACTGTTGGAAATGGGAGGAGTAATAACGGCAGAAACAGGAAGTTTGTGATGTTTTATGGAGCACACTGACTCATATTTTTAATAAGATCAACAGATAGAAAATTACAAAATGTTGCAGTTCATCCTTTACACTGAAAAAAAAAAAAATATTATAAAAAGAGATATAAAAGCAATTTTAATGAAACAACCCCGTAGCCTGGCAGCAAACTGTACCTGGTGAACTGGATGGAAGCCAGGAGAAAAAGAGCAAAACCTGAGGAGACATAAATCTCCTGTCACCGTTTTTGCAATAACTTATGGAATTGTTTCTGTCATTGAATAGTTACACTTAAAAACCTCTCATACATCTTGAGCGTCAGTAATTAACTTTTTCTTTCTTTTTTATGATTCCAGGAAAAGATGATTTAAGAGGTTTAGTCTCCTCCAGACTCTGGCTGACAATGTTCATATCTGAGGAACAGGGTGATGCATTAGGATTAGAAACCTGGTTTATATTCCAGAGGGAAAATTTGGGCTTTGAGGTGCTTGCAGACCTTTCCTGGAATGGTTTGTCCCCCAGAAGAAGCTGATCAGGGTTACACTAATGGTTTATAACTGAGTTCTCTGGTGTTTATAATATTTCAGGCAGAGCAATTATGTAATATACTAACAGCAATATTTAATTACATGAGGCCAAAATATGACACAATTATCATACACAGAATATTGGACATTTTGCAGCCTAAATAATTACTTTTTTTTTTTTTTTTGCTTGTGCTTGCTTTTGTCAAAGAAGCAAACAAGAGAGATTTTCATAGCAAGGTTCCCAAATATTCACAGAACCATTATGGTTGGAAAAGGCCTCCAAGATCAAGTGCAAGCTTGGAGCACATACCACCATTCCCATGAAATGTTAAGTGAATATTGATCCCCATCTAGTAGTAAACTGGGGAAGGAAAGGCAGAAAACCACACAGAAGTGAGGGGTTCAGGCAAGAATTTTAATTAGGGTTGGTCACTGCAGAGCTCTGAACAGGAGCCAGGGGAGGCATTCTGAGATGGGAGAGCAGAGTTATGGACAGGTGAGCACCTGGAGCCAGTGGAAACCTTAAGCACTGTCACAAAACTCTTCCCAGGCCTTTTTCTTCCTAAACACTTTAAATGGAGTCTTTTAATTAAATGCAACAGGATCCCATGTTTCTGAAGGAATAGATAAAGATGAGCTCTGCTCTGCCAGAGACCGGAGTAACTGTGAGAATATTGAGGAACATTTTGTGGAATATTTCCCACCAGTTTGTGGAACTTACAGCTCACAAAACCTAGCTGGCTTGGGCAGGAAGGGATCTTAAAGCTCATTTCCTTCTAACCCTGCCATGGGCAGGGACACCTTCCACCAGCCCAGGATGATAACAGTGGAATTAATGGGAAATCTTTGAAAGACCAGTGGACTTAGATTTAATTAAGAAACCCATGAACCACAGCAGTGTAGTGCACAGTGTGAAATATAATCATTAATTTAAAGGTTAATAAGTTAATTAGCCACATTTAAGTGTTTAATTCTAATAAATGTTCACCTATTATCTTTGTTGGTAGCCATTTTGTTTCCTCTGTTTACTCAGCCTAGGGTTTCCTATCCCAAATATTCTCTATAGATAGGAAATTCAACGTGTGACAAACTGGCTTTGGTTAAAACATAATTAAAAAAAGGAATTATGGCCTTGATTCTAAATCCACTTTTTATTTCCAACTATAATATAATGGACTTGAGTGAGGTTTAAGACACATCCTGGAGCAAGCTGCAATAATTAATCTACATGACTGGATTTAGCACAAATCCATCTTGGAATTACAGTTCTCCTTCTTGCTCCTGGGCAGCAGGAAAATTACACTGAGCAGAGCAGCACAAGAGTCCTGCTGGCTATACACACGCCCAGTCTGCCTGCAAATATGGGCCTTTGGGCCAGAAAATAAAGTAAAAATAAAGATCTTCAGATTTCTCCAATATCCAGAACACAAATTTATCCATGAACTTTTGAGTCTGCAAATCACACAAAATATTTTCTTATTTTAACCATTGTGCAAAGGGATGCTGGGGGGAAGTAAGGTAAATTATTTTCTGTTGAATGATCCATGATCATTACTTCATTTGGGGGAAGTGGCAGTTTGAGTTCAGCCTGGGTACAAATATGAACACATCCCTTCAACTAAAGAACACATTAACAACATAATTAATGTGATATTTACAATGAATAGATAGATCTGATTGAAGTGGTGGGAAATTCCTCAGAACAAAATGGGAGCAGTGTGGTATTACAGGGGTTGTAATAAAAGAAAAGTTGTTCTACTTTGTTCAGAGTCATCATTTTTGTTTTTCAATTAAAAACCAAGTCAACTGCTTTGTAATTCAACTTATTTACTGTTAAAGATGAACATTTGGGGACATTGAGTATATTAATATATGCTCCTGCACATGCAACTCACCCAGAAATGTGCCATAAACAGTCCTTATTAGCATTTCTGTTATAAAAATATAAAGGTTTATGTTGGGAATGGCATTAGTTATTGTTTTATTCCAATATTTTGGACATTTTTAGTAAAGAAATCTATCTACAGTTTAGCTGCCAATTCACATTTCTGCTCTCTTCAGAGTATCCATAGCACATCATTCCTTATGACAGTAAATCCAGTTTCTGGGTGCTTGATGTTGACCTAAACCTATTACAATGGAACAGCAAACCCAATATTCCACTGTGAAAATGCTCTGAGGTGCTCAAGCCAGGTTGGACAGGGTTTGGGACAACCTGGGACAGTGGATGGTGTCCCTGCACACAGCAGGGGGTGGAATGGGATGGGCTTTAATGTCCCTTTCAAACCATTCTGTATTTCTGTAGTTCGATGATGCATTTTCAGATGACCTGAAAACAGTGATAACCTGACATGGATTTGAAGTTGCAGTGTTTTGGCAGAGTTTGTGCCAGTCTGGACAGAGTGGGCACACCCTGCCCCCCTCATGGATCCTTTAACAAGTTCTGTGAGTTCTGTCCTTTCTGGTCTCACTCTGTGCATGTGCAGATCTCAATTTTCTTTCAACCTTCCTTTCCAGCCTTCCTTTCCATCCCTCTGGATCTGGTCCAAAAGATCCACATCCTTCTTGTGCAAAACCGAAGTCTGGCTCCCAGCTCTAAAACATAATGAAGTCCTACTGCCCTGTGACATTGATAAAACCAGACACTTCATCCTGTGCCTTTGGCCATCCCCTTTTGCGGATCTCTTTCCACCCTTTTCTCAACGCCAGTCCCTGTGCAGATGCCACTTTGATCTGTGCTTTCTCTATCATCCCACCATCCTTTAATTACCCGGCACCACTTCCCAGCTCACTCAAATGATGTGGTTGAGGTCAGTCCCTGAAGACCAGAAGGCCCCTGCTGCGCTGGGGACAGCAGTACTCAAGATCCCTTCAGAACTGAACTCCTGCTTCCCTCCCTTCAAAGCAGGGATCACGCCAGGCCTCTCCCAGAGCTGTTTCAGCTGGGAAACAGGACTTTACACAGACAACAGGCCTTTGACTGCCCCTCTGATGCTTTTGATTTGACTTTAAAGCATGCCAGCATCAAAGCCACCAAGGAAAGATGACAGGAAGTATAACTTGAATCTTTCATAATGCTGGTGCATAAAAATGTTACAGCTCTACTAAGGAGCAGCCTGCTAGTCAATCTTTTGGACAATAAATGTGGATATTTTGGAAGGATGTTTTCCAAGTTGAAAGGTCTCTTTTTTTTCTCATGCATTCCTCCCCTCTCTCCCTCCATCTGGCAGCCCAATTTCTCAGTGATCAGTCTTGTTGGAGACCCAGGTCTCATTTTGGAAATATCTCTCTCTTTACCAATTTTCCAGCAAGAAATATTTTGATCAAAACAAAAAGCAAAACTTGGAACTTCCATTAGCCTGTTTCTTGAGTTGTAGTAGAGTGAATCCAGAATCCTTCTAGACCATTATCTTGAGCTTCCATTGCCTGGGGAGATGGAAAATGATCTATGATATACCCAGGGCTTGCTTTAAGCAATCCATCCCCATTAATTGCTGATATCAGATATCTGCAATGAATTGTGAATGACATGCTCTGGATGAATGATGTTCAATCCAAACAAGACTATTAACGTGCCATTCCCAAAGGATTAACACTCCAGCAGCAAATCACTCAGATATTGCTCGATATATTGCTTTCAGAGCACTGTATTAACTGAGAAGGGTGTGTATTAATGAAACTCCCTCAGAATAGATTTCCTTTTAAATTGTAGGGCATGTTTTATCTGAGTGGATAGCTAAGATAGTGGAAAGTGGACTGGAAAGTGGCTGAATATTAAGGATTAATTTTCATTGGTGCTATTAAAAAAAATATATTTCTTTCTTCTTACTGGTAAGTTGTCACCAGACATGTCATATGCAGACTTCCAGTTCACAGGGTTAAGATATAGAAGGAGATATTTTAGAGAGCAAGGGTGGAAGAATGAGAATGTCTCAGAACTGAGAATACAATAAAAATGAGTTATATTTGTGGAGGTTGATTCTGTACAAAATGGGGGAACAAAATGGTCATTTTTAACCTGATTTTCCAAGAAAATTGAATGCTTACACATGTTTGCTTACCATTTCCCTAAAACTCTTCACCTTACTGGCCATTTTTACTCAAATTTAGCAAAAGGACAAACACCAGAAAAACATTTAAATTAACAAAAATTGTGTAAAAATATATAGATGGATAGAAGAAAAACTCTGTTAATGTATCTCACTAAAGCACTGCTTCAGAGTCTCATTCCATGGGCGGCAGGATATAATCTGCTCAATGCCCTGGGAAGATCTGTGTGACTCTGTGGCTCAGGAATCATCTGCTTTTATATTTTGGTCCCAGACATGCAAAATTAATCATGTCCTAAGTCTAAAAATCTCTTAGACTTTCTACCTCCACTTCTGCAGAGCTCTGTTCCTACCCAGACACCTATGTTGAGGAATAATTTGCAGGAAGTAGTGCTTTATTTGCAAAACATCACAAGTCAAATTGTGCTTTGCCAGAAACACTTTCCTACCACCCACCATCTATTCCTGCCAATTTTTTGTTGCTCCTCGTGACAGTTAAATTTGCAATTTGATTAATTACTTCTTCCAGAAAAGAAAGGCAGGTAATTAGACAAATAGAGTGAAGTAGCTCAAAAGACTTTTAAGTTGTTAATGCAGTAATAAAGTATCATGAAAAGTATGACAGAATGAGGCATCTCTAAAAATATCTCCTTTAAACTGAAGGTTTCTCTCTTTTTTTGCATTTTTTCCTGGAATAAGGCAGCCAGGTCTTTGCTAAATGCACAAAAGTGCATGTCAGATGTTCCTCTGGCTTAAATTATGGAGCAGGTCTAAAAAGTGAAACTCTGTGTTCACCTGTATGTTCCTGGTCATAAAGCACAGCAAGGCCAGTTAAAAAACTGGCTTTAATTGTGACTCACAAACATCACTCTTGGTGCTGAGTTGATAATTGAGATAGTTATTTGCCAGGATGTGCACCAGCAGCTGGGGGCTATAACCCAGAGAAGTCCTCTTTGAATCTCATTATTTTTCAGTAATTGACTAATTTTATCACTCACACTTGTCTTATAAAAACCCTGGTGGTAACCAATGGCCTAAAGGAATTGAGATATATCTCCTCTGTCAGTCTTAAAACTCTCTCCTTAAAGACTTTATGAAAAAAATATTTCATAAACCTGCATTTTAAGCTTTTGTCAAGACACAAGTTGGCATAAGCCAACGATCACCCTAATAAGACTTAAGCATATCAAAACTTGCAAATGGACTTGAACCAGCCCGGAATTCTGTTTTTGACATGACCAGAATGTTTTTTATAGATATTATCAAATAAGTGGCACAATTTAAAATGCAGATAAGTTTTTGGAAAGGATAAGTATTGCTTGTGATGATGCCTGTCTGGCACTCCTGTACCCATTAGAGACACAACTCTACAGCCTTTACAGGAAAGGATTTCCAGAGGTGGAAATGTAAAGAGAGGAGATTGATCTGCCTTGCTTCAAACTGGGAATTAGAGATCAAAAACTCAGTCCCTTGTGTAACTGCTCTAGGAATTCTTTAAAAAGCAACAGCTCTTCCAAAATTGTTATATAATGTTGCTGATTTGCATGTACCAGCCCTTACCTCCAGCTAAAGGAGATTTCAGATGTCTTCTGCAAGTGCTTCTGTCCGTGTTGTCAGAACTGTAGAAGCATCCAGGTATTTAACTGAATTGCCTGAAGTTATGGGGGATGAATGTGAACTTTGGGATTTCATGGAAGAAACACCCAGAACTGACATACTTTGAGATCTGACATCTTTAACACCTGAGTAACTGAGGTTGGAAGACACCTCTGAAGATCACCCTCTGTAATTGTCCTGCTCAGAGCCAGGGATATCAAGTTGGATATTTCATAGGATGGAGATTCCACAATCCCTCTGGCCAATCAGTTCTAGGATTTGATAATCTTCAGAGTGGGAAACTTCTCTGTTCAAGTGGAATTTCCCAAGTTTCAGTTTGTGTGTTTTACAGAAACAGAATGTCTTGAGCTGGAAGGGACCCACCAGGATCATGGAGTCTAATCCCTGTCCCTGCACAGAAACCCCAACAATCCCATCCTGAGAGTGTTGTCCAAACATTCCTGGAGTTCTGGGAGCCTTGGAGCTGTTCCCATTTCCTCCAGGGGGGAAGAACCTTTTCCTGGTAGCCAACTTAAACCTCCTCCAGCCATTCCCTGGGTCCTGTCCCTGGTCACACAGAGCAGCGGCAGCCCTCGGTGAGGTCTGACCTCAAACTCCTCTTCTCCAGCTGAACAAGCCAAGTGTCATCCGCTGTTCCTTATACTGCCCCTCCAGACCCCTCTCATTAGTTAAAAACCTCCCATAAGCCAAACAAGCTGGGTAAAACAGCAAATGAGAAGTCCTGAAATATTCAGAAGACAATCATAACCAAAGAAGACTGTAAAGGTCATAATTGTTTCATACAGACTGGAAAACATCTCTGTCTGGCTTACAGAAAATTGATTGGGTAATAGAAGTTCGGAAAGTCACATGTTTAATAAAGTAGTCTCAGCTCATGCTGACATTTTAGCTGTATCCTGTCCTACTGCATTTCATCAGGGACAGTGCTGAAGGGGTAAAATAAAATCCCTTCCAGAAGTTTTTCCTTGTGGTTATCACAGAATATCAAATAAAAGATTAAAATGACCATATGGAAGCCACAGAAATCTGTTGCATGGGCTGTAGCTATGTCAGCACAGTAGTAAGCAAATAAACTTTTTGTTTATTTATGGTTATTGTTACTCATATGATTAAGAAAACCCTACAATTACTTCTCACCAATATTCATCCTCCTGGAAAGAGAAAAAGAGGTAAATAAGGATCTCTAGGATGCCCATACATTGATGGGAGAAGTAGCTCCCCAGGTATTCCATTAACCTCCTTAGAGCTGTTTCACATTCTACAACATCTGTGGGGAGGGAGTTCTCCAGGAACAAGCCTCTGCCTGGGAACTTTTTCACTTGAGGGTTTTCCACATCCTTTCTTTAAACTCAGAATGCCTGATTTCCTTCAAATTATCTTTCCCATCCTCTCCTAATTGAAAATCCTAAACCCTCAGGGGCTCCTTGAACAATGTTTTCTCTCTTTCCTACTCCCTGGGTCAAGCCCTTTCCTTACCTTTATTATACCTTTGGAATTAAAGCTGTTTAACACCCTGCAGCTTAATATGGAGGAAATTAGTCATGTCCCAAACATTATCTCCTTTTTCTTTTTTTTTCCTTTTTTTTTTTTTATTTTTTCCATTTGTGTTACAGGGAATTTCTTGGTTGGGGTTTGAGCTGTTTCAAACTCCACTTGTTTTGGAGCTGTGTGAGGATTATCAATGTAAAAAATACCAGCATTGGGAGTTGGAGATGCAGTTTTAAGTCCTTTCTCCTGAGGTGTTCTGTGGAATTCCAGAAGAGGTGTAGTCCTCACTCTTTGGTTTACAAGACCTGTGTTTTTCATAAATTATCAAGAGTATTTTTAGAGGTTGAGTTTTTGGTTTTCTAGGGCTCCAGTGTGGGCAAAGAACATTAGGAGGGTGGGGAAGGAGGCAAGGCAGGCAGCTGGCTGATAGTGGAGGATGGGTGTCCCTCTGCTTGGCTCCTGACTGCCAACAGGATGGGGAGGTTGGCAGGGAGGACCCAGCAGAGAAGTTGTGGGAGAGGGAGGAAGGTTAATGTGCATTGTTTGGGTTTCTGTAGAAAGGAGATGAGCGTTCCAAACGTCCATGTAAACATGTCTCAGGCTTTGGCACCTCCTCTGGGCTGTTTCCCTGTAATTCCTCAGACTCTGAGCTCCATTGCTGCTTGAAGGCTGTGCTGGTAAGTTGCTGATCTGCTGAGAGTAGTGTCTACCCCGGCAGGAAAGAGAATTTAAGCCAACACAGTGAGCATCTGTGTGCTCTCCAGCCCCAAATTCCTGGGACAGCAGCTGCCAACCCTCGAAGTGCAAAGGCCAGCAATGAGGAGCAAGCCATGAGATCCAATTTCATCATGTGTCTCCTCACCTTCATATCCAGAGATGCAAAGAGTGTCTGAAGAGCTGGCAGTGACCTCTGGATGTCACACTGATTAATTGGGGGAGTTTGTTTTCACCCCAGGACACCAAGTGCCTGGTTGCATTAATTATCGTTCCCTCACAAGGCTATTGTTCTTCCAGTACCTCCTTCTACAGTCCCTACAACGCTCCACATGCAGCATGGGATGTTTACAACAAACATTTTGAGGATCGCGGAGTCAACTTCTAAACATACTCTTCCTTTTGCATGGGTTGAAAAAAAGTTACTTGTTATTCTGTTTAAACATGTTAAAAGGCAGATTCCCCAAACTGCACATCACTAACAAGAAACTGCCTGGGTCCCTCTGGATGCCCCATCCCTCCCCCATCCCTCCCCTCCACTGGTGCTGTGACCCCACCACCCAGATCCATGTCATTGCCAAATCTGCTGAGGGTGCCCTCGATCCCACTCTGCTTGCCACAAATTGCACCTCAGCTTTCTCCACATCCTGACCATATTTTACATTTCAGCTTTTCTCCAATGGAATTCTGTTCTTTTATTTGCCCTCTTTCCATTCTTTTTTTTTTTTTTTTATACCCATTTGTTGACTTTTCTTTGGTGGATTTTGCTTTCTGTGATGCTGCCTCTGCCTTAGTGGACACATTGTTATCTTCTTCCCAAGGAAAATCTTATTTTTGAATCCACAGGTCTATTGAAAGCTGAGGAAAAGGATTTAGCAGCTGAGTGAGTGAAGTTTTTACATCAATATTCAAGATTAGAGACAGAACCAATTTCTCCAAATGGGTTTGGCAGTCACACAAAAGCACAGACACATTAAGTTCCCAATTTTTCTGTTGTTAAATTGTGTTTTACCAGCAAACCAAGATAAGTTTGTACAAAAGGGTACATAGAGGAAACAAAGTTCCCTCAGTATATGCCAGGAACACAAAAATATAAAAATAATAAATCTGAGAGTGGATATTATACCATTTTCTATCATTCCAGTGAGGAAGGTTTAGCAAGTGTTATGGATTTTCCCATGTTTTTAGAATTCAAGACTCCCGTGCTTCTGCCTGGGATGTTCGGAAGGACCTTGAGTTTTGGGAAGCACAGAACACATCTGATGGCATGTCTGGGGCAAGGGAATAATGTGGCTATCCCATGTCTGTTTGGTCAGCATGGGGTGACAATCTGCACCTTTGGGACCTGAAGATCCTGGAAGACAATGAGCTGTCCCTCAGCTGGGGGACAATGTGTACTGGGGACAGTGGGATCCTGAGATGCATCAGGAAGAGCATTCCCAGCAGGCCAGGGAGGGATCCTGCCCCTCTGTCCAGCCTTGGGGACACCTCTGGGGTGCTGTGCCCAGCTCTGGATCCTCAGCACAGCAGGCACAGGGAGCTCCTGCAGCGGAGCTGAGGAAGGGCCTGGAGCATCTGGGTGCCCAGGAAAGGCTGAGGGAGCTGAGGAAGGGCCTGGAGCACCTGGGTGCCCAGGAAAGGCTGAGAGAGCCGGGGCTGCTCAGCCTGGAGAGGAGCCCCAGCTGAGAGGGGCCCAGCCCTGGCTGTCCCTGTGTGTGTGTGTGTGTGTGTGTCTGTCTGTCCCTGTGTGTGTGTGTGTCTGTCTGTCTGTCTGTCCCTGGGTGTGTCTGTCTGTCTGTCTGTCCCTGTGTGCAGGGAGGGCAGAGCAGGCCCAGGCTCTGCTCCAGGCCCAGCCATGGCCCCAGAGCCACGGGCAGGGACTGAGCCCAGCAATTCCCTGCACAGGAGCCGAGCTGCTGCCCCGGGCAGGGCCCAGCCCTGGCAGAGTGTGCAGAGAGGCCGGGCAGTCCCTGGGGATGTTCCAGAGCTGTGAGCACACACTCCTGTGCCCTGGGCTCTGGGGTGGCCGCACCAGATGAGCCATGGGGGCCCTTCCAGCCTGACCCATCCTGGCGCTCTGGAAATCTTTGATTTGGGAAGAGCACTTGCTCATTGTCAAACCCAGAGCCACGGTGTAAATCCCCAGAATGGACATGAAAACCTGGAAATGTTGATAGGAGAATGGTTTGGTTTGAAAACTGCACTTCAAGAGATCATAGAACGGATTGATTTTCTGAGTAACCTGGTCTGGTTTTCAATTGCGAAAGTTGATTTGTACTTTGGAAAAAAAGCAACATGATCCAGGAAAAGCAACAGTAATGGGCAACCTGTGTAAGTTCCAAATTAAAAACCAAAATAACTTTCTTCTCTGTGGAGACACGGCTGGCAAAGATAGATTAATTTGGTATTCATGTCTCATCCAAATAGAAGACTTTCATACAAACGTAATTGGAAAACCTTTGAATATTTAATGTGGTTTGGGGTGTATTTTAGATAAACTTTATTTCAAAACTATGTTGAAAGTGCTTAGTAAAGTTACATTTCCTGTTGTTCCTAATATTCCAATCAGATATTGTTCTGATGCAAGAACTGTCTGGAGAAGAGAAAGTTCTGGGTGACCTAAGTGTGGACTTCCAGCACTCGAAGGAGCTGACAGGAAAGATGGAGAGAGAATACTGACAAGGGATGGAGGGGCAGGACACAGGGAATGGCTTCCCACTGCCAGAGGGGAGGGTTAGATGGATATTGGGAAAGAATTGTTCCCTGTGAGAGTAGAGAGGCCCTGGCACAGGGTGCCCAGAGAAGCTGTGGCTGCCCCTGGATCCCTGGAAATGTCCAAGGCCAGGCTGGACAGGGCTTGGAGCAACCTGGGCTACTGGGAAGGTATCCCTGTCCATGGTAGAGCTGGCACTAGATAATCCCCAGAATCCCTTATAATCCAAATTGTTCTGGGATTCTGGGGTTTTTTGTAATTGTGAAGACAGGAAACACTGGGTTTTCCACCTGTTTTAAGAAGGATATGAAAAAGTTTAGTTAAATACAAGAGGCCACTGTAGCCAGGCTACTCAGAAATAATTCAGAGCCAAAAAAGCCTTTAAGTGTGGTCTAGTTTAACAATGCCGGAGCTTTATTTAATCAGGACTAAGGTGCATAGCAGTCATTCGTGCCAGCCTTTCTGTAAGGAACACATCCTCAAGATATCTTTTTTGAGCCAGATAGAGCCATAACAATTAACAACTACCAGTAACGGAGTAAAACCTTCAGTGATTGCATCAAATCTGTTACTGAGCTACATAGTGACACACAAATAAGTTCTGAGACATTTGGCTCCCACCCACCTTCTAGGTGTCCAGGGGGAGAAAATCCTTTGTTTTCTGTTTTTGATAGAGATCTCTGGGGACTAAAGACACATTTTATGCATTGTAACAGCACTACAGGACAGGATTTCTATTATTAAATCTTTCTGTCCTTCCCAAAAATGTATAAACCACCTCCAACAGGTACCTTTCCAGATTCATCTTCATAGAATGAGGTGTTTTGTTGTTTGGGTTGTTTGGGGTTTGTTTTTTTTTTTTTCTGACAAGAAGATTGATCCCAGTTCTGCTTGAGCTGAATTCATGATGGAAACAAGAAATTTCATAGGTACTAAAAGTAACTTTATCATCACCTTAACCATTTTAGGTAAAGGGATCAAGTGGGGCACAGAAACAATGATTTGCAGAAATCATGAGGAAAAAAATAAAGAATGGCAGTTGTTTTTACTTAAGACAGGACATGAGAAAAGGCTTTTGCAAAGGGGAAGACACATTTTTCTGATTTTTTCACATTTCTGTGATACTTAGGACAAAAAAGTTATGGACATAAACTGTCTTGAAATAGTCAAATCAGGAACCAGGCAGACAGACTTTCAGAGCTCCTCTATGATCGCATCAAGAGATGCTTCCCAAAGTCTTTTGCTTTTTCTAGTCAGACTTTGTTATGATTTTTACAGCCTTCTTAAAGACAGATGACAGTTCAAATCCATGCTTTCCTGAAAGAAATGTCATTACACTTCAGGTTCCCCAATAACATCTTCAAGCAATTTAAGCCACTCCTCCCCCGTACTGATACTAGAAAAGCTACTTCCACAGAGATAATTTTTATTCTGTAAGTATTTTTGCTTATTATGACAGACCAGCGTTTGCAGCTGATATATATTTTTATTTCTTTGAAGAACCCTCTGGTGACCCTGATATTTAATGTTATCAGATTGGAGTAGTGCACCATTAGTAATTTCTGAGCTTGGCTGTTTATTCCCTTTACAGAACCACCTCTCTGTGTTGCTGTACTATTCCCCATTTCCAAAAGTTGAGTGCGGAGCCATAGAGAGGAAAATGTAAATGAAAAAGTTCCTAATGCAGTCTGGCTATGACATGATTACAACTAGGTTAAATGTATTAGTTCTCCACATATTACGCTAGAGGTCATGCAACATCTAATTTATTTCCTTGACTTTCACATTTCACAGTCCCCTGAATGTAATTCCTTTCAATTTTCCCTGCTGTCGGCAATTGGTGTGCCACACATCCCTCTTCTCCAACAGACTCCCTCTGATTATCCTGGCACTGCATTCTGTGTATCCATTAACAACCAGGGATCATACTTTCCCCTAGGCCTGCTTTCCATTTCTCTCTCTCACACTCATTCATTTGGTAAGGGCACCAAGTCCTCATATATTTCATGTTTAGAAAGGTCAGTATTTTCTTAAGAAGAAAAAAACCTGACCCCACAAAACTTGCCAGTGGCTGAGGTTGTCTTTCAGCCCCCACTTTTTGTCTTGGATTTCACCTCTCCCTGTGATGTCTTGCATTGCTTTCAGAAAAGTCTCCTTTAATGCAGGCAGGAGTTTCACCTCATCGTGCCATATCTTTAAGTGACAAAAAAATGTAAAGTTGAGATTATTTTGTAAACTGTTGCAGGGAAAATGGAATATCAAAAAAGATAAGAGTTCAATTTTGTTTCCAGCTCTCGAAGATCTTGCCACTTTTACTGCTTTCCTGTAAAGGTTCTCAGGATCTGCATCTGGTGGTAGCACCAATTTTGTGATCATGCGGGTCTGAGTTCCAGCAAGTAGATATTTCTTACATCTAGTTTTAAACAGCAGAGAAACTGATTTGTAATTTCTTGAAATAATCTGTGTGGATCGTGGCGGTGAAGACTCTCTCAGTGTTCCCCAGCTCCCAGTGGTTCAGTATTCTATGCGAATGAGTTTCAGTCTTTTACATGTCTCCTAGTTATTCCCAGGTTTTAATCCTGTTCCACAAGAACTAGGATCTCTTTGCACCCAACCTCTCTCTGTCATTTTTACATCCCACTTCCTCAGGTTTTGAGAACTTGTTTGTTCTCTTGGCAACTGACTGAAATCATTCTTCCTTGGCTTTCACATTTGAACTGGAATTTGTAAGAGGAGAGACCTGCAAGCCCAAAACAGGGGAGGTAGTGGAAGGAAAAAGAAATTCTTGGGGATGTCCATTCCAGCCTCCCTTCTCTCTTGGCAAGCCCTCATCTCATGCCTGCTGCATTTGCCATTTCAACCCTATCTGAACCTGTTTCTGTGGAGTTTTGAAGTCTTAAGTCAGATAATTCAAGAAGACAAAAGACATGTGGGCTGTCCTGTCATATCAGGCCTGCTGAAATGACTCCTCTATGAGGCTAGACATCTCCTCTTAGAAATGTTCTGACATGGGTAAAAGGTGTGTTTGTCAAAGGATAATGGAAATAGAGGAATACAATGGAAATATAGGCTCACAATCTACCTTTGAGGGGATTTCACAGAGTGGGAAACTACCCAAGCAAATGATCCATTCAGAATTAACTGTAGATTTTTTAAAAATTCAAATCCATTTTGATTTCCAGATAGTTTTGCTGCTGAAACATTCTTTTCTGCAATATCCTTTGCCTGTAAAGGGTAAAAATTACTGCTGTGATTTTATTTAGAGGAACCCAAAAAAACCCATTCCCATTTCAATAGGACCTGTTGGCTTTTGTGTGTTTTTATCCCCTTCCCCTTCTCTCTCTTCTTCTTTTCTCCAAAGGTCTATTTAATTACTTTTCCAAATCAGATTTCATTACTTTTTCTATGATCTACTCAAAATTTATTTTTTTAGGAATCATGAGCAACCCAATTGTTCACACCTATGTATTTTCATTGAATACTTTACCCCAGAATCCTCTAAATCCTCTAAATATTGTGGGAATGAAAAAGCTGGCAAATAATTTGATCAGAGTATAAAAATGCCAGCTGGAGATTCCCTCTTCACAAGAAGCCCCATGGAAAAAGATGAGGGGTAATGGATACACGTTACTGCTTGGGAGATTCTGACTGGATACCAAAAGGAAATATTTCACAGTGGGAACAGTCAGTCATTGGAATGATCTCCTCATGGAAGTGGTGGATTCCCCAACACTGGACACTTTTTAAGTTTTGTCTGGCTGGGGTGCTGAGCCATCCTGTTCAAACCAGCTGGATCAGATGACCCTTGACATTTTTTCCAGCCTGGTATTCCATGATTTAACTTCCAACAGGACAGCAGAGCACTCTTGTGCTTGGAGGGACCAAGGTCTTGTGTACAGGAAGCCACTAATGGGGTCTCCCATGAGATTTTGCCCTCCTGCACTGGGGCTTTTGTCTTGCAATCACTTTCTTTCCGCACAGTGGATTAAGTCACCAAACATGATCCGTGTTCTCCACTGTTCTTAGAATCACGAACCTGGAATGATTTGGGTTGGAAGGGACCTTAAAGCCCATCCAGTGCCACCCCTGCCATGAGCAGGGACACCTTTCACTAGCCCAGTGTGGTAGTCAATTTGGCTAAGATGGACCAGGATTTAGCCCAAGCTCCCTATACGCAGGGCATACATTTAAGACCCTGGGAAGCAGGCTGTTAAAAAGCAAGGCCTTAGACATTAGGCCAGACCCCTGCCCTGCAGATGCAGAGGCTTTGGCCTAAAGCTGTGGGATTTGTAGGGACATGCAAGGACATACCCAGACATGCTCCAAGTTCTTTGTGACTGGCCCTTTGCCCTCAGGTATCCCTGTGTATTGTGCACCCAGCACCTCCCCCTGGTCTTTGGGTGCCTCCCAGACTGCATGGTCACAGATGGATTAAATGATATCTCAGGCAGACCATCATACTCAACCTGTTCATTATTATTTTATTAGCCACGCTGTGGCCCAGTCAAGCCAGTGAGGTTACCACTAAGGGAAACCCCTCATGCACTGCGACATCCCAGGTTGCTCTAAGCCCCTTCCAACCTGGCCTTGGACACCTCCAGGGATGGGGCGTACCTTCAATTCAGGAATTTCTTCAATTGCCTCCATGCACTGCTGCCTCTTTAACTGCTCTGAAGTAGCAGATTGCCAGCTTATACTGCAGCAATTACCTTTAAACAACCCATGCCCATAAAACCTTGGAGATCACTTAGGCTTTCTCTCTTCAGGAGAGTCAATTGCTGCTTTTTCAGGATGCTGCAGTCCATTGAAATCTGGGGTAACATACTGCAGCAGTTACTGAACACCAGCATCTCCCTTTGCCTGGCAGGGAGAACAAATCATAATTCAAATTAACCTCGCTGTGTAATGAAATTTTGTTACGTGTCATTATGTTATTTTATATAGCATCTATAAATCAATCCCAGCAAGCCATTTGCTTCAATGACAGGTTTTTGTGAAGCTGGAATCCTCCCAAGGAATAATTTTCCAAATAACAGCAAATTCTGAAGTAGAAAACATAGAACTTTGTGAAACAACAGCATTTTGGACCGTCAAAACATTTTATTATTATTTAAAAACCAACGGAGACAACTCTTTTGCAATGTATTTAATGTAATTTAATTCCAACAAGGAGGCTGGTTTTCCTGACAGCCTTCTGGAGGGAATTGTGCCCAAGTGCCCCCAAATTCAGCTGTCAGACTTCCTGACCTGCTCCTGGACCGTGTCACGCAGTCCGTCCTATCCTGAGTGTCGTTCTGGATTACCAGAACCTCGAGCAAATTGTTTGTAGTTTAGCAAGAATATTTTCAGGTTTCTGCTTCAGAAAAATCCATCTACAGGCAATTTGACATTTGAAGTGCTCTGCTGCATCCAAAGGTGTTGACTTAAAAGGTTTTTAATTGATTACTTGAAATGCTTTAAAATTAATTGAGCGAGTTGCTTCCTGGGCATTTTGCTTTCCCAGCTACTGTGATATACATGTATTTCAGTGTCCAAGTAAAGCTTTCAGTAAGATTAGTTTTATGTTTCCAAGCCAATCTTTTTCAAAATGCTGAGGGGTAAAAAAAAAACCAACAAAACAAAAAAACCCACAAAAAACAACTACAAAAAAGAAAACAAAATGAGAGAAAATATAATTTTTTAGGGGAAACCTAATTTTTACAGTTTGCTTCATTGATACTCAGATTCTTCCCAATTTTAAAGAGCACAATTAACCAAAAGTGAATCTAATAATTTTCTCTGGGTTTATGTGGAGTAAGTGTAGCTTTTAATGCCATTACAAAAGCATAAAACTAAAATAAGGCAGTAGTAATTCAATTCCAACACACATCTCAGGTAGTAAAAATGTCTGTAGGGGAAGAGCTTTAAATATATTTAGATAAATAGATGCTTCAACCACCCAACACACTGAATTTTGTGACTATTCCTGGTCCATGGCAGACTTCCCATCCTTGTCCCTGGGAGCTGAGGGCAGGCTCTGCCTCACAGACATTGCAACATCTTCAGTATTTGTGGTTTGCTGCTTTATCTTCCTCAGCACTGCTGGAGAAATTAGATTTTCAAAACCAGAGTGCAGAATCAGTTTAGTCCTCAGGTTGCCCAGTAATTCTTATTACAGCCAAACTCATTCTTGGTGCAGCTCCATCTGTTCCCCATGAAATTATGTGTGCTGAATTTTGCCCAAATTTTATTTTTGTAAATTTTGGAGGCACTATCTACATGAGAAGGAGAGGGGTTAGTGATGTAATTTGGGAGGCAATGGATAAGAAAAGGATTTAATTAAGGGTAATGGGGAAGCATTAAGGCAAAGGAAATTTGCCAGGAGGTTGATTTAAAAACATATACAAATTCTCAGTGCTCTGATCAATTTAACTGTTCAGTAGGCACTAGAATAATGTTGGAGTGCCACTGTTTGAAGCAATTAAATGCATGTGTTTAAAATAGCAAAACCACATAAACCACAAATAGAATGTGACACGGGTCTCTTTCATCACCAGGTGCCTCTGCTTGGAATTTTTTTGCCAGCAGGAAGGCAAGACCTGGCAAAATATGATAATATTGACAATTACTTGGATTATTAATTTTTCATCTTGAGCCTAGTTTTGTTTTAAAGTTTGATTCCAACTGTTCTGACAAAATACAATTAAGTGAGTGTGACAGGACAAAGGGGAATGGCTTTAAGATGAAGAGAGCAGGGTTAGATGGGATTTTGAGAAGAAATTCCTTCCTGTGAGAGTGGTGAGGCCCTGGCATAGGGTGCCCAGAGAAGCTGTGGCTGCCCCATCCCTGGAAGTGTCCAAGGCCAGGTAGGATGGGGCTTGGAGCAACTTGGGAGAGTGTAAGGAGTCCCTGCCCACGGCAGGGTTGGGACTGAATGAGCTTTAAGATCCTTCCAAACCAAACTATTCCATAAGATTCTATAAGAGCAGAATTTTAATTCAACTTTCTTAAATGTATTTTTTTTCCTGTTTGTTCTTTGCTTTTCTTCTCTGCAAGCAAACTTCAATTAATTACATCCCTGAAATATTGAGGAAAGCAATAAGATTTTCCAAAGTGCTCTGTAATTGGAAGAATAATCATCAATATTAAAAAAATCCCACTTCCTATGGTGCATTTTTGGCTAAAAAGCCCTTTAAAAGCTCCTTGCATAAGTTTATAGCTGCTTATTTACATCCCATGCCACAGGTATTTAATGCCATTGATTTCCCCATTTGGACACATCATTAAAGGACAAGGCAGACACCTGTGCTCTCAAGACAAATTATTGAATGGGGTGATAAAAAGGGAGAAGATTAAGAAGGCTACTTGTAAGAGAGAGGCACATGGAGCTGAGGAAGTGTTTCCCTGCAATTCCTCAGCTGTCACCTCAAAGCCATGTGACAAAATCAATGGAAACATCCTCAGCTCCATGGCTGGAACTGGGCCCTGCTGGCATCACACAGGTGATGTGCCTAGGTATGTGACAGTTCCATGGGGCTCCCAGCTTGGGAAAGCTGGAAAAGAATTGGTTGGTTTGGCAGTTTGGTTTGTTTTCAGCACCCCTCTGTTCCAGGCGGATCAAGGTGCTTCCATGACCAAAACCTTCCCAACACGTCAGTCAAGTGAAATCACTCCTGTAATTAATTTATTTCACTTTAATAATGATAGAAAAACACTTAAAATTTAGATGGTTTAAGGTATGGTTTTTGCTGATTATTTTGCATTGCAAAAATTGTTCTGGAGGTGTTCACTGAACTTATTTTTCCACCCTCTTCTGTTTGACAGCATGATTTTGTGCAGCAGACTGGTGACCCAAACTCTGGTCCTGTAAAAAGAAAATCCAAAAACATACATAGGATGAACATAAATTTGAACATGAATTTGAACTGAAATCAGATTAAATCAACATACAGCATCTTTAGACTAGAAAAAGCAATTCTTATTTGGATATGCTAATTTTAGGAGGGCATTACTTGCAGAGGACATTATGGATTGATAAAGACGTCAGCAGGACGAGAAATAAGAGAAGCCCAAATGAACAGTTCAGGTCTTCCTGCAGAGGCTGTTATCTGTTTTGTGACCTTTTGAGCAGGACTCTGTGAGATGAAAAGAGACAGATATGAGCCAAAAGACCTCCTTATCTCAGATCTCATTATCTTTAAGGCTCCCAGGCATGGGTCAGGTCAAGAGAAAGAGACATAAGATATTGCACTGTGTGTCATGGTTCTTCATGGCAGCAGTGAGCCTAATGCAGGGCCAGCACAGAACACACAGCATCCCTCTGTTTCCCAGAGAAATGTCAGGCATTTCCTGCTTCTCTGCTCTTACCCTGCTCCTCCCAAACCACCTAGACCTGATTGATTCAATCCCTCTCAGCACTTCCTCAGCCACCTTCCACCATTTCCTCCTGGCACAGACTTTGTTCAGCAACACTTCTACATCAGCTGTTTACCTTTCACTGCATGTTTAATAACACATATATATCATATAAATCAAAAGACATTTCAAACAAATGAAATACAATTGTTGAGCAAAATACTTCAGCCACAAATAAAATAATTTTTTTTTTTAAATCCTTTCAAGTTGCAGATTCTTCTATAGCATGAGAAATGTTTGCTCACGTGTTCCTGTTCATGTCCCTCAGTTTTTATTTGTATATCTCTGCCTGATGTCATCTCTCCTCGCTTTGTTAAGGACTACCCTTACAACTTCAGATTTATGGAAGAATTTTTGTCTCTTCTTCTAAGGATGGATTTTGACAATCTAGCTCCAAAATGCTGGGTGTGCACCCATCATTATCCCATTTAATGAAGCAAGACATTCAGGTTTTTTAGGGATATTCTCTTGTAGACTGGACAATTTTCATGGAATCCCAGAACTGTTTGGGTTGGAAGGCGCCTTAAAGCTCATCCAGTGTGACCCCCTACGATGGGCAGAGACACTTTCCACTATCCCAGATTGCTCCAAGCCCCATCCAGCCTGGCCTTGGACACTTCCAGGGTTGGGGCAGCCACAGCTAAAGGTGTTTCCTCAGCTCTTCCACAAACAATGGAATTTTCCCATTTCTTTAAGCTCATGTTCCCATTTGCTCTCTGAGCCTGTTGTTCCATCTCAGCTCTTCTCTGGTGTGGTTTGCTCAGCTGTGGAAAGCCAAGCTGTCCCCAGATTATTCCCAGTGTTTTTCCCTAATCCTTTTCCTCTCAGCTCTTGACTCCACATCTGCTCTGTGCCTGCAGGGACCTGAGCCATGCCCAGTTCCCACCACTGCTCCCCTTTCTGTCACAGCAGGTCTCCTGTCCCTCTCACATACACTCCATGTCCTCTTATGGGACCCTGACTGTGTCCTTCCAGGTGTTGTGTCCTTGCCCCAGCTTATGCAGCACTGAAAAACTTACCAACATATCCAATAAAGATAAAAAATCCCATCATTCCATGCAGACATTTCACAGGGTCTGTTCTGCCCTGGCAGGTCAGCTCATTTTATGAGTCACCTGCCACAATTTTATTTTATCTCAGTGAAGCCAGAAGGAACAGAAATGGCAGGAACCTGCTTCAAATGTCAACCTCATTAGGCTTTTAAACAAATTACTTTAAATCACAGTTACATATTTTTAGCAGAAAGCACAATAATTTTCTATTTGTTGCAAGTCATCCACTGGTATCTGCTCACAACTGTGAAATAAAGATGAGCAGATAAATGAGGATAATTTTTATTTCCTACTGTGTTAACACTGCTGTTATTCTCTGTTCTCCTTTATGACTGGTGTGGGCATGATTTTAGAGGAAAAAAGAAAGAAAAGAGGTAACCTAGTCAACTCCCTGTACCCTTTAACCTGTGTTTGAACTGCAGAACCAGCACCACAGCTCATCATTTTACCAACATGAAGGCAACAATTACAGGATTTTTCATTCCACCCTGTGTTCTACCTCCTGATTGTCTCATTGCAATATTGCAGTATCGATAGGACAATTTCTGAGCCGCTCTGTAATATTTTATTCCACCAAATGTAATCTGCTGTTATTGCCTAATCCTTCTGGTAGCACTGTGCTGATCCATCTCTGTGCTAGCGAGATGGTGCCCAGAGGAACAGCCCCAAAAGGCTTTATTTCCTCATCTATCCAGTTCATAAAACACACACCTCATAATGTCAACTAAAACAAAGAGTCAGAGGTCCAGTGGAGTTGCAAATATTGGCTCCAGGTTGAGTCTCTCTGGGATCCATGAATCCATAAGTAAAAGAGGGAGCAAATCACTATAAATTCCAACTGGAATATAAGAGGCAGCTAAAAAAGAGGCTTCTGTGAATGGAAATTGAAGCTCCTTGGAGCTCAGTCGTGCTGTCAGATGTTTAACTTCCTAGCGTGAGAGGAAGTCATTTAGCCAGGAGGGAATTAACAAAGAAATGCTTTCATAATTGCAGTTTTAAATTGTTTCTCTTATCATCAAATTATAATCATGCATGGAAGCGACAGAGGGAAAGAAGTTCAGAACACGAGGAAGCATGAGCAGGATGATTTGCATGTTTTCCCTGAGGTATAGATCCAGCAAGAGAAACACAGTGCAGTTTAAAGATCAGGGCTACAATTGCTGGGCATGAAAAGGAATAAGATTTGCAGTGTGAAACTTGTTTAAACCAAATCCATTAGGCATATTTATATTGGCATAAATAGTTTCACATTTTCTAAGTACACTTCTCTAAGTGGATCAGAGTTCTGGGTGTGTTTCCATTCTCAGCAGTTGATAAGGAACATTTAGAGAGGAGTGTTAGAACAACTTGAGGATAATGTTTTGTCAGATGTTAAAAGCATTTGAAATCACTGCTGCTTCTTTCAATGATCAGCTTAAGCAGTGGCTAGACTTGGGGTTTTTTATGGAAGAAAATTAACCTTGTTTTGAAAACATAGTACTTTTTTCAGTGTTCAGGCCTTCCATATATTTTTTCCCTCCCCCAAAGGGAATGAATAAAGGACTTAGGACAAGTATAACAAAAGTCAAACCTCGTCTCCAGGCTGAACAGCCCCAACTCCCTCAGTCTTTCATGGGCACTGAGGAGCCCTCTCCAGGAGCTCCCTGTCCCTGCTGTGCTGAGGAGTATAGCAAAGCATAACAAAACATTTGAAAAAATTATATCAAACCACTAGAAATTATAGAATTATATAAATCACTAGAAATAGTATATAAAATAAACACATGTGGAAATAAATGTGATACAAAATACTAAACCCACTGTATAAAACAATAAACCCAGTATATAAATCACTTAAGAAAGTTTACATAGAAAACTGTGTCAGGAAAAAAAAAAAAACACTTGGAGCATCCACATCACCATGCTGTGCCCAAATGGAGAGATGGATTTGTGGCATCTTCACACCTTGCTGCCACAGTCCCTGGGTGCTGGTCCAGACTGTCAGGTGTGCCCTTGAGCCCTGATGGCTTCTTCAGCCACCACAGGCTGTGTGCTCACTGTTGCCCCAGTGAAGAATGTTTTCATTGAATTTTACATCCTAGAATGACCTGAGCTAGGAGGAATCCACAGAGATCAAATTCGACTTTACAGTCAGGAGCTGTGTGCTCTCTTTTAAAGATGCTCCCCTTCATTCCCTTTTGCCATGCTAATGAATTATTGTTTCGTCTTTTCATTTTAAAGATGCCAAAACTTGTATCTGTTGGCCCCAATTGGTTTAAATCAGAATTTTAAATGAATTAGAGACATTTTTGTGTTATGTGTTCGAGAAAGAGTGGGTTGCACACTTTTTATTGTCACCAAGGCCGGAACAGAAAGCAAAGCTGCCACTTGTTACACGGCATTTCCACAGAAACATTCCACCAACTGTCACTTTTCACACTGAATTCCAGAGAGAAGCTCTGCTCCTTCTGCAAAAACCTTCCTTGCCTTACACCCAGCTTCCCAACTTCCCTGCTCTCAGTCTGCTCTGAACAGAATATCAGGCCTGTGGTCATTTGTCCATCTGTCTGCCAAAGGAGGGTTATGCTGGAAATTCCAGTTAAATTTAGCTAACTGGGAGATTTTTGTCCCTTTGCACTAGAAAAGCACTTTAGAAATGTGCAGGTAAATAAAAAATAAACCTGTTCCAATCTGTTTACAAAATCTCAGCACTGTCACTGCAACATAAACACTTTATGTTATTATGTACTGTGGTGCGAGACATTCCCTGTCACTGGTGCAGTTTGCAATTACAGGGAAGTGAGGCAGAAAATAGCAGCTCTAGAATGGATTAAAGTAATGAAGTTTGAACTATTATTTGAAAGGTTGTTGTTATTTTAATAAATATTTAATCTCCTCAGCCTCATGGATCCCTAATTGATCTTCAACTATTATTGTTCCTGGACGTTTCTCATCAACTTCTAATTGCTGGTTTAAGGCAATGGAGAATCAAGAGGATAATGACAGTGGCTGTGGGAGATTGTTACAACTTTCAAACATGCTTAATAAAATATTTTTAACAGCTCTTTGCTGGAAAGGAAGGCCTGAAGTTCATATCAGCTACTGGAATGTATTTCTCACAGTTCCATGATCATATCCCAATAAAACATTACTAATAATTCAGAGTTTATATCCAGTTTAGATGAATTTGTAGAAAAATTAGATTGTTAAAAGCTCTCCATATTAAAGGAAGAAAAGCATTTCATAGTACTGAAATAAAGCTTTTTGGCTGGTTATTGGGAAATCTCTTCCAGGATTCATGGAGCACATTATAATCCATGTATAATAATCCTTTATAATCCATGTATATTGTTTCACCCTTGCCAAGGTCAGGGACACCTTCCACTAGATCAGCATTAGTAATAATAATAATGATAATAATAATAGTAATGTAATATTTTGATAAGTGATTGTAGTGTTTTAAAATCACTAACATTGCTTTCAGTATTGATATTACTATTTTTATTGATATCATTATTATTTAAACTGGACAGACCTAAGAATTGATCTCAAATTCCATCATCTTGAAAAGGTAGCACCTTTTTATTATATTTATTATTCAATTCTGAGACCCTTAGCATGACCAGGAAGCAACAGAGAAATTCAGGCACCTTCAGTAGCAGGGAATTTTGCACTGCACATGAGGAAATGATAATTTTATTCTCTGTTTGGATTTTATTTGTAGTAAAGATAAGTTCATGGGTTAATATTACATATATGTATGTAATGCGATTAGAACATGGTGTTTGATTTGTCTTCAGAAGTGTTGCAGAAATAGAACTCTGGGTTGGAAGTAAATGATCTTTAAAGTCCCAGATCATTCTGTGATTCTCTGTCTCTGTTTAGTTAGTGTCACATTTACAAACCCTTCTTCAAATTAGCAGATTTATTATTATATTTTGTTCTTCTGTTTAGGATCCAACATGATTTATATATATATTTTTATAACTTTCCTTAAGGATTAGTTGAGGTCTTACCACATTTGTTGCTACACAATGGTTTCTGCTAGAAGATGACTCTTGCCACCACTTTGGTGACAGCTAAGTATTGAAATCTGTTTGAGGATTTCAACCATAATTAATGCTTTGCTAATATATTCCAGGCTTCATGCTTTGGTAGACACAGACATTGCCTAGGAAATCAGAAGTAATTGAAGTGCTCTGAGAAGCATATGCTCATTCTGATTTTTATCCTGATGCCACAAAAATTGCAAATGCACTCCCTGTGAACAGTCAATGAAATGAAATATCCTTTTGTGAACACAGGTCAGGCAATTGGCCATCATGTTCCTGGGTCAGGAGCAAGCAATTTGCATCAGCTTGCATATTTATATTTGGGAGAAGATGAGATCTGATGTTTAATTTCTTTTTAAATGCTTCTCAGTGGCTGAGAAGAAATGTGCATTTGCATTTGATCCTTTGTGACATTGTGCAATATTTGTGAGTATTGTTTGTGAATCTAAATTACCCCAGCTGATGAGAACAGCTCAGTGCTGGCTGTAAAATGGCACATACAAATATGAACGTTTCTGGGGTTTCAGACAAGATTCTTGTTCCAAATGAATGCAGGCCTTCTGGAATGAGAGGAGCTACAACTTTGTAAGAGAAAAAAAGTCTTTGGAAAGACAGGATTAAAGGTGTAGGATCTTCAAGGTGCTGAAGATGGAACCAGAAGTCCCCATGCCCTGGGCTGATCTCCCAGTGTGAGCAACAGGAAAGGGGGGATTCTGCCCCTCTGCCCTGCTCAGGTGAGACCCCACCTGTAGAGCTGCTCCAGCCCTGGGGCCCAGCACAGGAAGGAGCTGGAGCTGCTGGAGAGGGTCCAGAGGAAGCCCAAGAGCTGCTCCCAGGACTGGAAACCCTCTGCTCTGGAGCCAGGCTGGGAGAGCTGGGGGTGTTCACCTGTGGAAGAGAAGGCTCCAGGGACATCTTAGAGCCATTTGCAGTGCCTAAAGGGACTCCAGAAAGCTGGAGTGGGACAATTCATCAGGAACTGCAGTGACAGGACACGGAGAAATGGCGTCACACTGAGTTTAGGTTAGATATTTGGAAGACATTCTCCCCATGAGGGTGGTGAAGCCCTGGCACAGGGTCTCCAGAGAAGCTGTGGCTGCCCCATTCCTGGGAGAGTCACATACTCCTATTCCATAGAGAGATTCTTTTTTTCAATCTTTCTTCCAATTCCCAGTTGATTTAAGAAATCCTTTTACTAAATCTAGAAACATTTAACAGTAGGATTTCTTAATCGACTGTGATTTTAAAACTGCCTCCTTGAGAGTTCATTGCAGCACTCCAGTTCACAGAGACAGCCACAAACTCATATCTGTGGGCTCAGAGTTCTGTGAGGCTGTTGGGATGTGCAGTCACACCCACTGACCCACTGCATTCCTGTGAAATCCAGTTGGCTTTGGAACTGCTTATTGCATCGTGTCAATATGGACAGCTCCATTTACCCCATCATTATGGCTGTGATGAGGGTGGTGCTTTACAGGGCAGGCTAATGATAACACCATGCTGCATAAATTGCTAATTAAAGTCACTCCACTTTTTGATGTTTTTCTTAATTAGTCCCAGGGGAAATGGGCAGGATGTTGAATATCCATGCTGATTAGAAATACAGGAGATGCAGCAGTTTGTTATTTTATTTTGGAAAAGCTGCAGGGTATTCAGAGGGTAGGGGCTATGAACCCATCATATGACCACTTTTAATAAACAATTTTTATGAGGTACATTCATTTCTCCTCCCCATTCAGCAAGTTTATAATGGACATCAACCTAACAATTCATAAGTTTGCTTCTCTCTGAAAAATAACAAGTTTAGAGTGGATATTTGGAAGAAATTCTTCCCTCAGAGGGTGGGGAGGCTCTGGCACAGGGTGTCCAGAGAAGCTGTGGATGCCTCTGTATCCCTGGAAGTGTCCAAGAACCAGGCTGGATGGGGCTTGGAGCACCATCCTGGTGTAGTGGAAGTGGTCCCTTCCCATGGCAGAGGGTGGCACTGGATGATCTCTAAGTTCCCCTCCAACCAAAAACATTCTGTAACTCTATAATTCTGTATCTGCAGCTCATAACTAAAAAAAAATTCCAACAGAAGCCAAAACAAAACTCTAAGCCTTGAAGTAAAAATATTTATTAATTTTCATCTACTGTAACATTATCAAGCATCATGCAAAGAAAGCTTGTCATGTGAGTAAAAATTGGCTGGTTTTAAGCTTGTTTTGATTTTTTCTTGGAGCACATCCCTGTGTTTTGCATTAAGTGCTGTTGTTCTGTGAGACACAGGTAATCAAGAATGTGGAAACAGGGCTCTGCAGCAGTAGAGGGCATTTGGCAGGGGGAAGAAAGAAGTGATTCTGATTTTCCTGGTCGGATCAGCTCCAGAGTGGGTGCGTGTGTGCATGTAATGAGGAGCAGAGAGGAGAGTGATTTAAAGTGCCAATTCAGAGGGGTAAAGTGCTCCATGCATTACAGTAAGTGACTGAGGAATCATGAGGTGCATCTGCTTTGGAGCATTTAGAAAGTTGTAACCTAGCAGAAAATGAACTCAGTGTTGAAATCAGCGCGCTAATTACAGCCGAGCTTTATTCTGGAATTTCATCTCTTCTTTATGACATTTCACTTACCAAAATGTGAGCAGGAGATCTTAGCTCATTCTTCCAACTGCAGGAACTTCAGCTTCCCATGAGCAGGAATTATCATTCTGAGAATAAGTCTGTGTTGAAAGTGGTGCAAATAAGCCAACAGGAATCTCAATTTAATCTTTTTTGTCTGTACATGTGGATGTACCTATACATAGATTTGTCATCTTAATGAAATTTCATTGAAAAAGTTAAAATATCCTGGGAAAAAACCCAACATATATTAAACTGTCAGATTTCCATTTTTCAAAGAAGTGTATTTATTCCATTTGTTATGTGTATAAATGAGGATCCATCCTGCCTTTATGAGCCAAATAGAGCCAATTTAGGCTGCAGAATGTAATAGTTCACTCAAAGCCCTGTGAAAGGATTTATTGCCACATATATGTCACCTAATTTTGTTGTTTCTGCAGCTTAACATTCAAGTGTAAAACTTACCTGAGTTTGGTGTAAAGCATTTTTATGGCTTTTTCGGTAACTAAAGCAGAGTTTGTGAAAGCAGAGCACTGCTGGGAGGAGGAAAGGACAGGCTGCTGGCTCCCTCCCACCACACTCCCCCAGGAATGGCCTCAGGAGCTGGGACAGAGTCCCCTGTGTGGACATCTCCCACATCTCCCTGCTCAGACACCAGGAATGGTGTCTGGCCCATCAATTAAAAATTATCCTGAGAGCTACGTTTGGCAGGATTGAGGGTGAGAGAGCATTACAGCAAGGGATAAATGGTCCCAACACACATTTTGGAATTTCCCTCTCAGCTGAGATCTTTCCAATGTAGAAAAGAGCTTTCTGAACACTGTGATCCCCTGGCTTCAACTGACACCCCCAAGACTTTGCACTGGTGGAGAACAACTGATCCCTGTTCACTCTTTTCCTGGCACTTAGGATTTTACAGAATTGAATTTTGTCTCAGAATGAAGGATTATCTTGTGCTTCTGTGGTACCTCTAGTCCTGGCCAACACACTAGAGAGCAACCTGGAGAATTCAGGACAGAGCAAATCAAGAGACTCCTTGTAAAACTTCTTGCCATCCTTCTGCATATCGAGGAGAAAAGGGAGCTAAATATGTTATGAAATAAGTATTTCTGGTGGAATTGTCCACAAAGTGTTAAATTATGGTTTGATGAAAGCCATTTTGAGCTTGTTCCAGTTAAATTATGGCTTTAGGGGTTGATCTTAAAGAATCCTGATGTTTCTGATCAGTTTTTAATGAAAAAACGGGGTACTTCTGTTCTTGTGTTATCAGCTGCTCTTTTTTTCCTCAGCAGAAAAACAACCCTCAACTTTCTGTGTACAGAAAATCCAATATTAAAGGAAAGGGCCCCTAGAGTGAAAAGCACATTAATGATTTTTTAATTATTATAACTATATTTCAGAACAAGTGGATTGGAACTATTTTGATTTAATTTTGAACTAATTCTAAAAGCTTATTTCCTTAGATCCAGAGTTCCAAACCCTTACTTTATTGAATGCATATTTGCTCAGATTTTGTAACAAGAGCATCTAAAATTAGAATTCAGACACAATAGTGCTGGATTTGCAATTTAATACAAGACCTTTAGGAATCCTGACAGTTTGCTCCAGGCGATAAAATAACAGTTGCCACTTTAAGAGATAAATTTTCCCGCTATTATCATTGCAGCATTTATGCAGCTATGACTAAGAGTGACAGAAGAACTCTTCACTGAAATAAATGGCCTGGTCAACAACCTTTTGGTGGCAGATAAAAGCTTCGTGTCAAGTGACTTCAATGACCAGGCAGAAGGTAACCTGGCAACCTGCAATAAATAAAGAGCCCCCACGGAACAGGTCAGGAAGCATCAAGGAAGTTTCTACTCCTCCAAAAGTTCTTCCAGAATAATTTAAGGAGCAAAGGGATGCTGCTTCAAGATGTTCAACCAGCACAAAACTGCTTTGAATGCCTGCTCCCTGTTGATTATTATATCAGGTACAGAGAAATGTCTGATGGGAGGGGGAAATGGAGCCATCTAAAAATGACTTGTCTGTTATTTCATCCCACATTCCCATTTATTTTTGTACCCTTTTGTTGTGATATTGCCCTCAGAGAACACCCTGTAAGAATCATAACAGACAGAGAAAGGAGGAAAGGTGTTCTGGAAAAATACAACCTCACCATGTGGATGCCAATGTGAGGAGGCAGAAAGAAAATACATTTATGAGGGATCACTAATGAAGCTGAAGCATAAATGGTACAAATAAAGCTGTATCAGTCATTGATACTGCTACTACTGAAAAATAATCTTGACTTGACTTGAAATTGAGTAATAAATTACCTAAATTCCAGCAGCAAGAACTTTAACTCAAATTATAAAACTTTAGCAACAGCAGTTGCTGCTCATGCCTGAGATATAAAGCACAAAGCCCAAGAAACTGAGAACAGAAGAAAAAGCAACCTAGCAGCCCAATTTCCATAGGAACCAGCCCTCCTTGCTTTAGAGAGCTTTTCCCTAAGCAAAATGTATCCATGAGCAGCATCCTCTGCATAAACATTTGTCCAGCATTAAGACCTGCCTAAAGAAAAAGCAATTATTGTCTCCCTTCCAAAGCTCCAGAGCAGAAAAGACCCAAATGTCCTGACCTCAGAAGGGATGGAGCAATGTCAACACCAAAGGCAAATCATCTCACGATTAAGCCGCAATTTTTGGGTTTTAACGACCTGGAAAGTGGAGTTCCTTTTCTCTTTTTCCTTGGCAATTTCTCAGGGTTTATTAAATGTTGCAAATTGGAGTTTGCCTTGTTTTAAGATGGTTTGCAAATATATTCCTCCCCTCCTCGACTTGCTCACGCAGGGTCAATTTTCTGCCTATATTACAATTCCCACAGTCCCATCAGGAACAAAGAATGGTTTTTCAGGAGCCTGCAAAAGGAGACAAATGATCTGTGCTCGAGTCTAATAACCTTCCTGAAGAAGACAAATGTGTGAATTGCAGAAGTTTCACCTGAAAAATCTCTAGTGATATACTAATTAAGAACAGATCTCTTCAAGCACTGCAAAAAAGGAAGGAACAAAAAGAGGTCCACTGAGAGGGACTGGGGAAAAAAATTAAATTAATGGATGAGAAGTGGCTCAATGCTGTCCCAGAATGCTTTGCTGAGGTAGGATTACTCACAACCATAGTGTTTTTTAAACCAGGCTCGGAAAGATTTATTGATATTTGGAGGATCTGTAAACTGCACAAGGTTTTCTGTATGCAATATCTCCATTCCTGCCCTGTTTTCTTTTTCTGCAGTTCTAACTTGGCAAACAAGTCTCTCCATATGTTTTTTTTTTTATTATTATTATTAATCTTCTACTTTTTTCTGAGTTCTTCCTAGAACTCTGTCTTCAAGGTGTTTTTTCCAGGTAGGTGGGGTTGTGTGGGCAAAGTTATTCACACCTCCTACATTTCTAACTGCTAAAATTAAACCACAGCAGCTGCCACCTTTAACCCATGTACCTCACCCCAAACCATCAAACCAACAGCAGCAGCCTGTGATTTATGGGGCTGTTCATAAACAGCCCAGTTCAAAATATGGAAAGATAATGGATGGAACAGTTTTTCTACTTTATCACATACACTGCAACTTTTGAGAACAATTTTCACATTATGGTCAATTTTGATTTTTTTAAAAAATATTTTAAAACAAACTACCATGCTCCAGTATTTTTCTGTTATATTGTGCCTATCTGGTGAGGTTTTTTATTTTAACACAGATAGTTCTGAAGCACTTCAAAGTAGCTCACTAATATCCTTAAAGCTTTGGAAATGACTTCTTTATCAGCAATAAACTCCTAAGAAAATGTTACATGTGACATAAAAGTATCACTGTCTTGTTAAATGAGACCCATTAATTTTTATCTGAAGCAACACTACTTTCTAATTTTCAAAGACTTAATGGTATCTAATTTTATTTTTTTTTTAACTTGAAGTACTTAATCCTGCATTTTCCTTGTTCATAAAATATGTGGGATATCAATGCACTTTAAAGGTTTGTGGTGAGAATAAATAATTTCTGAGATTATGAGATGTTCATACAGCAATGCAGACCTTACCATGACCTACCAGAAATGGATCCAAAAGGAGCTTTCCCACATTAATTCCATATTTATTTTAACAACTAAGCTGTTCCTTGTGTCTCCTTATAGATAGAAAGGAAATAGACACAAAATCTTGTCCAAGACCACAAAAAAATTACCACAATCACGATAATGGAATAATGGAATTGTTGTGTTGGAAGGGTCATTAAAGCCCATTCAGTCCCTCCAGTTCCCTCAGCAATTTGGTGCCTCCTCTGGACTTGCTCCAACTGTTCCATGTCCTCCTTATGTTGGGGACACCAAGACTGCAGGTGGGGTCTCAGCAGAGCAGAGTGGAGGGGCAGAATCCCCTCCCTCACCTGCTGCCCATGCTTTTTTGGATGAACCCAGGATACTCTGGCACAGGACAGCAGGATAAGAAAGCAAGTCCCTGGAAATCTGGATATTGAGAGATTACCAGAGTGGAATAAATATCCAAGGAGCTAAACACAGTCTGAACCAAGACAGCACTCGCTGACACTGAGCAGGCAAAATCTTATTCTTGGTGAGAGTAAATTCCTGTAGTCCATCAGCTCCCAGAAGGCTTTTGCCATGTGGAGGCTTCTCTTTACTGTACAAGCACATCAAGTTGTTCACCCTGGGAGTCACCAACTCTTGTGGGGACCTTCTGTCCAGGCTTGCACCATGAGTAGATTTCTTTTGCAGTGTGAGTTTTATTTTCTTTCTAACCAAAGCTGAAGTATTGCAGGGCACAGCCACACACCCAGAGTTGGATGTGGACAGCACCCAGCCTCTGCTCACTGTTCCACATAAATTTGACAATGAAGGCAGTTCAGAGGAAGCCTAAATCTGGAGTCTTACCAGGCAAATACTCCAGCTTTGAACTAGAATGGTTAGTCCAAAATAAATGTCTAACTGTGTGGACACTTTTATGCAGCAAAGATGTTATAAAGATATCAGGGGGGAAAAAAATAGTCAGACATTATTAGCCTACTTAGCTAAATTTTCTACATGATATCTCCACGTAACAGCCACAAAAAGAGCTAAAAGTTCCTCATCTCATCCCACTTGCTTTGCTGCTTCTCAAATGCACCCAAGGACCTCCAAAGGAACATGTGTAGCATGTGCATTCACAGGGAGAGAGTCTCTGGCTGGGAAGAGAAGTTGTTTACTGCGAGAAGAAAGAGTCTGCACGACACTTGTGCTGCAGGGCACTCTCGGAGACTGCCGAAAGTTCAGTGCACCCTGCAGGGTGGGACACGCCAGGCAGGATTCCTGCCCTTGCAGGAGCTGAACAGCCTCTGTGTGATCACTCCTGGGAGCCTGCTGGGAGCAACAGCCCATTTACTCACTGTACCAGTGCTTCCTATAAATATATTTATAACCCTGGCATGCCTGCCTTCCCGTAATCTCCAGGGTTTGTCTGGTTCACAGAAAGCCATTATGGGAACTGTAAACTTTTATGCTTGCCCTCTCTAGAAATTGTGTTGAAACTTTTATAACGGAGATTTTTCACCTTTTGCTTGTTTCTCCTGAAATCTTACTCACAAAGCAGTTCTATAAAGAATTTTAAGCAGTGTGAGGTGGACCTTGCTTGGTTTATTGGCTGCACCTGCTCCAGTTTGTTCTCCCTACACTTCACTACAAGAGCTCAGTTGTCACAGTCTGGGTGCTGCACTCACTGTAATAACATTGATAAATACATTCTCTTCTTATCCTAATTATGTACTTGTGCTGGAGACACTAAAACTCTCCTTAAGAAAATAATGTTTTTATGCAAGATGGCAGAGTTTGTTTATAAATGCTCCAAAGGAAGGAGAAGGGAAGAGACAAAACAGAAGTTGTTTAGCAGCGTTGATGTTAATAATATTTTGGCAGGCCTGCTTCTGGTTTTAGGAACTAGAGCAATTATTATTGTCATGCAAACTTCTCTGCTTGGCTTCATAAAACTATTGCTGAAAAGTTAAACTTTTTCCTGAGCACTGAAGAAGTCTGTGCGGAATGTGATTCCCACTGAGTGCAAACAGCTGAGATGCACCGTTAATAGACAGCTTGCAAAACCTCCTGTGACCCTACTGAGGGAGATACCAATTACCACCAGAAATGTTCATTATTGTCCATTTTCCAAGAGATACCAAGCAATAGCTAAGTACAGTTTTCTGCACACACAGTAGATGCACTTGTGTAATTGTCTGTGGCCAGGGACAGTGTTTCAGGCCACCACAAAGGCTGCTTCACCTCTGGAGCAGCACTGTTGGAGGAATTCCTTGGGGAAATGCATCATTAAAGTCTATAAAGTCCATGCAAATCCTCACCTGACAGGCAAGGGCATTTGTACAGACAGAACATCACAGTCCTGCAATGGAAAGAGAAACTCTTTCCTATGTCCCTAATTAAATCTGGAAGCCTGCTTCTCTTCTCCTGCCTTTTGCTCCCTGCAGAGCCCTCAGCAAAGCCAAGTTGCTGGGAATTGTTCTGTCCCTCTATGCAGCTACAGAGGGGGTGTCATTGCAGGAGTGAGCCACACTGGTGACTCCAGTGACCACCCCAAGCGTCCTGTGCAGCCCATGGCTCCAACCTTGTTATTCATCACACTCAGGTGATGAATATACCTGTCAGAATAATAAGTGGCTGAGCCAAGACCTAATGGGAAAGCAGGAGAAAAATGCACAGTCTTGATTTCAAACCCAAACCAGAATATTTGCTCTTTTTATCCAAGAGTTTAGCCAAACAGTAAACCAAGGAGAAAAATAAAATGTACAGCCTTATTAAATTCTACTTTAAGCTACCTGATACTGAACTGAATGTGAAAATGGAGCCCAGCGTGCTTTATCCTTTAGCATGGATGGGAACATTTCCTTATCCTGTAGAAACCCATGTCAAGGCAGTCAGAACAATGAGCTCTCCCAGAGGAAATAACAGGGGTGGTGCAGGATGGCAAAGTTTGTGGCATGGCTCATCCCTTTCTGCCCTGGCTCAGTGGAGACAGGAACAGGAACCATCATTATCAATGGGTCAGAGCATCTGTTAGCCAAACCAGGAGAGACCAGACTTTAGAGTTTTTGTCTTTGTTTCTCTCCCCACGTACCTCTTGTCTCTGGTAAATCACACCATCCAGCACAGAGCTGCAGAGTCTCCATGACATGCTCCATTTGGGCTTTCTCCCCTGCCAGGACATGTGACAAGAGAATGAAATGTTCCTTTTCTCCCCTGCTGAAATGCTGCTCTCCTGCCTGTTATGAATTAGATTCACAGGCTGAGTATCTCTCCCTGTGATCAGCTTTCATTACTAATAACCAGCTCGTTCTGCCTTACTAGAGAGAGCTTCTGACTCTGTTCACACATTTCAAACACAGGAGCACACAGACTTCTAATTAGTGCTGAAATATTCTGCCTTGCACTAGCTACAAAGCAGTGCAAACAGGCTGCAGAGGCTGCTCAAAGCCCAGGCAGAGACACTGCCCGCTCTGCTTGGTGTTTCTGAGCTGCCACAACTCAGCTGTGCAGGAGTTGGAGGCTTTGCCCTGTTTGAGTGCAGGATGTTGTCCAAGACTCTATGGAGATACTGAACATTGTTCTCCATTCCTGGTTATCACCTCGTGGTTGTGGTTCTTTAATTGTTCCCCAGCCTTATCTCTGCATTCTGAATCAGTGATGTGATATCCTTGTACCCCAGTCCCTGTACACTCATTTGAGTTTTGTTTTGAGACACAGGGTAGGATTGTTGGGATGTCCTGTGCAGGGCTAGGAGCTGGACTTTATCCCCGTGGGTCCCTTCCAACACAGGATATTCAATGACTCTATTTTTTTACCATAACATTTGAATGTTTTCATCTCTTGCTCTTCTACTCCTGTACCCCCAAATTATTTTTTTTAAGTGGCAGAAGATGGAGAAAGATAACATATTTCATCTCAAGGAAGAATCAACTGCCTACCTCTACTTAAAAATGATACACTTGTATTTGTTTTTATGCATTGCTGGTCGTCTCAGAGCAAAGGCTACTCAGCAGGGAAAAGAAAAGCTCTATTGCCTGCAGACAGAGCACTCGATAGTTTGTGTATCTTCATCAAAAGCATTTTCATGCATCCCTTCACTAAATTAAATAGGTCATATTGCCTTGTGATTTATAACCCAGAGAATCGCTTGATTTCAAAAGGACAGCACAGGGTATAAATCAAAGGCTGAGTTTGACCCAACCATCTCTCTGAAAAGGTAGAGTTTCAGAGCTCCTATTCTTTATTTCTGATACATCCTTTTCAAGACGGGGTGATAAAACTGAGCGTGTGGTTCAAGGTGAGCTCCCTCACTGATTTACAGAATGGCCTTACAGCACTTTCAGCGCTGTGCTCTATTCTCTGCTTAGCACTTTGTAACATCTTGTTTGGGTTTTAATCATTGCAGAGATTTCCACCGGGCTGTTCACAATGACAGCTGGGACGTTTTTCCCTGAGTACTTACAGTTAATTTAGATCCCATCAATGTATCAATTGTTCCTTCCAGTGTGCCTTACCTTGCAGCTGTCACAGTGACTTTCAGCCCTATTGTGCTGCTGAGATACCAGGCTTTGTTCAGATCTCTTGTCCTTTTGTAGATTAACTGACTCTTGATAGTTTTGAGAAAATTGTTGCATGGAAATTTGGCCAGTTTGCAACTCTCACCTTTCCAGCACAGGTACAAATGTTCACAAAACAAAAACAACCAACAAACAAACAAACAAAAACCCCGTCAAGACCTGCAATTTCCAGTGCAGAAAATAACACATATGTAATATTTCTCTGTCAATACAGTTCATGTATTATTAGCTCCTGAAACTTTCTCAGCCCCGTGACAAGGGGTTAACATTTGGCTGCTCATTAAATTAAACATAATAAGCTGTTGGCTTTTAAGAAGCTGTGGAGAGCTGTTCCCTGAGCTGTGAGCCCAGGGCAAAGTGGTGCTCAGCTGCACTGGCATTTCCTTGGCCCACACTCCTGGCTCAGAAGGATCTGAGTGACCAGAGAAGCACTTTGCTGAACCTCTTTGCCCTTTGATCCCATTTATTAGCATTTTGGGTATCACTCTGCTTGGAAACAAGCAGCCTATGGCAACAGCGAGCGCTCATTCATCTCCCTACCACTCTGCAGGCCTTTGCCAGGGTTTAAGGTGACCTTGCAACTTATGAAGGAAAATAAAGGATTGGAGTTAAACGTGTTATAAATGATTGACCTACCTGGATGGCAGCTGATAACGTGCTGGAGGCTGCAGGGTTCAGATACTGAACTTCATTCTGAGTGATAGACGCTATAAAGTGGAGATAACTCACATTGTAACAGTGACATTTCCAGAGAATTGGAATGAAAAATCAGGGGATTGTCCTGCAGTCAGAGACACAGCATGGCACAAACAGGCAAAAAGAACAATTATTGCAGCATTAAGCTGATAAGAGCAGCATTTTAGAATGATGTAGTGAGTTCAAGAGCTGCTGGCTCTTTGCTCTGCTCAGCCAGGTAGAGGAATGCAGTGAAAAAGGCCAGCCTGTGCTGGCACAGCAATCCCAATTTGGGGAAAGGAGGAAAAAAGGATTAGACTTGTCAAAGCAGAGCTTCTGAGATGAAACATTTCTTGTGCCTGGCTATGAGGACACTTTGAAGACAGGATTAGCCTGAAGAATGGTGAAAAGAAACTAATTTATTTCATGTAGTCCTGCTGCAGAAGAGAAAAGAGTGACTTCAGAATTAGAGCTGATTGAGATTTTAAACAAAGAGCCCTTAAAATGCTCTTAAGTTAAATATTTTTTAAAGAATTGCAATAAAGCTGTCAGTGTAAAGCATTCTGCCCCTTGGCCCAATGGAGAATCAGAGTCTGTAGCTGTGACACGTGGGGACCTGGAGCTCAGGTCTGAACTGACCTCCTGTGTCTCCCCCTAACTGCTGAACTAATGGATGATTCTCTATTACTTGGTGATTATTTCACAATTTTTTTTTTCAATTAGCCTTTTTTTTCTACTCAAAAGCTTAAAAAACCCTTTTGAATTGTATTTCTAGATTTAAAACAGTTTGTCTTTCCCTTGTTTTTCACTTCATATCATCATCCACAGTACTTTATATGCCTACACCAATATTTTTGTAATCCCATGTGTTGATCTTGCCTTTTTAATTTCTGGATTCTGAATTTTGTGTTCTTTCAACATTTACATCCAGAGAAAGCATTAGAAGGAAATCACTTCCCTGCCTATTCATACATCCTGGATAAAGCAGTGATCCTGTTGCCAGGTTTCATTTTGGAAAAGGTAAATTTACTTCTAAACTCATGTAGAAGTATTAAAATAGCAAATATAAATTATTTCTCATGGAGTGAGACACAGAAGATCAAAAATAGGCCAGTGGTTTCGGTCCAGAGAGATATATATATATATATATACATATATATATTTGCACCCATAACAGCCTATAGGGAACCTGTAAAGTTCTGTTTGAAGTGTCAGAGAAAAAGGGGGATTTCTATTATCCAATTTCTAAATTAAGAGCATTGTATTCTTTAAGCTTTGTATGGGAAACCTCTAAATGCATAAGAGCACTCACTGAAAACAAGGGCTCTCCTTTAATTGCAGTAGAAATCCTCAAGGATTGCTCCCTGTGGGGAAAAGCATGGAAAAAACCTCTCAGATATTTTGAAGCTCTAGAAATGGGGAAAGAATCAGATTTTTGCAGCAGTTTTGCTGCCCCATCTAAGATAGCCTACTGAAAATGCATCCCTTAAACCAAAATCACTCTCCTGGGTGACCTTGCTCTGTGTCACAGCAGCTTCAGGCAAAGTGTTTCTTCATCTTAGGAAATGGCTCCAACAGCAAATCCTTTTACAGGTACAAATGCAATTTCCATCAGATTTGAGCATTTATCTGATCAATTTTTGCTCAATTCACGCACTGAGGTGGTAATAGAATAAGGGAACAGAGTGTCCTGAGGTGGAAGGGACCCACAGGGATCATGGACTCCAACCCCTGTCCCTGCACTGACACCCCAGCAATCCCAGCCTGTGCATCCCTGGGAGCTTTGTCCAAACACTCCTGGAGCTCTGGCAGCCTTGGGGCTGTGCCCATTCCCTGGGGAGCCTGGGCAGTGCTTCCCCCAGAGGCTGAAGAACCTTTTCCCAATATCCTAACCTAACCCTCCCCCACAGGTCCTGCCATTCCCTCGGTCCAAGGAACAGCCACACTCAATTTTTTATATCTTTCTTCTTAATTCAGACATAAGAACTCTGTTAAGTATTATTCTAGACAAATCTTGCATGTTTAAAAAAACCCACTACATGTAAATACATACAATGACTATATATATATATAGTCTGCAGAAAGCAAACCCCAGCTGCCATGTGAAACTGGAAACAGGATAATTACTGCATTTGTAACAGGTGAGTAAATATTTACAGCTCTGTGATAGGACTATTGCAAACAGCAGAGTAGGAAAACACTTTGGAACAATGATTTGCAATTCTGAATATTTCCATATCCTCTTTCATTCACATTCCTTAAGGTACCTGGGAACTACAGTTTTGTTGATAACAACCTCTATTCCAGGTACCTTTTCCCCAGTGAATTCTGCATCAGGCTCTCTTCCTGCACAGGTCTGAAAGGATTTTGTTTACTGCCAGCATAACCTCTGTTGAGTATCTGAAAGTCAAGTTGTTTTTCCTGCTTCATACATCACCTTCAAGAGTAAAAAATGTAGAGCTTGGAGTGGAAAGTTTTGTTGTTACTAAAATAAACAGGAATAAATTTGTTCCTCTTTGATTTTGCAATCCCAGAGGCGAGACAGCAGATTGTCAGTGAGACCATCAGATGATGCACAGCAAAGAATGGAAAAAAAATCCCAAGGAAAAATAGAACAGAACTGGAAAAGATCAATTTTAGATTCTTATTCTTAACATCCTGTATATTATGAGGAAGGCAGCATTTCCAAATGTTTCCAATTGGTTTTGTTAAACATACAGGGTGATTAATAAATACATAGAAATGTTTGGTTTACAGGGAAAATCATAATAAAGCTCTGGTCCCCCAAATTAGTTTTGTCAGATATTGAAATGTAATGCCAGGGAAGGGAGGAGGAAGAGGAAGGGGCAGGGAAAGGGGAAAGCAAAGGGGAAGGGGATGGGAAGTTAACATTCTTGTTCCACCAAAGATCCTCACATTTACTTCCCTGACTCTACATTTTCACCTTGTACATGTAGGTCTTCAAAATTCATCATTGTTTGCATCCTTCTCCTAATAATTTGCAATAATCCTTGTGTACCTCTAAGTGGAAATGGCAACACTGAATTTAATTTACGAAACAACTCATGCCTGAAAGCACTTGGACATTTCTATAGTTATAAAGTGTTTTTAGCTACGTGCAGCTTTCAGCTGGATATTTTTTTTTCTGCAGCAGGACTAATGCTGTGCTTTATGTACAACATGTACTTAATTCCATGTGGGATTGGTGTCAAGTAGAACACAATACAAGACACAAACAAATGTTGCTTACAACAAGTTTTACTTCTTTTTTTCTTCCCTTCCTCATCCCCCAACAGTTGCCATTTGTAATGTGTGGTTGTGCTGAAATGTGTAAATCATCTGTCACCAGTGAATTTCACACTTTGCTATCAGTATTGTTATGGTAAAGAGAAATACTAATGTGAAAACTTGAGATTGCTGAGTGGAAGGTTCCCTTCCTTTATTTATGTATTTATTTATTTATCGAAATACAATTGTACAAATCAAATCCTTGAAACAAACAGAACCCTGGAATGGTTTGTGTTGGCAGGGCCTCAAAGCTCATCCCATTCCACCCCCTGCCAGGGCAGGGACGCCTTCCCTAGACCAGGTTGCTCATAATTCACATGTCTAGAAAAAAAGCCACTGATATTCCCATGTATATTTTAACTTCCTGCACTGCTCTGACCCTCCCCACCCAGGTCTCTGTTCTGCCTTAGGGCACCTCACCAGGAGGAGCCTCCCCTCCAGACCTGCCCCTGAGGACCTGAACTCCAGCATGGAACTCCCTAGGTCTGTATCTGATTATTTTGTGTTATTCCAGTATGGAATATTTGCAGTGAAATCCACTTAACAATGTGCATCCCCCTGTCTAAACAAATCATCCATGAAGCTGCTGACGTGGTAGCCCAGGTAAAAAAGGTTTCAAAATTAGTAGCAGTAATCAAAAGTTGTCCATAACATTTTTTTAAAATAAATATCCACAGTTAATGTACAGATTGGGAGCTATGAAGATATTTTCTCCCTATTCCCATTTAGAGTTAATTAGTGAAGGTTAGATATTAGGAAAAATTCTTTGTGGAAGGGGTTGTTCAGCACTGGAATGCACTGCCCAGGACAGTGGTGGAGTCACCATCTCTGGAATTGTTGAAAAGACCTTGTGGATGTGGCACTTGAGGACATGGTTTAGTGGTGAATGTGGGTTGGACTTTACAGCCTTGTTCAAAATTAACTATGCTGTTCTATGATTTGCTTTCACCTAAGGTCAAGAGAACAGCTCAGCCTCTCCTCTGCTTCTTCTCTGTCCCACTGAGGTTTGGGGTGTGGATTTGTTCCCAGTGGCATTGGGGTCACACAATGCCTCATGTCTAGCACACTCCCAGAGCAATTTTGGTACCACATACTGGTGCCAGGGGGTGACATCACTGCATCCTGCTCCTGCACCAACTCACCTGCTCCAGCAGCTTCCCAGACACCTCTGGGGGGAAGGAGGGCACTTCTGCCTGACAGCTCTCTGCACCTCAGGGGATGAAGGCTTCAAAAACCACAATTCCTTTGCTTAATTGTTTCTGATCCATGCCACTTCTCCCAGCTGTGGTTCCTGGCCCCAGCTGCAGGGAACCAGCCTCGTGGAGCAGCTGGGAGCACCTTCCCCTTCCGTGCAGACATCCAGGAGCAAAGCTTGGGCTGCTCCAGGCCTCAGGCTGCCAGAAGGGATGTGCATCACTCAGGTAAATGCTCAGTGCCTCCAGGGAGGATGCTGCCTGCCATGTACCTCCCTCAGACCTTGCAAAAAAATTATAGCAGCAACTGTGAGAGAAAAGGAAAAAGCAGCGGAGGCTGTTGTGCTCCAGCTGCTGGGAATGTGCAGCTTTTGTTTAGACTTCATAGCTCTAATTCTCTTTTTGTTTACTGTCTTTGTCAGCTTGGAATATGATTCACAACTGTTGAAGTATTCTGACACAGAGAAATGAACCCACTGTTTCAGCTCCTGGGTGTGACTGACATTAATATGTATTTAGCAGGGTTTGGCTGGAAAGCAGGTCTTGCAGTTCAGCAGAACTGTTCAGGGATGGGGTGTTTGCTAGGAAACAGGTCAGATAAAACTAATATAATTAGATAACTAAAAATTCGTGCTTCTAACTTTTCTCTGTCTAACCATTTTTACCATTTTCCCGTTTTTATTATTTTCTGAGTCATGTACTCAATGTTTATTTTAATTAACTAATGACTGGAAACATGTCCTATTTAAAATTGTATTGCACTTCAAAGCCAGAAGATGACAGCCAAATCTCTTCGGCTATTTCTTCACTGATACATCAAGAAGTCAAGGCATGTGTTTTTAAAGGTTTCTAAGAAAATTTTGTATCCTAGTAACACATTGCAACCTGAATTTTTCTGTTCAAAAAAAAGACAACTCTGTGCTTCCCTCAATACCAGATTTTTTATCAAAGTTTAAGCAAAGCTTCCTCAGGTTTGGGGGTTTTGTAACATTAGTTTAGGTTTCTTCTCAAATGCTGCAGCATCATCTACTCTGCCAGTTAAATTCCTGCCAGTTTTCCAGAAATGTGGATTCAAGCCGTTCCTCAGAGGCAACTTACTGTGCTAAAAGGGGCTGTCAGCAAAACTCATCTCTCTTAACTCTTTCCCTCCTTCTTCATCCAACATTACAGTTTCCATGACAGCTTTTTCCATAACAGCCATAAGTGGTTAAGGATGTGCCACGTATTCCTGGAAAGTCTGAATTGCCCACCTCAAAACCTAAATCAACATCCATTCTTTATCCTATCCACCATTCTCCTAAAAATCCACATAGGTTTTTTCATACTGGGATTTTGTTCTCCTCTAAGGGCATCTTCTTGCTGTTCTCAGACAGAAAAAAGAAAGTCAAAATCCCATGAACAACTCTAGTTCTTTGTTGTTGTCAGGATAAGGGCACTGGAGGATGGCTGTGGAAAGGTCCAGGTAGGAAAAAGAAGAGATTTCCTGAGGGCTGGAGTCCTGCTGTTTTGGAGCAGGGCTGGGAGAGTTGGGAATGTTCTCCCTGGAGAGAAGGTTTCACAGAGATCTTAGAGCCCCTTCCAGTGCCTAAAACAGCTCCAAGAGAGCTGGAGAGGGACTCTGGGCAAGGGAGGGTGGGACAGAACAAGGGAGGGTGCTTTTAAAATTAAAGAGAAGAGATTTAGATTAGATACTGAGGACAAACAGTTTCCTCTAAGGGTGGTGAGGCCCTGGCACAGGGTGCCCAGAGAAACTGTGGCTGCCCCTGGATCCCTGGCAGTATCCCAGGCCAGGTTGGACAGGGGTTGGAGCAACCTGGGCTAGTGTAAGGTGTCCCTGCCCAGAGGGTGGCACTGGAATTTTGGATGATCTGTAAGTTCCTTTCCAACCCAAACCATCTCATGATTCCGTGATTTTGGAGTAAAGCATAATTGAGAGCCACTTCACAGCACGATTACTGGTGACCTACTAATTAAATTTCACAGGGGTGAAACGAGATGTATCTTCAGGGACAGTTATTGCACTGTAACTGTGCTAATTGCAAATCACTCCCACCAGAATACAGATCATTAAAAGGCTGGAACAGAAGACCTTAGGACTATTCTCTTTTTCCTGCATGGAAAATAATAACGTTCAAATTTTGTGCAAATTTCGTATTTACTGTCTCTGTTTTTGAGGAAAATGATGAAAAGTAACAAACAGCCTCACATGTCTAAAGTGGGTATTTGAAGTTTGAGAAGTGGGTGGCAACACCTTCAATAACTTGTTCAGGATCAAATACTGTGTTCTAGACTGGAAGGTCAACATTTGGTGTTTCTCCTATTTTTAAAGTTCTTCAAATTCTTCTCCAGTCTGTAATTCCTTAAGTATTTTTACCCATATTCAAAAGGATAATTTAGCCCATTTAAGCTAATTTATTCCCTTACTCATCATTCCTTCAGCTACAGGGAATTTCTCCTTTTTTTTCTCTTTTTAAAATAATAATATCCAAATTTTATGTAATATTCAAGTGGTAGGTTTATTGATTGTTATTGAATCCTTAGACTTCAATTTGCTTATTAATTGCCAGGATTATTGCTTATTATTACTTGCCAGTGTTATCAAACAGCAAACATTCATTTGCTTTGAAGTTGTTATTTAGATTTATTTCAACCCATTTTTAGCACCTGAGAAGGGAAAAGCTTCAGGGCAGTTCTCTTATTGTCATCCAATCCCATCAGTTCATTATGATACTTAATAAAGCAAGAAGACCAATTAATATTATTCTAACAGAATTAACCTTTCTGCTAAGTCATTCTTTTATCATAAATTTGTATTTAGACCGGAATTTTTCTGAAGGTCCACATCTTTACCTGGTGGCTTCCCTTTTTTACATGTCAGGACAAATCAGCTTTAAAAAATATCTCATAAATCCCAGAAACAGTGATTTGTGCAGCCAAGAGCAGGCTGTCTGCATATGGTCCTGTGATGATGTCAAAATAAACCAAACATGAGGCTCCCAAATGTCAGGGCAAATTTTCAGTTCCAGCATTTGCTGAATGCTGGATTATAAAAAGAGACTGAAGGGACATAGGGCTTAATTTTTCCAGACTGCAGTCTGTCTGCCATTATTTTATATTCCAGTTTTTACTTTAAACTTTCCTTCTGCAATACTGAAAGTTGTCCAAAGAGAAACATTAATGTTTCCCGGCTTCACTTGAAATAAAATCTTCCATGTCAAAGCACACATGGCACTGGAAGGCACTGCCAGGCCTGAGAGTGCACCTCTAAAACCTCTGCTTCACTGCTTTGCTGCTTCTGCAGCTCAAATATGTGCTCAACTCAAGGCAGGAGATCGTTTTTATAAAAAGATATTTTATTACTGCACAAATAAAACAGATCAGAATGCTGGGCAATATTAGGCTTCACTTCTGAGCAATGGCTTTGGGAACTGGACATCAGAATTTTATTTTATTCAGAGAGGTTCCCCTTCCCCTTCCCCTTCCCCATCCCCTTCCCCTTTTTCCTTCTTCTTTTCTTTTCTTTTTGTAAATTATATTTTTAAGTATCTTGCGCAGTTAAAGAACATCTAGAAAATGATTTCATAAATATCAGACACTGAGCAATTCTCATACTCAAGGTTAAAATCAGTGAGGTTTCTTGTTGCTGGGCATTTCAAATGCATTTATAACCGGGAGACTCGGATTCTGAGGAACCAGGAGATCCTGGTTTTGATGGTTCTCCAAACCAACAAGTTTCTTTGTTGTGTCTTTACCTTTAGAAACCTCAAAGCAATGGGTTTATGCTCAGAGTGGAAGCTGAATCACATAAACAAACAGAGGAGAGAGGAGAGGAGGGGGAGTGCATTGAGTCCCAGACTGGTTTGGGTTGGAAGGGACCTTAAAGCCCCCCCAGTCCCACCCTGCCATGGGCAGAGGCACATTCCACTATCCCAGGTTGCTCCAAGCCCCCTCCAGCCTGGCCTGGAACACTTGCAGGAAGGAGAGCAGTCTAAATGATGTTGTTTTTACCTCCTGCAGAAAAGTTATCCTGCTGAAGCAAAATAAACATTTGGACATAGCCTAGCAGACCTTGTAAGTCCATCATATTTCCATTGAAACATTATTTATGGTATTGACTTTTTTTTCTAACCTTGCTGAAGATCACCTACACAAATAGACATAATTTTTTTGAATAAACTACACCAATTATCTGGTTGTCCAAAGCTAAGGAATTATTTATTTTTCTCAGTGCAGTATGCCGGCCAGTATAATATGAAGTGACTGGGACTATAATCAAAGGGTATTTCTGCAAATCACTCAATGACAATCTGGGGCAATTTTCAATTACTCTCTGGACAGATTTTTCCAATTGACTAGACAGAAAATGGCAGGAAAGATTTAAGCAATGCCTTGTAAGTGCTGATCTGAGAACTTAGTACCAAATATCATCAATCTGTAACCTTCTGAGACAGGAAGATTTACAAACCAGGCTATTGAACTACATAAGCATTCTGTTATAGAACCCTGTATCTGATGGTTCAGTATCCTGGGATTTTAGTATTAAAGGGAATAACTATAGACTCACACTCTGAATGCTTGCAATTATCACAGGCTTCATTAGATTAATGACTGTCTGAACATTGACCCACTTTCTTTCCTGAAGATGCTCAGAAAGGAGTTTCACTGAGTTCCTAGCATTGCCACGTGAATTTAGGCAGGTTTGATGTGAAAAGAACTAAACTGAGAGCCTTGGAGCAGCAAATCCTAAACTGTCACTGATAACCTAAGAAATATCTTCAGGAATTCTAAATTAAAATATTTCCAGCACTGAATAGAGATATGCTAGAATTGGATGTATGTTTTTCAGGTTTTATAATGGTCCTCAAATATTTTTAATTTTTCCAAAACTGCAAGTTGCAACATTAGATATACTGGCTTTCTGTATTACACTCCTGACATGGCCACCAGAGCTTCACATGGAATGGTTTGGGTTGGAAGGGACCTTAAAGCTCATCCAGTGCCATCCCTGACATAGGCAGGGACACTTTTCACTAGCCCAGGGTGCTCCAAGCCCCGTCCAACCTGGCCTTGGACACTGCCAGGGATCCAGGGGAAGCTACAGCTTCTCTGGGCAACATTAAGTCTTAAGGTTTGCTTAAAAGTGTTGCTTTTAAGGGATTTTGTTTGTACACTCTGGGATGTAATAGTCAGTCCCTCCTCCAATCTCCAGCATGATTCTTCAAAGAAATCTTCCAATTCAGGAGTTCTTCTGTTTATGCATTTCTTCTGAAGACCTATACAGGCAAACTGCAGTATCTGGGATGCTGTGACATCACAGCTTTTCCCAATGGGCCTATGTTTGCTCATGACAGAGAAAAAGGCTCTTCTAAAATTTAAATTAAAATGTATTTCACAGTCTAGTAGATCGCTCTTTTAAATTTCTTTTGGGAGCAGCTCTACTGCAATCAGACTATTGTGAGTATTTCCTTTAGAGAAAGCATTTTAATAAGAAAGCTGCAGTTAGCTCCTAGGCCAAATCAAAAAATAATGACTAAGTGTGTGTTAGGATTTTGCACACACAGGCTTTTAGCAAATGAAGCAAACAAGAGAACAGCTGATATGGAGACAAACCAAATTCACCACAGCCATCTTCCTATATATTCCAAATTTTCCCCAGTGACTGATGCCACCACCAAAACACCAAACAGGACCATTTTGATGCCAAATTTGTTACATCTCCATTTCTTTTTGTGCTGAAGGGCTAATTAAACTAGTAATTGTCATTCATATCTCTTGCTATTATATTTGTATTCAAAGCTGCAATAGATGCAATCTGTGTGTATTTTTTTTTAAATTTAAGCACTTTAAAATTAATTTAAAGCTGTACAACAGCAATCAGAGTCTAATTAGTGAGATAATCAATTAATAAGCTTTTAACTAAGGGTTCTCATGTTGTAGATGGAGATGATTTCAACTGGGATGAAGTGCAAACCTTGTATTAAAAATAATAATAATAAAAATCTATATCTTCCCTGCAGCCAGGAGATTAAGACTTTGTTTCAGAGGTGTCATTTGAACCCCTGCATGGTGACAGTGATTCCTGTGACTGTAACCACAAGAACTCCAGTAAAACAACAGCTTTCTGTGGCCAAACCCGCACGCCATTCCCAAAGCATTCACACTTCCTCTCTCTCCTTAATACATGCAAAGTGCTTCCATAAAGCCATTAAAGAGAATATGAAAAATTAGCTCAAGACAACCAGTTATTTGTACAGGGAATTAATTGAAGGATGCAGGGAAGAAGTAGGGAGGAGGCTGAGATTAATAAACCTGAAAGTGCAGGCTTGTTGTGCCAAATGGCCTTTCCCCTGTAACTGTAGACAAATTTGGATTTTGGGCATTTTAGACCTCAAGGTCTACAGGGGACAGGGACAGGAGGAGAGGGAATGGCCTTAGGCTGGGCTAGGGAAGGCTCTGGGTGGACACCAGGAGGAATTTCTTCCTGCAAAGGGGGGTCAGGCATTGTCAGGGCTGGTTGAAGTCTCCGCTCCAGAGCCTGGGTGTGGCACTCAGTGCCCTGAGCTGGTGGCAAGGTGGGGATTGGCACAGTTTGGGCTCGATGATCTTGGGCATCTTTCCCAACCTTAATGATTCTGGGATTTTGGGATTTTGGGATTTTAACTTGACAGGCTTGTTACAGGAATATATTTGGGGCCAGGGTGGTTTTAGTACCCCATTAAAACTTTCATGAGCTGTACCAAAGCTAAGATGTGTGCTCAGTTGGACTGCGCATTTCTTTCCTGAAAAAAATTTCTGAAGCATATGAACAGCAAAGAAATATATTTAATTAATTAATTAATTAATCTAAAAAATTTTAATTATTTATTTGCTGCATTTAATTAGGGAAAAAACCTATTCCCTAGACTGAGGTGCACTAGAGAATTAAAAATTCCCCACCCTTGTTAGACTCCACTTGTGTTGCAGTGAGATACATAGGCCTGACAAAACCTACAGGAGTAACATTCAAAACCTTTGTTTTAGCCTGAGACTGTAAGAGGATTAAAACAAGACTTTCCATATGAAGAATAAACACAACTAATCCTGTGCTTTAATGATGAGTACAGGTTTAAATATTATCTGATTGGAAATGTGCTAGAGCAATTTCCCTGTGTTGTGGGGTTTTTTTGTGGGTTATTTTTGGTTTTGTTTGGATTTGGGTTCAGATTTTTTTCTTTTTTCTTTTTTTTTTGGTTGGTTTTTTTTTTGTTTTTTTGGGTTTTTTTTTTTCGTTTGTTTTGTTTTTTGTTTTGGTTTTGATTTTTTTTCCCTGATAGAAGGTTATGAGTTTCTGTCAGGAAAATCAGCATGAAATACTCAATTCCCAGGCTGAACTATTTGCTTATTTTCAATCTCACTGAACTGTAATAGCTTTACCAATGAGCCACAACTGTATAGAAGTTTATTTCTTAGTTATCTCTTTTGTTTTCATCTAGGATGTTTAAAGACATCTCTCTCACAAACAATCCATTCTGTATTGTGCATTCCAACACCAAATCTGCTGCAAGGATTGCACTGTAAGGTACAAGCCTGGGCGGAAAAACAGGGGGTGTTACTGCTGTAGGGCAAAAGACAGGCATTATGTAAAATATAATAAACAAACAAACAAACAAACTTTAGGAACTTTTAAAATCTTAAAAAATTCAAAAATATAAGATAGATCCAGATTGCTGTCTCTGCCTTTATCCTTACTGCTCTTCCACAGACAATTTGAATATTTCTACCAAATATTTCTACTTTTTTTCTTCTCTATGAAAAGACAAGTGTGATTAACAAGAACAATTGTGAGGTTTCATGTAATTTTTCACAGAATTAACTCTGTTGTTACCACAGGCACATCTTTTGCATATGTTTACTTGCCTAGGTGAAATTACTGAAAACCACAAATGTAAAATTTAAATTTAAAGTATACTTCCCCTTTTCCAGCACAACTGCCAGAATAATTTGTATCTGCATTAATTTCTCCCTCAGATACTTGAGGAACTTCATTTCAGGGGGTATAAACACAACTGACCTTCTTTTTAATTTAATAATTGAATGATGAATAGAACGTTTTTCACTCAGTTCTAATCACAGGATCCCAGGCTGGCTGGGGTTGAAGGGGCCTCTGGAGATGATTCAGTCCTGCTAAAGCAGGGTCACCAGAGCAGGTGCACAGGATCACACCTGGCAGGTTTGGGATGAGAGAAGGAGAACCCACAGCCCCTCTGGGCAGCCTGCCCAGTGCTCTGCCATCCCCCAGGTGAAGATGTGGGCTGCCGAATCTCGCCTTGCTCCACTCCTGATGTGTGAATCCCACAGGTTATGGACATCAGGGAATGTCCCATTGTCACTACTGTCCCAACAGCCCCATCCATGAAGCCAGGAGCTGGGTTCCATTTCTGGCCACACAGTTTTGTTTAACCAGTGATATGACACCAAAGAACAAAGAACTTAGTCACCAGCAATTTTCATTTTCGCAGAGATGTTTTTGTTTTTGCTGAGCTCACCCAGATCCAAAGGCTCTCCTGCCCTTCCTGTGGTGACCCCAGGGCTATCCCAGCCGTGTCACTTCACACTCAGGATGCACAGAGGGGGGAAGGAGGAGGATGGGGGCGTTTGGAGGGATGGCTGTTGTCTTCCCAAGCTGCCATTCCCTGGGATGCTCTCCTGGATGTGCTGCCCAGCCTGGAAAGGGCTGAAGGAATTCCTTGTTTTGCTTTGCGTGTGTGGTGGCTTCTGCTTTCCCTGTTAAGCTGCCTTTATCTCAACCCACTCCAGTTTTTACCCTCTCAGTTCTCCCTCTGGTGTGGGAGTGAGGAGATGTGAGGTCCTAACTGGGGTTAAACCACAGCATCAAATCTCATTAACAACCACTGACATTATTATTTGTTCAATTTCTGTGACTCTCATATCACTTCTGCAATGAGGAAGAAAAAAATTCCACAGAAATAAATTTATTAAATATTCTGTTGCAGATTTATCTAATTGATCAAACAAAAAGTGATCACACCAAAATCTGTGTTACAGCAGAAGTTTGAAAGCAGGGAAGTTCTTGCTGACAGTCTAGAAGGCTGGGTTTAATCCTCAGATAAAATGATTTAGTGACTCAACTTACCACATGCTCTTTGCAGTCGTAACCCAAATTAAATATACTCTTTTCCTTTTTACTTTTTGATTTCCATAATTCATTTCTTCAATCCTTTGAAGAATATCTTGAGAAATAGTCCAGGAGTCTAAAGATACCACCATATAAATGAACAGTTTTTAATATTTCATTCAGTGTATTACATCATAGGGTGTCAGACAAAAAATAAAGAAGTTTATTGGAGCTACTCACTGTGACCTTGTCACCAAAATATTCTGCATTTATTTCTCAGAATACTTCATGCTGCAGACAAAATTATTCATCCAGTACTTATTAGTACTCATTTTTCTAGATAAACTCATTATTCCAAAGATTCACTCGTGCATTTTCTGATTCCCTCACACCAAATTCCAGTATCAAACATTACAATTACACCTAATTTCATTTAAATTTTAAATAAGATGTTCTAATCAATATTTACTGTGCTCAATATAGAACTTTGTTTTGGTATCTGCTGAATAAAAAGAAAACATCATTACCTCAGAATTTTTTAGGTATGTTACCTTATGTTTTTCAGTGCAGTCTCAGCAGTTTCTTGCTGAGATGATGTTCGTGTGTTATCTCATCAAGTCCTCATCCATGTTCAGCACAATAATGTAAAAAAATATTTTTAAATGAAGACAAAACCCAGAGAGAGATCTGTTCTTCTGATACAGTTAAGTATCTTTGGCAACATATTCTGTATGCCAGAGAAAAGAATTAATTATCTGAGGAAACAAGAGGAAAACAATAATGCCACAAGGCACGAGTTAATTCTGGGGACAGCCTCACATTTCTAATTAATATCCTCTAAACAGAATTTCCTGCAAATCCAGGGAATAAATAAAACAATTTTGGAGAAGTAGCATGTGGTGCCTCACTAGCATCAGGGTAGAATCACAGAATCATGGAATACCCTGAGCTGGGAGGGACCCACAGGGATCATGGATCCAGCTCCTGTCCCTGCACTCACACCCCAACAATCCCACCCTGGGCATCTCTGAGAGTGTTTTCCAAACATTCCTGGAGCTCTCAAGAAATAGGAATATAATGATTTTTGCCATGAAGCTGGTAATAGAAATTAAGCAATAAATACTATAAATCCCCCTCCACACATACAGACTAAGTGGGTTAGGAAGAATCCCTAACTGATGTTTATTAGTATTTTTTCTCAGCAAAACCAAAGACAATTTTAATATTTTTTAAATTTTTTTTTACAGGAAGGTCATTAATGGTATTATTTTCCTGAGTGGTATGTGCTGGGAGCAATATCAGTACCCAAATATCCTGGATCCAGAGTTTTTATGTTGCCCAGTGGTGCCTTTGAGGATAAGGTGACTCATTCCCTCTGGCTTGGCAGGGAGAATATGGGAAGTGGAGCTTCTGCAATAAAAATATTCATTAAGGATGCACTTGTGAAAGAGCTTGTCTGGTTGCTGAATTACCCAAAAGGGTGGCTCGCCTTGCTTGCTGTTCTGGTGTGGCTCTGTAGGGACTGGGAGATCCCAGCTGACATGGATTCGGTTTCTGGCAAGATGAATATTGTGGGAAACCTGGCCCAGTGAGGTGGAGCTGGCTCTGCACTCTGGGTCTGTCCCCATGGATGGGGACTTCCTGGTGTTAAAAAACTGTGACAGTGACAGGACCCAGGGAAGGGCTGGAGCTGGGCCAGGGCAGGGTCAGGCTGGATATCAGGGAAAGGCTCTGCCCCAGAGGGTGTTTGGAGCTGAACAGGCTCCCCAGGGAATGGGCACAGCCCCAAGGCTGCCAGAGCTCCAGGAGTGTTTGGGCAAAGCTCCCAGGGATGCACAGGGTGGGATTGTTGGGGTGTCAGTGCAGGGACAGGAGTTGGAGCCCATGATCCCTGTGGGTCCTTCCAACTCAGGATATCCTGTGATTCTGTCAACATTTATAAGCAAACAAGTAAATTAGGATTTTGTTTGTTTGTTTTGTTACTTTCCCCACATAACCATTATATTTATATTTAGTAAATACAGGACTCTCATTTCTGCTAGACCATCTAGGTATCTGTAGCTTCCTTTAAGCTTAATTGCCTCCAAGGCTCAGAAAAATCTAGAATTTAAAAAATCATATTGTGGGACAACAAAAAGAAGAATAATTTTGGTTATAAACTAGAGAAAACTTAGAGGCTCTTATGAAAAACGAGTGAAAAATAAAGTTTATCATTGTCTGCTGTTTTCTTGATGCACCTCTGCAAGAAGGTTCTGATTCCCAGGCACCTGCCAGCCCAGCATTCTTCCCAGGCTGTCTCTGTGGTGTTAAATTTCACTTTGGAGTTTCCAGGTGCTGTTCCCTGCTGTGCCGCGTGTCTGGTGCAGAATCTCATTTCGATTGCCTGGTCCTGCCAGATTTGGGGAAGAGTAGGAAAGGAGAGGCTCCCCCTCTCCCTTGAACTGAACTCAACTTCAAGCAGCTCGTGGAAGACCAAAAAGGGGATCCTTCCCTGCTATTTCCAGATCAATTAAGCCTCAAAGAAATATCACACAATAAGTTGCAAACAATAATTAAAACACATCATTTCCTCTACAAATTGCTACAAGCCCAAATATACTTTCTAATTTGAGTATGTAATTAATGCAAATGAAATGCTGTAATAAAAGCTTTTAGAAACCAGATCATGTATCAGGATGCAGCAGCAAATAAATATTTCCAGTAGGAGCTAAACTTTCTTCCATTCCTCCTTATCAGGAATAACCTCTCAACAAAACAGCTCAAACTACAGCCCTGGATTGGAGATGCCACTCCAGAGGTGAAGGTGAACTAATTTTCGGGGATGGCAGTTCCTGTAAGGGTTTTTAATGCTTTTCTCTGAAGTTTTATCCACTGGAAGAAAAAAAATATAAAGAATAATTATGTCTATACAAAGCAAAAGAGGAAGTTTGGCTGAATAACTGACTGAAGGAACCTGTAGGATATTGGGACATTTAGAGCCGAGTTTCATGTCTCAAATGTATGCAGTGAAAGAAATAAATTAAGAAATAAATAATTTACCTTATACAACATTACCATGTCTTTGTTGTTTTTATTTCACATTGCTCTTTTAAAATATCCTACAGAAAGTTATGGTTCCATGTTTTAATTGGCTTCTTTCTATCAAAAGAAGGTTTAGAGTCATTAACATGCCACATCTCGCTGTACCCCATCACTATCTGGAATGTGAATAATTAAATCACTGAATCATTAAGGATGGAAGGACCTCCAAGATCATCAAGTCCAACCAAATCCCACCATTCCCACTAACCATATTGTGAAGGACACGAGTTTCTGCACAATACTAATAAGGACTTTTATTTTCTTGGCCAGGATGTTTGCACAGAGGAAAGGCTTTAATAAGATGTTGTCTGTAACCATAATTTCTTCTAATATTCACAATTTCTTAATATTCTTTAAAAAACTGAGCATGTCCTTTACCCCCAAAATAAAATAGCACAAGAAAGTCAATATAAAAAGTTGCATGAAAAAAAATAAAATCATCATATAGGTCATTCTTTGCCCAAGTTTAGTAGAAGCTAAAAACACATCTCCAAATAATATGGTTGGAACTGATTGTCTTTAAGGTCTCTTCCGAGTCAAACCTTTCTGGGATTCTGTAAAGAGAGGGGAAATTGTGGAAATATTTTCAAGTATATAAAAGCAATGATAATACTTAAGTTAAACAAGGAGTAAAAATTAGGATTTCTCTTGCTCTTGACCTCCCAAAAATAAAATGTCTTGTAGTTTTTTTGCTTAAGGTAGAGAAAAGTTATAGGGAAAAAACCAACATAACTTTTCAGTGAGGGAAAATCCATGGTAGATAGTTCCAACACAAATTATCTGCAGTGCTTAGACTATGAACCAATATATTATACTGAAGTGTGAATGTTACACATTTTTATTAATTTTATTAAAACTTGCTAATATTTTTGATGTTTATTAATTTTTAGTAATGTTATTAATGCTACTTGGTTTTTTTTCCTATGCTATCATACACACTGGCCAAGTTGTGCCTGCAAACTGATCCTGTCACCTACTTTGGAGTCAGAGATTCCTTATTCTCCATCTTACAGGGAAGTTATTTTGGACCTGCAGACCAGGTTTGGCCAAAAATAATAATTTTTTTGCATAAAACAAAGCTCTTCTGCAAGCTATTACTGAAAGTAGCTACTCTTGTTGGTTGTTTACTCAGCAGTTCTGTGTTTTACAGAGGTGTGTTGGTTCAAATATTTCATTAATATTATTAAACTAAGCTTATTACAGAGTAAATTGAATTAATTCAAATTGTAGAAAATTTATGATAATTCCTATACTTTATATATAAAATATATTTGCACCTCTTGGTTGAATAGAACCGCATTTTTTAATTCATTATGGGCTTGTGGTTTATAGGTATTTTAGGTATATATTGTCTTTTCAAATATGTAATTAAATTTGACTTAATTTAAATACAAATGCATATTTCTTTTCCAGAATATCCCTGAATTCTTGTCTTTTAATGAGTTTTATTTTTTAGGAAAGAAATCTCTTTCATGACAAAATATAAATCAGAAGTAAAACACTATCAATAGGTTATTTTCTTTCAGCACAGTGTGCTGCCAGTTACAAACAATGAAAATTGTTGCTATAAGTGACAATGCATAGTTTCTGTATCAAAAATCATACAACTATATCTCATTAAAAGCTAAGTAGTAATAAACAAAACAAAACAAAACAAAGTAACATTTATTTGAATCCTAATTCTGCACTCTCATTAAGTGTTTTCTACATTTGCCCTTCTGAAGGGCAAATTCCATTAGGATTTCATTGTAGTGCTGAATAAATAAAGCAAAAACAAATATGCAAATTCAAACCATATTAGCACTGATCTCAAATTTAATCTCAATGTAGCCTGAATTTATTTTATTTAATATAATTAATTTTAGGATGTCTGACTGAGCACCAAACAAACAAGTCATGAGGTTTAACATTGGGTGTGCTGGAGTCAATCCAGGGAATGGAGCTGGGGAAGGGGCTGGGGCCAAAGGAGAGGCTGAGAGAGCTGGGAAAGGGGCTCAGCCTGGGGAAAAGGAGGGTCAGGGGGAGCTCCTGGCACTGCAGAACCTCCTGACAGGAGGGGACAGCCGGGGGGGATTTTGGGCTCTGCTACAAGGGAACAGGGACAGGAGGAGAGGGAATGGCCTCAGGCTGGGCCAGGGGAGGCTCAGGGTGGACACCAGGAGGAATTTCTTCCTGGAAAGGGGGGTCAGGCCTTGAAGGTGCTGCCCAGGGAAATTTGGAGTCCCCACCCCTGGAGGTGTCCCAGAAAGGGCTGGATGTGGCACTCTGAGCTCTGGGCTGGTGACACGGTGGGGATGGGGCACAGCTTGGACTCGATGGTCTGGGAGGGCTTTTCCGACCCTAGGGATTGTGTGGGCTCCAAAATAAGATCTCTGATTTCCATGGGAAGTTTTTCCTGGCTCAGGTGGTGCTGCTGTGATTGATGAATTAAATAGCCTGTTACCCATAAAACTGCTCAATGCCTGTAACCCCACACGTCCAGCAATGAACAGCAAAATTCCAGCTACAGCACAAGAGTCTTCCAGGAATATGGTTTCAGCAGCCAGAACACTGCCAGTTATCCCTATAAACAGCTCTGGAGGGTGTGAGGAGGGTTTGTGCCAAGCTCCTCAGGGAAATCCTGAGTTCAGAGGAAGCTCTAAGAACATCTCAGGATGTTTTATAGAACAGAGTGCGTGCAGCAGCAGGAGCCTGCACCAAACACACAGAGCAGCACAGAAATCCTGCATGGCCTTTTCCATGGACACCGAGAGGCAGCTGGAAGATCTGGCCCTGTGACTGCTGGAGAAGCACGGATCTGCTCCCAAAAGGAAGAGAAGGAGCCCCAAAAGGAAGAGAAGGAGCCCTCTTGGGAGTGCAAAAAGGAGGCAGTGAGCTCCAGGAGCAGTACTGGCAGGAGAACCAATGGAAGCCAGAGTAAAGGAAATATATACATATATATTTTATATATATTTTTGGTAAAACAGTCCTGAAAAAGAGACTTCTGGCAAAGGAAAATTGATGGAACAGGATTCTGAGCATTCTTGGGGACACAGTTTCTCAGTTTTGGGTGTCAAGCCAAGGTAAAATTCTGCAGCAAGAGGCAGGTCTTGGGTGAATTTTATGGTTCAGAGAGGTACTCCCAGCTCCAGAGAGTCTGAATAGGCAAGAGAGGACTGGACAGATCCAAGCGGCAAAAAGGACAGGAAGATAAAATTAAGGATTCACTTGGTGACAGTATAAAGAATAAAACCTTTCTCTTGTGTGCTCTCTTCCAGCGTTTTCTCTGCTTGGCCATGGCAGGTTCTTTCTTCAATGATTCCATTTCTAACAAAAAAATTATGTTGGAAGATGAAGCATTTTAGGGAATATGACCGGGGATCCCTGACAAGTTCAGGATGTAATTAATTTCACTGCAGTTTTGCCCTTATTAATGAGTTTACTGCTGTTAAAATATTCAGTTTTTCAAAAGCACACACATTTCCCAACTAAGCAGATTATCTAATATCTGGTAGCATAATAAAATAATAGTAATTAAACCCAGAGTATATTCACAGTGTAATTCCAGATCCTCCATAATCACTTTGGAGGAAGCTGTGCCACTTATTTATTCCTGACTCCCTCAAACACAATGCTCAAAGGTTAGAGGGAGTTGCCATCCTCTGTGTTTTCCCTGAACTGTATTAGATAAGAGTTTTTATCAAAATTGGCATCTTTATCCTGCAAGAAGTGACACCTGGGGTGTCAATACAGTAATATCTTGTGGTGTATTTTTGATATAATACCATATTTCTGCTTTGTGGTTGCTGATTTACTTATTTTGAAAGAAATCTGAATACTAGTTAGAAATTGCCAAACACTTTTATCTCATTTCTCCTTCACAATTTTGCCACAGAGTGGGTTACTTCTTTTGTGAGCCTGCAAATGTCTTCAACCTACTCAGTATTTCCCAAATATGGGTTGTTAAAAATATATTCAGAAAATATTATATATTCAGTAAAAGTAATATGCAAAATCACACACTGAGGAGTGATCAACCTGAGCATATCATCTTGATTATCAAAATATTCAATTAAAAAATAATTTGGGAAAATCCTGAGATAACTGAATTGTTTCAGCATTGTATGGTTATGATATTTGTATCCAGTATTGTTCTGAGAAGTTTGAAATGTCCAATGGATGTATAGGCTTTAAGGCTTTTATTTCAAACCTTAGCAAGCAACAAGCAACACATTTTCCATGAGAATGGAGCTGTTAAAATAGATATTTCAAAGTAATTAAATTGATAATCTCTGTATTCTCCCAGATCCATGTTTTATGATGTTTTTAACCCATTGGTGTGCCAATGCCCTCTAATATTTCAGGGAGAGGGGTTAGAGAGTGAAATTGGGGAAACTCTTACAGAAAGGGAACTTAATTCCCTTCAGCAAAAGAAGTTTGGTTATAATTTTGTTTTAAAAAATACTCTTTTCCAAAGAAAAATAAAAATATTTTCCTAAAGAAATATTGCAAAGAAAACGGACAGTTCTTGTTTAAAAAAAAAAAAAAATCTCCACATCTCATAGGAGCAGCTCTAAAAATGGGTAAGAGAATAACTAAGGCCATTATCCCAATTATTTGAGATACTACAGCATATGTTGCAGTTCCAGTAATTACAATCTAAAGAGTGCTGAAATCCACTGCAAAATTATTATTTAATGCACTATATTTACTTTTAATTACTGTGTAGCTGCCTAGCCTTGAAATAGTAAAATATTTTAAGATCTTGCAGGGCTATTTACTCCAATGCTTAAGTCATTTCCATCATGATTTTTCATTTACTCTTCCTAATTTTTTATGCACAAGAATATTTCATGGAGCATTTAAAGTTTGTGTTCACTTTTCTCCCTCCCAACATCTGTTTTTTTTCAGTAAAATAGTTCTTTAGCCTGTGGGAACTAAGGCTCAGAGGGTGATTATCTGAACCACCAGAAAAATAGAGGTCAAAATGTGCAATTTGTAATTCAGAATAAATTCACCAGTCACTGGGACTATGATATTTTCTTCTCAAATACTTTTGTCCTTCCTTGTGTTTATTCAAGCAGCATCAAGGACTCTCAACACCAACTGGCATTTCATATTTTTAACTTAATTCAGCTTTACTGCTTCCCCATCCATTGTTCCCTGACAGGGAGAATATACAACTTGCTGTTATAAATACTTTATGATGACCCTGTCTCCCGAACTCTTCATTCTAATCACAGTCCTGCCACATACCATCCATGTCACTTTGGATATATCGAAAACCATAAAAGTAACCCCCCCTCTCTCTGCTCTCTCAGAGTCATTTTTCAGAGGGCCATAAAAACAAAGCCAGGGTGAATTCAGGAGGAATTTCAAAGCACCAACAATTGCTTTTTGCCCTCCCTAGTGAGGGAAGTGCAATGATGGCTTCAAATTTCTGATTGAAAAATAAGCAGCTTCCATGTCCACCTTGTAAATTCATTTAAGGCTACGATTTCACTGGCTTTATCTTTCTGCTCCCTTTTCTCCTCAAGCAAATGGAACAGGCAGGAAAGGGAGATGCTTTTCCACGTGGGGCTTGGGATGGAGCTGAGGAAACTCTCTCAGGATGTGCAACTGTGAGGATAATTTGTGGGAACAGGTCACTCCACTATCTCTCTAAATAAAGCTCAAAAATCCAGCAGCAGCAGGGAGAGAGGATGACTCAGCCCAGCACTGGGGCTCAGGAGAGGGAATCACTGTTCCTGGAAGTGTTGAAAAGCCCTGTGGGTGTGACCCTTGGGGGCATGGGGTAGTGGGGAACTTGGCAGTGTTGGGAATTATGTGCCTTGATGATTTTAGAGGGCTTTTCCAACCTCAATGATTTAATTACTAAAATACCTCTTTGATACCAAAGTAGGGATTCAGTGATCAGGGGGAAAAGGAAATTAAAATTAACCTACTTGGAAAAAGATTCTCCCAACCATATCCATTGGTCAACATGTTAAACTCCCACAATTACTACTGGTGAATGGCCTTTCAAATAATTCATGAAGGAGAAATTACTGAGGGATTTTTCCAAGTTGAATATGCTATGCTTGTTCTTTATTCTCTCTCCTGGTTTCAAACCCCTGTCTGAAGGATTTCAGGATCTTAAGGAGAGTGACAAAAGAGAAAAGAAGGATTAGAGCCTGGGGTTTTAGGATAGCAGACTTTGCCCTGTTCAAAAATGAGATAAGGCCCTGGAAGGAAGAAGGGCCCAAGGTTGATATTCAAGGATCAGCTCCTGCAAGCTCGGGAGTGCTCCATCCCTGCAAATAAGGAGTTCATATGCATGGATGAGGTTGGAAATCAGGATAGATAACTTCAGCCACCCTGAACAAACATCCTTATGCATCCTGTTTCTCCTTGAGGCAAAGAATTTCCTTGCCTGGCTCTTTTAACCTGGGGTACAGACCAGTCACTGCACATCAGTAACTCAAACCATCTCAGTGAGATTAATCTGTGCAGAGAAAATAAATATTCATTATTCTGTTAAATTGTCATTTATCTTGCAATCTTGTGTCCTCAGCTTGGCTACGGGGCATCTTTAAGAGTTTGGATCTTTTTCTGCTCCAAAATTTCCATAATTCCTTGTTGAGCAGTGAAAACAAATACAAAATACAGTGAAAACATACCCAATGCAAACATACCTTTATCAATTAAAACCAAAGTCTTAAGAAAGTTTTAAAAAAAGTTATGAAACTCAGGTAGTGTTTTGTTTACTGTCAGGAGAACTTATTGGCTTTCAAGGATAATATTTGTATCCAAATATGGATATTTGGCAGAGATTTAACTTCCCTAAAGAAAAGCGAAAGCTCTGACCTTGAAGTCCAAATACCAGGACACGACTTGTTTCTCACTTCCAAAATTTCTAGATTGGCATCCCAACCCTTCTGAAAAGGTTCATGCCAGTGATGTATTTTTACCTATTCACAATAACAATACAATAGTAAATATTTTAATTTTTTTACTAAGTAACCTCAGAATCAGCATGGTCATAATATAAGCAAAAAACTTGGATCTGGTAATGATATTTTAGGACTAAGTTGCTTTTTTAAAATGTCACCTGGGGGAAAATTTTTCTAGTTAATATTCAAGTAAACATTTTCATGCATTTAGCACCTCATTTGACTTTCTCATTCATTTGCCTTTACAGTTAAAGTATATTTCCTTGGGCTGTTTAAGGGTAATAATTTTGATTTATATCCTGACATCTCCAACAATATGGCTCCTGTCCACCTTTCCTCGTGGTGTTTCCTACTTTGTCTCTTGCTAAAGTAAAACTGTGACTCACTGGGTGAGCTCTGCCAAAACTTCCTCCCTGCAAGAGGGACACAAAGACAAGGACACAGAGCCCTGCTCTGGTGCTTAACCTTGGCTCAGGCCACTGAGAAAATTGCTGAGCTGAGAGCCTGAGCAATGAAACCTGCGGGAAGGAGAGGTGAAATTGCACTGAGAGGGCTCACAGTGAGGTGGGGAGAGCAGTAGCTGACAGATTCAAGAGGGAAATCACCTACATGAAGAGGGAATTGGGGAAAAACCAGGGAGATCAGTGGAGACCAGCAGCCCTGGATGCTCAGTCCAGGTTCTTGAGGCTGTCCAGAATTTTGCTGGAGAATGGCAACCTGGGGAGTGAAGAGCCTCAGAGTCCTTGGCCTGTCTTTTGTGTGCCAGGCAATAAATAAGGGGTTTGTTTTGAAGCCCTGCATGTCCTGCTGGCCGAGTGTGTGCTCCCTGCTGATTGTGTCCAAACTGGTAACCCAGCAGAGGGGTGGGTTTTACATATTCACCAGCTGGAACCTGAAACATGGAACCATGGAATATCCAGAGTGTGATGGGACCCCAAGGACCATCCAGTCCAACCCTGTCCCTGCACTGACACCCCAACAATCCCACCCTGTGCATCCCTGGGAGCTTTGTCCGAACCCTCCTGGAGCTCTGGCAGCCTTGGGGCTGTGCCCATTCCCTGGGGAGCCTGTTCAGTTCCAAACACCCTCTGGGGCAGAGCCTTTCCCTGATCTCCAGCCTGACCCTGCCCTGGTCCAGCTCCAGCCATTCCCTGGGTCCTGTCCCTGGCCACAGGGAGACCAGAGCTGTCCCTTGGGAGGAGCTGTAAGAGAGCCATTCATCAAGACAGAGACTGTCTGGGTTAGAGGCAAAATAACACTGACCTACTTAAGTTCCTGGCACAGATGCATTTACTGGATCAAGAATATGTGGACTGAATGTCCACAATTGAGACCTTTCTCCCCATCTACTTGTTTTATCTGCATTCTCAGTGAAAAAAAGAACTCTTTTTCTCCAAACTAAACCATGTTGAGGACATAGTTTATCCCACTGGAAAAACCAGGAGGAGTTTGTTGGTTTTTTTTTTTTCCCTCAACCTTAACAGAAATAGGTTCTTGATGCTTTCTTACAATTTTTTCACCAAATATTTCCTGAGTACAATTACCAGGTAGAAGTAAGCGCCAAGCAGCTCCTGTCCTCAGCTGAGCTGACCAGACAGGGGGTGGGAAACTACTGGGTAGGGCATGGGAAACTGCTGAATGTGGAAAAGAAGCAGGACAAGGCAAGAAAAATGTCCAGCAGAACTGTGGAAGGTGCTTGGGTCTTCACAGCCCTGTGAGGGACAGTTGAAATCTTCACAATTAACTGAAAGGGTATTTTGGCCAGTGAAGTTTTACAGGGCCAATAGCACCTTGAGAGCCACACCAGTAACACCCCTTGAGGTCATGATTATCTGGGTATTGGTACTGGCAAATGCTAAACTTCTGTACAGACATAGCAAAATGGGAAGCAAAGAGAAAACAAGAAATTAGGGTATTTCCATCATCTTGTCCCAAAAGGTTTTCATAATATACTGGAAAATATTTTGACTGCTTATGGAGAGTGAAAAACAAAAGAGGGGAGAGAAATGGTTTTTTTCTATTCTTTTTGTCTTTTCTATTCAGTTTTTGTTGTTGTTGGTTTTTGTTTTTTGTTGCTGTTAGAGTTTTTTTAATGGTATTTATTTAATTTATTTTTGTTTTTTTTATCTTTTCCTGTACTTTTTCCAGCACTGTTTTGGTGCTGAATATGTGCAATTTTTTTTCATTCTTTATTGGAGAACTTTAAGATGTTAAAACTTATTTTTTAATAAATCTGACCTAACTGCCCAATTCCTTATCCATTAATCCATTCCACTCTCACTCCAAGAGAACTCCTCATGTTTTTTATTAGTATCACGTGTCTTCACTGGATTTGATGCTACAATCAAGCAGAAGAAACCTTTAGGTGCATCTGGATTCAGAAAAAACACTCCAAATTCAAATTTTTTAAATGAAAATAATCTTTTTTTTTTTTTTTTTACCAGAAGAAAAAGTCATTCATCAGGTACCAAATTACACTTTCAGGCTAAGTTCTGCTTCCTCCTGGGGAAGCATTCTCAAGGAGGTTCTGGTTGGATATTCAAATTGCACCAGGAGAGGTCCTGGTTGGACATTAGGGAAAATTTCTTCACTGAAGGAGTGGTCGAGCACTGGAACAGGCTGCCCAGGACAGAAGTGGAGTCACCATCCCTGGAGGTGTCCAAAAACGAGTGCATGTGACACTTTATGAAACAATTTACTGGGCTCAGTGGGATTTGTCAAAGGTTGAACTTGGTATTCTTGGATATTTTTTTCCTCAATCTTATTGACTCTATGATTGTACATTTTCCCAGTTTGAAGCCCTGAAAGATTGCTGATGGTTTGGCTGTGCTGACTGATAACTCAGCACTGCACATCCCACCTTGCTGCCAACCCACTACAATCCCTGGAATGTCTGGGAAGGAGAGGATGAAGGGAAAAGTTGGCTTGATTTGTCTAGACTTTCAAAAATTCTGCAGTAAAGTCCTCCCCAGAAGGAGATTGTGGGAACAAAGCAGTGCTGAGGAGGGAGGTGAAGGTCTGCCTGGATTAGAAACCAGCTGAAAGAGGTGGAAAACAAAGAGCAGAAATAAATGGTCGATTTTCAGGCTGGTGAAAGGTTAACGCTGAGGTTCAGCAAGTCTTGGAGACACTTCAAGGACAACACTTACTGAACATGCAATTTCCCAACAAGCTGAAATAAGCAGGAGAGATCCTAATATAGATGGCATTTGGTGAGTAGCCTTTTCCATACAGACTTGGACGTCCAGGTCGAGACCTCAATTTCCCTCCTCTCAGCTCCAAGGCTGGTAGGCAACAGACATATCATTTCAGGCTCCCAAGTGATCTATTGAGATTGGAGCTTTTGGGAATACTTGAGGAAGGAGCAAAACCACAGCAAGTTTCCAGCCTCTTGAGCAGCAAACTTTAAATGAAGTCCAGAGGGGCTCTCATCTTTTATTACTCAGAATCCATTCAGTTGTACTCACAGTGTATGACCCTTGAGTAAGCAAGCCCTGTGCAGTTAATACAATAGGAGTTCTGAAAGAGGGACAAATGAGAAAAAGCACCTGGAAGAAACAATTTCTCTCAGCCACACACTTTAGAGAACAACCAAAGAACAGACTTGTATATGCGTTTTCTTTTTGCTAAATTAAAAACATCAATATCTCTCTTCCCCACTGAAAAAAAGTCTTCATTATTTGCAATATGTGATACAGGAGCTAATTTATGATGATTGCCTAGTCCAGTGCAACCACATTGGGATCAGTGCAAATGAAAGCATAATTAATGAATAAAGTTACTTTTCTCTGATGCACCAGTGATAAGAGTCTCATTGCAGAACAGCGTGTACAACTGCTGGAAACACTGAACAAAGGAGGGAGCCTCTTTTAGCTGCATATTTTTCAACATGAAAACAGGGCACTCTGTTCTGTATCCTTTTCAAGCAGTTTCAGGGTAAAATATTGTCTATGAATACATTCATAGATGCTCTTGGAAAGAGGAGTCACCAGAGAATAAATGAGCTGCCAAGATTGTATCATGACACTTCTCTGGAGAAATATTTTAGCCCGAAAACTGATTCCTGTAACAGGAGCCAAAGCACACTCCATCTCATGGAAAACTCTGGTTGTCACAGGCTACACGTGGAATAATGGAGCACCTGAGCCAGAGAAGGTCAAATACCTGTGTACTTTCTGGGGGTGTGCAAGTGGGAGAGAAAAGTGGTTCAAACTTCAAGGTTAATGTGTTTCACACCTCCTTATTATGGACAGGAGAAAAAACAATCCGAATGCAGATGGCATGGCTGATACCCCTCTGTCTGTATGAATTGTGCTGAACAAGGATCAGTTTTAGAATTCAGTTTTTCTCTCCCTGAGAAGGTGAGCTTTTATACTTCATTTTAGGATAAAGTGGCAATGTAACTCATTTTTGTACAACTACCAGGCTCAACAGGATTAGAGAAGCCAAGCAAGTCAAAGCATGCCTGAACAGCACTGTGCATAACCTTATTCTGAACAAATTGAACAGAAAAAGTGAAAAAACTCTCTGAAAAATCATTAGTTCTCAATCTGGGAAAAGGGGAATATATTGCTCAATCATATTTGTATGGCAATTAGTTTACTCCTAAACATTTTGAACATCTAACCCCAAAGTTGCTAATCATTGTAAAAAGTCTTATTTGTTATTAAAAGATGAAATTGGAAAACAGAAACATTTGGGTTTAAAACTTCCCCTGATATGGAGTATTATGCTGCCATAAAAAAAAAAGTCTTTTCCTCTTTCAGCACATAAATATCTAGATTACCTTTATTCCTTATTCCCATGGGTTGAGAATTAGTCACATTTTTTTCCTTTTTATTTTTTTTGGTAAGAAAAGGGAATTTTAACAATTTGTAAAATGTAGGGATTACAAAAGACTTGGCTCTGGCAGAGAGAGAAGGATATTTTCCAATTTCAAGAAGAAGCAAACTAAAAAAAGTGGCAACTTTTAAAAACCTGATTTTGAATAGGATACTTCAGCAGTGCTCTGATGAAGAGAAATGAGTGTCGAGATGCATTGATTTTTAGTGTAAAAATACTGCTGAAGCCTGGCCAGGCTGTGTTGTGCAGAGGGACTTGCCCTCTGTGGTTATACCATATCTCACTAATTATATTACATCTCATTAATCTCTTGCTTTCATTCAGAATACAAACAACACTTAATTTTAATGTATGGTGTTTGTCTCATTTGTTTAATAAGTTTTAGAATAATTTTCTCAAGAATAAACATGCCATGACTTTTGTTTCTGAGATAGATAAATTAGCTTAAGGTTTTTTTTCCCTATAGTTTTCCTTTTTTTTTTTTTCCTAATTAACATTGGAGGAGAATACACCTGAGCTAAATATAATTCTGCTATATTCCTGATACTGGTAAAGGATTTCATTGCTTCCAAACTCATTAAGTTAGTGGTTATTAAAGTATGCAGGGTGCTCATTGTGTCATGGAAAATAACATTCCTATTTTATTACCAGTTTCATTTCCATGGTTAGCACATTGCAGCCCTAATTACATTGGATACAGGGATCCACAGTTCTGTCCTAGCCTGCATTTTCATCTGACTCTGCTTGATACTTATTATTTTCAGCTTATTATAAACTATGTCACCAATAAGAGAAGTTGCAGCAGCTTGAAGTGATAGATGATTCTAGAACCAGGCTCCATGAGTGGGGTTTGTACTTCCCTGGATTTTTGATTGTCACAGACAAATTTCTTCTGCTTTGAATTAGAAGGTCCCATATTGTGAAAGCATTTTTGGAGCATCTGAGCATTACACAAAAGACTTGCAAAACCCGACCAAGAAAAGACTTTAAAAGATTTTGTGTTTTCCCTGAAAATTTTTGGAATTGTTGAAAATTCATACAGCTCCATCTTCTAAAGTATTGAGTATTTTTTATTTTCTTGTATTTTTATATTCTGAAAAATTTGGGTTTATCTGCTCATGCCAAGGCAAACGTCAGAAAAATGAAGGATCCTGCTTAAAATGAAGCATATTCACACAACTGCAGTCCTGACCTAGGTACTTAGTAGTCTCTAAATATTTCCTCTGAACAACAGGTCACTCCCAGCACAGCATCAAAAAGAGGATTGTACAAAAGTGAACAAAGGAGTGATGAAAGATAAATAAGACACTTAATGGTGTTTATGGAATCATGGAATGGTTTGGGTTGGAAGGGACCTCACAGTCCATCCAGTGCCCCCCTTGCCATGGGCAGGGACACCTTCCACTAGCCCAGGTTGCTCCAAGCCCCATCCAACCTGGCCCTGGACACTTCCAGGGATCCAGGGAATCCCAGCTTCTCTGGGCACCCTGTGCCAGGGCACCCCCACTGTCACAGGGAATGATTTTCTCCTACCATCTAATCGAAATCACCCCTCTTTTAGTTTAAAACAGTTCCCTCTTGTTCTATCCTGTAAAAAGCTTCCCTTCATCTCCTTTACATGAGTTCCCTTTAAGCACTGAAAGGCCACAACGAGGTCAGTGAGCTCACAGTCACTGAGGGCTTTCAGTTTTCAGCATATTTTTTACACCAGAGCTGTTTTCCCCAGATTTGTCTGGGACTTGGCCACCCCTACACTCTCCCTAGGACCTATGAATGTGACATCTCACAGACACATGGGCAGCAATCAGGAGAGTCCATCTGGACTCCCTCCAAAATTCAGTGTTTCTGAAGTGGCCCCGTGTGTGTATCTATGGCAGGTGTGTGCACACTTGAGACAAACACAGTGAGTCTGATCTAATCCTTCTGGAAACTGAAGGAAACTCTTAAATTATAGTTGAGGAATGATCCATCTATGGCACAGTTCAATTGACACAAGCAGAACTAATAAAAATCAATAATGCTATCAGGGACAAAAGGTTTTGTCTATTTAAATGGTCACAGAGGGTGGGTTACAGCTTTGTGCAAGTTTAACATTGACTTCAGGTGACTCTTTAAGTGTGGAATGGAATGGAGCCTACAAGAAAGCTGGATGAGGGAATTTTTAGAAGGGGCTGGAGGGACAGGACAATGGGCAATGGCTTCAGACTGAAAGAGAGATGGTTAGATTGGATATTGGGAAGGAATTGTTCCCTGTGAGGGTGGTGAGATTCTGTCACAGGGTGCCCAGAGAAGCTGTGCCTGCCCCTGGATCCCTGGAAATGTCCAAGGCCAGGTTGGATGGGGCTTGGATTCACCTGGGATAGTGGAAGATGTCCCTGCTCATGGCAGGGCTGGCACTGGATGGGTTTTAAGGTCCCCCCAACCCAAACCATTATGTGGTTTTATAATTCTATTATTTTCTTCCTCTGATGAATAGAAATGATCAGTGCCGATTAAATGTATGCATTTTAACACAGCCTTACACACACAGCCAGTGCAAGTGAATATTCATCAGCAGCACTTCATCCAGGTCCAATCACGACTCATTTCAGACTCCAAGGAACAGGTGATTTCTGCCTTTGTTATGAAGAAAGAGCAATCACATTAGAGAGCTTTCTCATTCTCCCAGTAATAAGCTTGAGATGACATTTCAGGAAGTGTTTTGTGTCTCACATAACAAGGCTGTTTGTACATTTTCTAATGGAAGCTGCACAAAGGTATACAGCACAAGGAGCTAGTGCTTGATTTTTTTTCTATAAGCTGAGAGTGAGTTAAATGTAAAATTACAGTAATTGTGAGCTGTTTTAGTATTGCCTGTTATGTACTAGGCTTCATTTCAGTTATGGTTTTCCCCTAACTGCAGGGGAATTCTGAAGCTCTTACACTACACTGTTCTAAAAAGGCAGAGTGTTTAAGGATTGCTGAGTTTCACCACCAAAATTTCAGTAGAAATAGTCTCCAGGAGAAAATATGTAAATGGGCATTATCTGCTGTTTATATTTGGGGAAATTAAGGCATAGGAGAACAAGAAGGGCAAAGCAGAGCAGAGACAGGGCCAATGTGGTGCTTCATCCTTCTTTCCTGGTGAAAGAAAGAACTATCCACAGTGTTCATTAAAGCTGAAGGAAAATCTTTAAAGGGAAAATCTGTAAGAGTAATCTTTAAAAAATGCTTTAAATACTCATGAGCTGAACTGAAATAAAAACCCAAGAGAAAGACAAACCAAAATCCCATTTGTATCTTCAAGATGCTGAAAGTTTTGAGTAGCCAGTGTTAGTCTGCTGGGGAATTCAGACATGGTGACACTGCCTAGGACAAGATCTGACTATTTTATTTTGTGTATTCATTTCTGAACTTTAGAAAAATGTGTGTATTTATGAAATTGGCATGCATGCTCACACAGCAATATGAAAATGACCTGCACAAATCGCTGGTAAAGTTGTGTAATGCATTTACCTCCTTTAAGTCATACCTTAAGGGAACATGAGCTGCTGAATCTATTGATTATTTCTTAGAAGGGCAATGATTTACAATTTCATCAAGGACACTGATGAAATGTATGGATGACAAAGAAGAGACCACTTGGGCAGAGGAGGCAGAAGAGCCTGGGAAGAAGAGGGAGGGTGGGACTAAGGAGATTTTAGTTTTGTTCTATTTCATACTCTCCTCCTCTGTTACAAGTAATTGGCAATAAATTAAATTATTTTCCCCAGATCTGGACTTCTGCTTGTGATTTAATAGGTGAGAGATCTCCCTTGAGATCATGTGGACCCAGGAGAGATTTTTACCATATTCCCTCCCCTGTCCTGTTGATGGAGGAGTGCTAAAGGGGCCCCTGGTGACCAACTGGGGGCAGTCCATCAGCAAGAATTGTGATAGCACTTGCAAGTGAGAGAAAGCAACTCCAAACCTCCACTTTAGACACTTAAATGCACTATTAATCTAATTATAGCTCATTTATATCAAAGTCTGATCAGTGCAGGGTAGTTCCTGAGGAAAGAGTATAATGGTCTCTCACTGGGTTGTTGCTTTTGGAATACAATCAATGCATAAAAATTCAACAGATAAATATATCTTATGAATTTTTGAGCTTTTCTCTTACTGTAAAATAGGAAAGAGTTCATTAACTGTGTTCATCCAACAGTTCTTAGGCCTTTATTGATTCGCTTATTGCTAAAGCACTCAAATTAGTGTGATTGATGTGACATCTGCTAAAATTAAATGATTTTGATTTATTAGGACTGTGGAAAAATACGATTTTACAGTTTCTTTGTGACTTTTTTTTTCTTTTTGCAAGAGAAGAGACCCTTTAAAGGACCTTAAAGGTTTACTCCAGGGTTGGAAGAATGCTCTGGGATTATGAATTCAGGAAAAGTTCCATCAGAAGTACACAGGAATGTTTACTGACCTGCTGAGGATGGTTAAAAAGAGCTGAAGAATAGGGGCAAGGAGTGTATAGATCAGGGAACCCCAAGTCCTGTGTCCCCTTTCCCCTAAAGGCCACAATGATTTCTTTGTTGCAACATCAGAGTTTTTTTATCTCAGCAGAACCATAGACTCACTTCATATAATGAAGTTAAATATCATAAAAAGACATGGAAACTCTAATGTGAGGAGGAGACAGAGCCTTTTCCCTGCCACCAAAAAAAAAAACCAAAAAAACAAACAAACAAACAAAAAAACAAAACAAAAAATACCCAAACAAACTCACAATCCATATATTTAACTTTTGAACCCTAATGTGAAGAACATCATGGTACAGGAATGATCTCCTTCTACTTGGGCAGAGTAAATAGGAAAAAAAAATGATGCTGTAATTTTGGGATGCCTTGAAGAAGTTAGTGGTTTAAAACATAATATCTGAGCACAACAACAGAATGAAGTCTTTGGGGAGTTGGATGGTGTAAAGGACGGACTTACACACTGAACACAGAGAATCACAAGTTGTAATTGGAAGGAAGCTTGTGAAGATGATAGAAAATGTCACAAACACCACCCAGGGATTTAACTGTAAACCTTGCTTTAGTTCTGCCAGAAAGCAGCTCAGGATGTTCCCAGGTCGATAAGCCATATAATAAATACTCAGTCTTTGTTTCTTTATTATGTCATCCCACCAGTCCCACCTGACTGTGATATCTTTTGCAGTGTGTAATTAAATGCTCCAAGCTTTTGTCATGGTTGTTGTTTTAATCATATTTCTTTCTTCCTGTCATTATAAGCTCAATTCCTTTGCCACATGACCTCCACTATTTATTCAGTTGGAATTCTAGCTGCATCTTTAGAAAAAGAAGATGCATCCCTTGATTGCTTGAGTCAGAGGAGAATAAACCCCATGTTATTGGACAACTAGCCTGACATAATCCCTTTACTGACTGCCATGGACAAATTCAGTTATCTGAAATGAGTGCGAGGAATCCCTTAGGAAGAGAACAGGAAAGGAATTTCTGTAATAGTTGGCAACAAAGGATTGTCCTAGAGAAACTGTAACAGAAAATGTAAAACACCAAGAGACAGATGTCTTGTAGTGCAGCATGCAGGGAAAGAAGGATCTACAGAGTCTGAAGGAAAAATTGTACATGCAGACAGAGAGACATCTCGAGCTGTAAAATCTCTTAGGATTTCAAAAGTAGCTGTCAGCTGGGGTCAACCAACCTGTCAGTTGGTCCAAGGCAAGAAGATATTTCAGGAGCTGTTAAAGGAAGGTAGAAATTGCAAATCATTACTTGCTCAGGAGCTGATGGGGTTATCACAGTGCCCAGGGGTGTTTAACATGGTGTTTGAGACAGGAGAGGACACCTGCTGACCGTGACATGACTGGGCCACCATGTCCCATTGCACCCCAAACTGGCTCTGGACTCTCATGTCAAATTGTTTTGCACTTTTGCTTTTTCTATTTAATCACCTTTAGTATGATTTTCCCTTTACTTTAGTTTTTCTCTTATGAACATGGCAAAGAAAATTGCTATGGGGCAGATTTGCCCATTTTTTTACCCTTCTCGTGGTCTTTCTCTTGTTTCACTCCTGTCTTGCAGTAGTAAAATATCTTTTTTTATACATGCAATATATGTGTAGCTACTAAAAACTTGACTAAATGTAAATATCTTTATTTATTTTTCAACATTGTCAGTGAGTGGGTTCTTTTGAAATTACCTGAAGTTCTAAAAATGAGCTCCACTGAGGCAGCAGGCTCATTACTGGAACAGAGCTCCATCATGATCAAGTCACACTCCAGGTGCTCATTCCCACTCCAATCCTGTAATAAATTAGTGATTCTGAAGAGTACTCCTATGGCAACTGCTGGGCTGGCACATCCTGGCTTCTGTGGCTGTGGCAATGCCATATCAAGGGGCTAGCAATTCCCTTGATTTCCCATAAGTAATAAGGAGAAGAGAATGCTGCATTTCCAGTAGAAGTTTATTGAGCAAGGAGGACATTATGAGCTACTTCCATTTAAATTAGGAGAGTTAAAAAGGTGCTTTCTACTTGGATACAAATTTCCCCCCAAGGACCCTGAAATGGGTTTACCTAAATTACAGGCTGCTCCCTGGCTGCTCTTGACCTTAAAATAGATGCAAAGAAAAGAGAATAAGTGTTCCCTTTATGTCTGTTGTAAAAAACCCTAATTTCAGTCTATAGAACATGGGCCTATTTTATTATTATTATATTATAATTTGAAGACTTTCACTATTGGTGTGAACTGGGTATGACAAGGTTTATCTGCTCCAGCCCTTTCAGGGTCTACCATGAAACCCTTGAGCTCAATGTGACTCTGGTGACACAAATCAAGACAAATACATTTTGTTTAATACATGAGTTAACATAAAAGTGAAAACTCACAAAGGAAAGTAAAAAACAAGCGTCATCAGAAATCTGAGCACTAATAGGGATGTGTTTGGAGAATGGACTGCAGGGGAAGAAAAGGAAAAAGAAGACTAAAAAAACCCCAAATTGATTGTTTATGCCTTGAATTAATCAGTTCTGACTTCTAATATCCTGCCTGCTTAATAAACCTTAAGTAGGAAGGTAGCAATGCACTCTCCTTATTACATATGGGAAATCAATGGGATTGCCAACCCCACTAAATGTTATTAGCAGAACATCCGAGTCAGGGAGCTGCCACTTTAGCAGCTGCCATATGAGCACTGCTCAGAAATTAGTGCTTATCTGTCTCAGATCCCAAGCTCTGCAAATGAACTCTGGGGACACCATGGGATAAGGATAGAATTTCATCCTATTAATGTGTTTGCATGAACTGCAGAAATAACACAGTTTGACTTTGGGGAGGTTTTCTTTTCTCTTTTCTTTCTTTTCTTTTCTTTTCTTTTCTTTTCTTTTCTTTTCTTTTCTTTTCTTTTCTTTTCTTTTCTTTTCTTTTCTTTTCTTTTCTTTTCTTTTCTTTTCTTTTCTTTTCTTTTCTTTTCTTTTCTTCTCTTCTCTTCTCTTCTCTTCTCTTCTTTCTTTTCTCCTCTCCTCTCCTCTTCTCTTCTCTCCTCTCTTCTCCTCTCCTCTCCTCTTCTCTTCTCTTCTCTTCTCTCCTCTCTTCTCTTCTCTCCTCTCCTCTCCTCTCCTCTCCTCTCCTCTCCTCTCCTCTCCTCTCCTCTCCTCTCCTCTCCTCTCCTCTCCTCTCCTCTCCTCTCCTCTCCTCTCCTCTCCTCTCCTCTCCTCTCCTCTCCTCTCCTCTCCTCTCCTCTCCTCTCCTCTCCTCTCCTCTCCTCTCCTCTCCTCTCCTCTCCTCTCCTCTCCTCTCCTCTCCTCTCCTCTCCTCTCCTCTCCTCTCCTCTCCTCTCCTCTCCTCTTCTTCTTTCTTCTCGTCTCTCCATTTCAGTGCTAATGGATCTACATGTTCCTACCTCTCCGGTACCCAGTAATGAGCCTTTGTAAAAGGTGCTTTAAGACCACCAGGATAAGAGAGACATATTAAGAACTCCTTTAACTTTCTTTAATAGTCACTTTAACAGGTATAAAAGAGAGCACAAGCCCAAGGATATTTAATCATTTTAGAAGATACTTGAAGGCCTGATGATGTGTAATCTTCACCTAGAGGAACATGGTGGTCTGCATTCAACACTTCTGCTCTAAACACCCAGCACATATGGCTTGGTTTAACTTCACCATTATCCTGAATTATGTTATCATGTCAGGCTTGGCAGATTATTAATATTTAATAAATTCACAGATCAATCTGCCTTCTTCCAATCCAATTTATAAATTATTCACAGGTTCATCTATTTTTTTCCTCTATTGTTGGTGAAAAATCATTGGTGAAAAATGTATCCTGTTCACCAGATATATTTCATTGTTGCTTTATATATATATTTAAGAAAGAAAGTTGGAGTGCATCCAATATGCACATAAATAATTGTTTAATGCAGTGATCTGGAGCACTTTGCTGCCTTAAAAACTCTAAAAATAAGTACATTTTTTTAAAAATAAAAGAGAAGATGATAAACAGAGTACATCAAGAGTAAAAATCAATGAACTCTGAAAGTAGAACTTTGTAGGCAGTTGCACCCATAAAGGAGAAAGAGATTAAGCAAGGCATAATTAATATTCATTTGCTTTGGCTCCAAATCCTCTGATAAGCCCAATTAGGTGAAGGGTGTTGAGACAGGGTGGGTTCACCCCTTTTCTTTTGGGGATCAGGTGAAGCCCCAGGCTCAGAGCATCCAAGCTCAGGAAGAGGAGGGGCTATGGAAGCATCTCTTCTGGAATCTTCTTCATATTCTGAAATTAATCTGCAGCTGAGCATCTTTCAGGACAGGACAAGGACTACTTGTTTTCCCAGGCCATGAGGTATTAAAGGTAAAATCAACTTTTTTCATCCCAATTAGGGCTCAAACTCAGGTGAAATTTTTTATCTTCCATTTAACACTAAGCCCTTGTTATACACTTTCAGAATTACATGTTAAAAACTTGTCTTTACTTAATTTCCTTGCTTGAAATTAGGAGATATCTATATGTTAATATAGTTAAAAAGATATAAATATTTATATTCTGTGCTTTCTGTGACTAAATGTTATGTCTGAATATAAATCCTTCTGGATAAATTCTGCTGCTTTAGCAATCTATTTCTTCCTGAGATTCAGCTCTTGTCCCCATGGCTCCCCACTTGTGGTCCAATCTCCCTGGAAGTGACCCATAACTAAATGCAGTGCACGGCCTGAATTAAGGATGTGCAGATATGGGGGCAGCACACCTAAAGTAATTCCCTGGCTTTGCATTTAGTCTCCTCTGTGCTACTAGTTATGAAAAGGAAGGATAGGGCACTTGGAAGGAGAACTTTGCCAAGGTTGCAAGGCTGTGGGTTGGAGGAGTCTCTGCTGGTTGCCAGTGTTGGAGGGCACACAGCCCCCAGACGCAAGGCTGGGAGGAATCCTGGTGCTACAGGAAATGGGGTTTAAACAGATAGAAATGCAGGCCTTAACCACATAGCTTTCCAGCTCTTGGTGGCATCAGCAGAACAGAGCTCTTCTCCTGGGAAGAGGGCAAGGACAAGGCCATCCAACAGGTGCAGGTGTTGTCAGAGACATCGAGAGGAGGACACCAAGCTTCTGAGGGGGCTGGAGCACCTTCCCCCTGGGGCCAGGCTGGGAGAACTGGGAGTGTTCAGTCTGGAGAAGAGAAGGTTGTGTGGATACAGCACCTTCCAGGCTCTGAAGGGCCTCCAGGAAGGGTGGAAAGGGACAATTCACGTGGAGGGAACTTCAAGCCCATCCAGTGCCACTCCCTGCCATGGGCAACGACACCTCCCACTATCCCAGGCTGCTCCAAGCCCTGTCCAACCTGACCTTGGACACTTACCAGGGATGGGGCAGCCACATCTTCCTGAGAAGTCTCTCAAATCTGTGGGAAAAGATGGAGCCACTGCAGCAGACAACAAGAATTTAAGACATTCTGTGCAAGCAACCACTGAAAACTGCAGCTGTCATGAAAACACTGAATTGCTGGGCTGTGGTTTCTACTGGTTGTCAGAAATTCTGGGTTAATGTTCAATTGGTAAGTGATGATTCTGCATAATTTGTACAGATTTGCCTGGCTTCAACAGTATCCTTTCCGTTAATTGTCTTCTCTGCACCTTCCAGAGATTGTCAGGAATAAATACCCTTTACTTTTTGAGATATACTTTTGTTTGCAGCTGTTTTTATCAGCAGCTTGTTCATCCCACACCAAGGCACAGACATAACTCAGAACCTGTGAATTTATGGTGGCTTTTCCCCACTCAGGTGCTGGCGTGACTGATGGCTCTGTGGAACTCAGGGTTTGATCAATTATTTTCCTGCATGTAACAAATCATGTCGCAATCATATCTTGCAGCTGGAAGCTTCAGAGAACAACACAAGTCACTTTTTAAATGGAGAATTTAAATTACATGAGTCATTTTTAAATCACTTGATAAAAGACTAGACAGGAAGGGGGGTTGTAAGTGTTTGATACTGCTCCAGTGATCATTCTTATTGTTACAAATACAAACAATTTAGGATTTTTCCTCACTTCTGTGCTCTGCTAAAAAGCACTCTGCCTTTCCAGAAAGCCTGAAAAATACAAATAGCTTGTGCAGATCAGTATCAGCCTGGAATATTCTCTCACATAACCTCCAGAGGAGGGGATTTTTTGGTAGCATAGCAAAATTCTGAACAAGAGAAGTAAATTATTAAAATATTTATACTCCTAACACATGATTTTAAAAAAATTCCCACCCCAAACTGAGTACTTTGGAATGTTTTCCAGTTTCACTACTTGCAACATCAATAGAGATATTTAGTTTCAATATAAATTGAACTTTACTAATGCTGTTCAGCTGAATTTCTTATTTTAACTGGTAGGGTCATTTAAAATATTCAAATCCATACTTTGGTTGGTGCTTATGGATGAAGAGAAGAATCTGAATTTTTAGAATGTTTTTTAGAGCCACCACAAAGTTCTGTTCAGAAGCCATTTTTCCTGGGCAAATTTGTTTTCTCAAAGTTGTTTATTCTTTTCTTTTCTTTTTCCCTTTTTCTCTTTGTTTTCTTTGTTTACTCACAGAACTGGTAGCACCACTTTGGGTAAAAAAAACCCTGAAATGTAGATAAAAGAATAAACAGCTCTTTTTAAGCGGCAAAAAGCAGAATGCTTTTCCTTGCCCATCAAAAGTAATCCTATTTTGCATTTAAGAACATTTTACAGTAATTTCACGAATACAAGCCGCACCAATTTGACCAAAATTTTGGTGGAAACCCGGAAGTGCGGCTAATATTCCGGGGCGGCTAATCTATTAACAAAATTCTAAAAGCTGCCAACACGGAAGTGAGAGCCCGCGGCAGCCCCAAGCCAAGCTGGAGCCCGGCCGGCCCCGGCAGAGGTGGGAAAGCCTGGCAGAGGCGGGGCCAGCAGTGTGGGGGCGGGCGGCAGAGCCTGAGCCAGCAGGGCGGGGGAGCCCGGGAGAACTGGGGCTAGCAGTGCAGGGGAGCATGGCAGAAGCAGGAAGGCCGGCGGGTGGGGCTGCCTGGCAGCGGGGGAAGCCCAGCAGAATCGGGGCCAGCAGCGTGGGGGAGCCCGGCGGTGCGGGGGCCTGCAGTGCCGGCCAGGGCGAGGAAACGCGGCGGCGGTGCAGACGGGAGGGGGCGGCCGGCGAGCCTGGCGGCGGCGGCAGCCCTGCCGGCGGGGCGAGCGAAAGCGGCGCCGCTCGCGAAAGCGGCGCGGCGCGGGGCGGGTGCGGCGCGGGGCGGGCGCGGCACTCGCGAGGCGCGGCGCGGGGCGAGCGAAAGCGGCAGCGGGGCGAGCGAAAGCGGCAGCGGGGCGGGCGGCGAGCCCGGCGGCGGCAGCCCTGCCAGCCGGGCGAGCGAACGCGGCAGCGGGGCGGTGCTGACGGGAGAGGGGGGCCAGCGAGCCCGGCGGCGGCGGCAGCACCACCCGGCCAGCCCCGCCGAGCCGTGGCGCTGAGCTGGGCCACCCGGCCCCGTCGGCAACCATGAGCGGGCCGAGCCTGCCTGGCCCCGCCCCGAGCCAGTAAAGCCCGCTATGCCGCGATCCTGTTACTAATTGGCCAATTTGTGAAAGCTGCGCACGGATTCTCGCGACGAACGAAAGTGCGGCTAATATTCGGGGTGCGGCTTATCTATTGACAAAGACAGCAACATTGTCGAGGCACCGGGGGTGCGGCTTATAATCCGTGCGGCTTGTATTCGTGAAACTACTGTACTTGTTATTCCTGAGCAAACATTATTCAGATTCTCCCAGGGTTTTTTCCCATGTTTTGGGTTTGCTGCTGAACTGCAGAACTCTGAAGATTTGCTCAGTGCTGGTGCTGGACATTCTCAACTCATTTTGCCATGTCCTACAGACCCTCCAGGAATATTAACCTTTATACTTCTCTTGCCCTTAATTTAATAAATATTGTATTATTCACTTAAAAATTAATAAAGAAGGAAACAGAATGGATTTGTACACTTGAAGAGCCAATTTGAAAAGATTGATAGGATTTTTCCTATCTCCAGTTTTGATGATTATGTTTGACTTTGGTGAAATCATGGAAAAAGCAGATGTTAGGATGTATCAGGAAGAACATTTTCTCCAACTACTGGGAATTATTAGTCTTATGCTGGGAAGAATTTAAGCCTTGTATTGAGTGTTTCATACAATTCTTGCTTTCAGGATTAATTCCAGCTGGAGTGGATGCAGAGAGAGCTCACAGGAATGGTAGGAATTGGAGTCCCTTCCCTTGTGAAATGCAGGTGACAGATGGTTTTTGTTTTTTTTTTTTTTTCATCCAAGCACACAAAAGTCTGAGAGGAGATGCAGTTGTTTTCCATAGATGCAATAATTAAAGGATGGTCACTGGAGAAGGAGCACAATCTCCTGTGGAATGACAACAATGGCACAAGGGCAAGAAATTTAAATTAACCATGATTATTTACTAGTTCTGTGAAAACCCAGAAGGATTCTAATAATAAGTTTAGTTAGCAAATTGTGAGTATTTAACAAAAGGGAGGGAAAGGAGCTTGTTCCAAGAGCAAACTTAACCAGCCCATGAAGGGATTGAGTGCTATGACTGGATGGTATTTGATTAATTAGTCTACAGACATTTAAAGTAGTGTAGTAACCATTTGATCTAATAAATATTTTTAAAATAGTTTGCTGTGTACTAAACATTCTATTGAGAAAATTCTTCAACTGAGACAGGCCTCATTCACAGTAGAAAAAACAACATTGCAATTTCTACAAGAAATTATGTCATTTCCTTGCTATTTCATTTGTATTTTTATGCACATTCAGGCACCCCTCATCAAAATTTCTGTTGTCACGTGAAATATTAGTTTGGCATCAAACTTAGAACTACCCTAGAAGTCTTGTTTTGCTTCCCCTGCCTGTATAGATCTCTTATTTGCCAGAACTAAAATGACATTATCAGAACAGGGCATCATTTTCCCCAGGCTCTGGAATGATATAAATATCCAGGGATGATCCAGTGTAGGATACAGATTCTATAAAGAAATGTGTCAGAGGTTTACAGTGAAGGTACAATCCTTTCTGGTGTTGACTGAGTGATTTATGAGATGTGCCAAATCTCCTCAGCTGCTGTTCTGCTCCGGATTTTCAGGATGCAAATCCATGAATCCCTTTGATTTCAGTGTATATATCAGTTTCAATATTCACAGAAACATCCTAATCTTTGGGATAAAATATTTCAGTATCAAGGAATATGAGGAATCTGCACAGGTGAAGCTTCAGGTTAGAGTTTCATTTTCAGCTTTGACATCTAAAAATATGTTTTTAGTAACTTATTCTTTAAGTGAGGTTCTTAGAAAGAAAGCTTTTATGGAGAGTAGAAAATAAATGGTAAAGATTGAAAGAAATATTTTAATATTATCGTAAAGCAGAAGGAAGAATACTTATGTATATTTTTAGGTATCTGTTTAGTGTTTTGAAGTTTTGAAATATGCAATTTTAAATTATGTACATTAATTTTCAGCTTCTTCACAACTTGATATCAAGCACTTGAATTTTTAATATGTTCTAAGTGGAAAGTAAATTCATTTAAAACAGAATTAAAATATAATAAAAAGAACGTTTTTACCCCAAAATGTTTTCATCAATTAGCTTAGAAATCTGTAGTAGTTAAGTTGTACAATACTGATTATTTCAGTTGTGCCAAACTTTGAAAATCATCAAAATTATTGTTTTTAAAATGAAGTTTGTTACCTGAAAGAAGCCCTCTATGTTTATTTTATAAGCAGATCAACAGGATTTTAAAAAAAGTCAAGTTGTTGAAAAAATTTTGACATTTGAAAATGGAATAAAAAAAAACCTCTTCCATAACTTTTTGCTGAAAGAATATATATATTTTTATTCTTTTAAAAAATATTCTTCATAGCCAAGCCATATATTGTGTTTCAATATTTTTAATGTAGTTTAATGACTGAAGGGAAAGTTCTGCCTTTCTCTTTTTTCACTTTTCATTTTTTTTTCTGTTGGCTCTTTTTTCTTCCCTTGTAATACCAATATTTCCTGTCTCCAGTTCAATGCCCTGAACAAAGTCAAATGCAATCATGTACTGGGGAGAAAAGAAGCAAAATTCCAAAGGAAGAATATCCCTCTGAAGCCAATCTGGATCATGCACTCTGGAATAAATAACATTTCTTTACCTATTTTAGTTCTTCAGTGAGTTTGCAGAATGTTTGTTATAAAAGCCTTCCCAGCATATAGTAAGTCAGAAAAGACCAAAAAAAGGGAGAGGATCTTATTTTCAGCGTGGAAGAACCTTCAGCTTCTACTGGAGTTAGAGACCCCAACTATTGAGACAGAATACCCACAATAATTGAACAATAAAAACAAAAAAAAATATATATTTCACCATACTTTAAAAAATTATAGAACTTGTCTCATCTCTTTACCTTGATTTACAGCAGTACAGGGAACCTTAAAAGTAATTAAGGATTTTCTGGTTTATTCTACAAAGCATTCTTCTGTCATTAAATCTCTGAATATTAGGAGTAATCAATATCCAGGAGTGGTTTTTGCTTTGGTGAGCAATGCAGGGAGTTCAGTGAGAAGCTGTCTTGTGTTGTGAAGGATACTCCCACAGGGACATTAAATCCAGTACAATTAGCAGCCTAAATATGGTTAAATGTGTAGAGCATCACTCAGAACTAAATAATGTATGTGTTACTCCAAAGAACATCAGGAATTTATGAATTTCTATTAAGCCTCTTTCACTCAATTTTTCATTAAACATGAGAGCTGTGACCTATCTGGAGATTTCTGGTTAAATTAAGGTAATTGAAGACTGCAAACAGCTAAGGTGAGAAAGGAGCACATGGAAATTAGTTAATGTAAATCAAAGGTAATGAAGAAAATTAATGTGGAAATGTGGATTTTTTTTTTCCACAATATCACTTTGCTTTCTGTAAGCAATATTGCCCCAGAGGATAAATAATTGAGGTCCCACTCCCTCTGAAATGCAGGAAACCCACCACTGTGATGTCATTCCAATGGCACTTTGTTCATCAAGGGTGGGTTCAGCCTTCTAAACATGTGGGGGGCTTTCCACAGGAAGGGCTGCAAAAGGAGATTCTCATCCCTGCCCAGGATGGCTTGGACACCAAAGGAGTTTCTTCTTCTTCTGGAGTGAATCCATGTGGGATACTGAGATCCTGGAACCAGCAGGATTGGAAAGGAGCTCCAGGATCACCAAGTCTAGCCTCCCACCCTGGGCAGCCTGTGCCAGTGCTTCCTTCCTCCTATGAAGAAATTTTCCCTAAAATCTAATCCAGCCTCCCCTGGCCCAGCCTGAGGCTATTCCCTCTCCTCCTGTCCCTGTTCCCTGGGAGCAGAGCCCAAACTCCCCTGGCTGCGCCTCCTGTCAGGGAGTTGTGCAGAGCCACAAGGTCCCCCCAAGCCTCCTTTTCTCCAGGCTGAGCCCCTTTCCCAGCTCTGTCTGCCGCTCCTGGTGCTCCAGACCTTTCCCCAGCTCCTCAGTGTCCCTCTTTTATTGAGCCTACCAAGGGAAATGTGTCCTCACAACCCACAGGGAAGAGCCAGCAACACTTGGAGTACTGATGCTGCAAGAAACTCTTAACAAAACCTCCTGCATGATGGTGAGCCCTTGCCCCTCAGTGGCAACCACCACACAGGCCACATTTTTAGCAGTAAGACCAACATTCAGGATTCAAAGCAGCTCAAGACACAGGATCCCAGAAAAGTGCAGAGACTCAGGACCATGCCCAGCAGATTTTGCTGTTAAAGCACTCACAAACTCAGGAGACTGCTTCACCCGGCCATGCCTGGGAATTCAGTAGAAAACACCCAATAATTATTAAACATACTGAAAATACCATTTACTTAACTCAGACATCTCGGAAATTATTAAATTTTGTCTAAAATTAAGCATAGCAACCCAAAATAATCAAACCAAAAAAGTGAACTTGAGATTTTTTTATCTGAGAATTGGATTGAAATTACACTATAACACTATGGTCTTTCTCTGTCTCCCTGCTCTTGGTTTTCAAGCTTCTGAAATTGAACCTTTCAGACCTCAACAGGAGATGTATAAAAAAACAACAAAAGTGAAGCAAATAAACCATCAGTTGTTGATATTTTTGTTTTCTGCATCATTTACTTTGAGCTAAGAATGGTATGAAAAATTGTTGTTTCCATTTGACCACAGTCAAGGTAAAATTCTATTATGCAGAGCAAGGGATATTTGCAGCTAAAAAATAATATTCTCAAAATGCAGGTATAAAGACATCTGGATATAATGCATTTAATTACATTTATGATTAAAAGAATGGTCTTTAATGAGATTAAAAAAAACTACAAAATTCAACTTGTAAATAATAGATGTTGATAGAACATTATATAGCAAATAGAGAGTAGGTGTTATATCTCATTTCAATTTATCTGGATGAAACTATAATCTCCTTTATACTCTAAACTTGTAATAATAAAATATCAAAATAGGACGTTATTAGTAATTTAAAATGTAAATGCTTTCATTTTTCCCTACAAAAGTTTCAACCATTAATAATCCAGATAGGTACTACCTTGTGGTAACTTTGAACTTTAAAAAAAACATATGAAAAATGTCACATATAATGTATTTAATTAACACTTTTTTTTTTGGTCTGCCTAATCCCTTTGTGCAATGAAATCAATGAAAAATTAATGGACTCTATGCAAGATGTTCTTAGAGATCAGTACCTCAAAATTGTCATCATTAAAGTTTTCAAAATGTTACTAAAGGGCTTTTTTTCTTGTTTGGACAGACCTGTATGGACCAATAAATGAAATAAAGCAGATGCCAGCTCACATTCAGATGGTCACAACTACACAAATCCTTACAGAGTCACAAATGACAAATCCCACCGTTACCAGAGAGGGAAAACACCATTTCTGATCACTCAGATGCCTCGTTTTCACATTCCCTCTAATTGATGATCATAAATATTGATCTGGGGCACACAGGGCAGACTTGCAGTCCTGGTGCTGGACAGAGCAGCTGCTTTGTTAACCCCAGAGTTCCATCCTGAGGAGGAGAAGCCCCCCAGGCCCCTCACACAGCAGGCGTGGGAAGAGCACTGGGAGCTTCACCCGTGCACGGAGCAGGGCCCGGCTGGGCCCCGCAGAGCCCGGCACAAGAGGACGAGGATGGCAGGCCCGTACCCCTTAGAGCGCTGCCGCATCCCCAGCCCCTCGCCCTGCCAGCAGGAAGAGCTGGGGCTGTGGGCAGGGGCAGCAGGGATGGCGCTCCGCAAAGAGCTGGGCAGCGGAGGAGCAGCGCTGGTCCAAGCTGGCAGTGACAGGGCAAAGAGCCTCTCAGAATTCACTTCTGATGGCCCAAAGAAACTGGAGCATTACAGAGGCCCAGGACAGCTCCTAAAGCTGTTTCTCCAAGACACAGATCAATCAGTGTCCCATGGGGAAGACAGTAAGGCCCAAGAATCGTGGCAAAAGAAGAAGAAACAGGGCATCAGCATTCACACCCTCTGGGTCAACCCCCTCTACCCAGCGCTCCAGGTGGAGCCCTGCTCACTGGAGGGAGAAGAGCCAGACTCTGACCTGCCCTGCACATCTCCTGCCCAGGATCCAGGCAGTGCCCACAGGATGCCATCCTGTCCCTGCAGCCATCTGGTAGGACATGGGGATGGAGAAACCTGAGGAGAGTGCTGGGGCCAGGAGAGTTTGGTTTCTTTTGTCTTTGTCTAATCTTAGTGTTCAGAGCTGTTTTTGCTGGGTATAAATGACTTTTTCTCAGTGCAGTCCTTCTTTCTGCAATGTAGGGGGAGCGAGGTGGGGTTGGGCTGGCAGTGGGTGGCACAGCCCTTGTTCCTGGGATTTTAGGTTCCCTGTTGTCATAAGACAACTATATTAGAACCCAGAAATCCATTAATTCAACCCTTTAACAACTAAGTACTGCCACTTTTGGGTGGAGGCACGGGTGGGAATTTATCCCAATAGAGTTGTTACCCTCCCTATTTTTCCTCCTAGTCCCAGCCCTGGGAGTCCAGCTTGTGAAAACCACTTTGGAACAGAAAAAAACATGTTCTACCAGTGTCCTGCAGGACTGTGCAAATGGCAAAAGGAATTTGCCCAGTGTGGTTTACCTCAAGCACCTGTAACTGCACCTGTCCCCATAAAAGCAGAAGGCAGGGAGGTGAAATATGCACAAGCAGTTAAGACAAGCTCACAATACAAGTTTTCATATTCAAGTTTACAGTATTTCCTATTCAAGCTTACAGTATGGGCTCATATCCGTTTAGAGCTGACCCTAAGGGGATTCTGGCCACAATCTCATCTAAACCCAGCTTCAGCAAAGACTTCCCAGCAATTCACAGCATCTCAGCAGTTCATGAAATGAACCAGTTCTGGTGTTCTTGGATGAAAGGTACGACAAGGAAAAAAAGCCTACTTGAAAGGGTTTTCAGTGTTTTGCTGGTAACCACTTTAGAAAGGAAACCTTTTGAATTAAACTAAAGCCAAAGAGACACTGAAACACTCTAGCCCTTAATGGGTATTTAGTCTCCAAGACTGAAGCAAGGCTGATCCAAGCTAAAACTCCCTGAAATGCATCTGTTGTGGACCTGGAGTCCTCATCACCAGCTGGTGATTTACACATAGGCTGTCTCAGGCACAAGCAGAGAGGGGCAGGCACTGGCACTAGAGAAATGTCCTTTCTTCACATGATGCCTGGGGGTTGTGTGGGGAAGCCTGTGCAGAGGGGTGCCTTGGAACAGGACTTTTCCTCTTTAGAATAGCTGTAAATCACCAGCAATGCACAGCTGCACGGGCATACACAGGAGAAGGATCTCTCCTAACATGTGCCCTAAAAGGAGATCTCTTGTGAAAAGCTGCTGAATACTCCCAGAGCCTTCAAAATATTTCCAAATAAAACTCACACTGTAGTCAATGATAGCAGAGATGTGGTCTGTGACTGTTAAATCCTGGAATGAAAAACATCCAGTGTATTACTCTGCAACCTATGTAATGTTCAGAGAAGTAAATATTACTGTTCCCTCTTACATGTGTGAGAATCTCTTGGTGCTTTCACAGAGGGGAATGATGTGGGCTGAAAGGCTCTGTGTTTGCCAGAGTGTTTGAAAGGAAAAGGGAACTTCCTCCTGAACTCAGCAAAGGGGACCTGCAGCCCACTGAGGAGGGTGCTGAGCACCTCCAGCACCAATCTGAAGCTAAGGAGCTGAGTCATGGAGTCCCAGAATCCCTGATTGGTTTGGGATGGAAAGAACCTTAAATCCCAATCCAGTGCCACCCTCTGTCATGGGTAGGGGCACCTTCCAGTATCCCAGGTTGCTCCAAACCCTGTCCAGCCTTGCCTTGGATGCTTCCAGGGATCCACAGGCAGCCACAGCTTCTCTGGGCACCCAGAGAAGGAATTTCTTCTGTATATCCCATCTAACCCTATTGCCTGTCAGTTGGGGGCCATTCCCCCTTGTCTTGTCACTCCAGCCTGTGTAAATTGTCTCTCTCCATCTTGTAGCTCCTTCAGGCACTAGAAGGGGCTCTCAGGTCTCTCCAGAACCTTCTCTTCCCCAGACTGAATAATTCTAACTCTTCCAGCCTGTCTCCATAGCAAAGGAGCTCCAGCCCTTGGAACATCCGCTTGGTGTCCTCTGGACTGACTTGCTTCAGCAGTTCCATGTCCTTCCTGTGCTGATGGCCCCAGGCCTGGATGCAGCAATTGGGGTCTCAGATGCTTAGAGGGAGAGAATTCCATTCTTCCTCCTGCTGCCCCCACTTTCACATGTCCCTGCTGTCTGTGGTGAAGAATCCCGATGGAATTAGATGTCCATCTGACCTTCTTTGGTTCTGTTTCCCCCTGTGGAATTATTTTCATCCAACAGCAATATAAAGATGTAACCTGCAGGCAATATCCAAGGACTCTGCCTTGTTTTTATTGAGCTGTGCATTGGGAAATCACCAGGAGCACTCCAGTGTTGTTCGGCCAGTTCGCTTGGGTCAGACATTCCAACAAACTGTTCATCCATCGGAAAAATATGTTGAGGATCTGGCAGGAATGTTTTAGCCTGCTGTCCTTGCTAAATCTCCAGGGAGATAATTACACTCTCCTACTCCAAGAAGCTTTCCCACCCCTAAAATTTCTTTATTTCCTCTCATAAACTGTTGTGCAGAAGAGCAGTGGGGTGGGAAGGATGGGAAAGAGCCTGGCAGATGTGGCACACAATGTAAGACCCATAAAATGCTGTCAGCCTCTGGTTTGAGGTGAATTATGCACTCCTAAATTTACAGCCTGTGTGTTGAAATATGGAGTGCATGCATAAAAGGTGGCTCAATCCACACAAAAGATATTGCATCATCAAGAAATTTATTTAATAGAAAGTGAGAAAACACCAAGAGAATCTCTCCCTGGGGGAAAAATATTTAAAAAAACAATCTCTTGAGGACTACTTTGCTTAAAAACCCCAGTAGAAATTAGGGAAATGCCAGGAAAAAATTGTTTAAAAAAAGAGACAACATCTCCTTGATAGGTAAATGAAAAACAAACAAAAAGTAATTAATTTTGAACAGGGAAAAGTACTTCTTGCCGAGGTTGTTATTAGTAAAGGCTTGGATATCTTCCAAGGTCAAGTTTTTATAGCTGTTAAAATTCATGGAGTGAACAGGCAAAGTGGGAGTTCCTACAGCTTCATTCAGTTCTGTTCATTAACATACAAACTACCCCCAGATTGTTGTTAATTTTCAGGCAAATTTGTTCTTAAATGTTTCCAGGAAAAGAAGAGAAGAGGAAAAAAGGAAAATATTTGACAAGAAGAAATGTTTTGCTACTGAAATTAAGAAATATTTTATTTTCCTTCTTCCTATGTGAGAAATGGCGAATTTTATTCTGGAAGTTAAGAATTTCAAGGTCAATTCCTACTGTGAGATGCTACAGCACAATCTTGTGGGTAAAGCAAAAGAGGAACAAAGATGCATCATAAAGAAATGTTTATTAGGATAATAAATAAACGATAAACATAGCAATAATAAATACATTTTCAAAAGAGCTCCAGGCTCCAGCAGGGAAATATTGCTGCTGATGGAATATCTGAAGAGAAGAATTGTGGGGGAAAAACAACTTTCTTTTATGTAATAGGAAGGAACTGCAGAGTAGCACCAGTTTGGCTGCATGGTACAGGAGCTCTTAAGTTACATTTAAGAGCTCAAACCCTTTTTATATCCCACTGTTAACAATTCTCTGGAGAAACACAGCTTTGTAGAACTAAGGGTAAAGACTAAGAAATTTTCCTCATTTTTATATTACTTGTTTGTTCTGGAGACAGAACATTTTTTTATGGGATCTGCGGCACATGTTTAAAGGAAAATAAAATAAAAGCCTAAAATAATTTCTCTAAAAGTTCTGTAAAATTCTGTAGAAGGAAATATTTTAAATGTAGAGGATGAAGAATGTGACACAGAATTGTAATGAATTAAATTGTCATAATTGCATGTGAAACATATATAGGGTTGTTATACTTCAGTCATTGTAGATTTACCTATATTATATATAAGAAAAATAAAATTTCAAAGTAGAAAGGCCAGTGAAAATACAAATAAAATTCCCAATTATATTTTCTAGGCAGATGTCACATTTTTGGGCACTCATGATTCTATGATTCTTTGCTTTATAATAGGTAGAACAAACTCAGCCCCCCTAAGCAGTAGAATATATTATCTCCGAAAACTTACAACATTTTTTAATCTTACATAAATCTAGAAACTTTTTCTGTTTTCACCTAAATTTGAACCATAAGATTGAATCCAGCTCCATGTCTGCAACCATGCTGGGAATGCCATGAACAACCCCAAAATCTCTTCCCAGCATTCTCTACTGTATAATAAAAAAATTCAAGCATAAGAGTTAAGTATACAATATTATAATATGTTAAATGTTATTTTCCCATCTACAGCACAATACAGAATAATTATACATGCAATGTGTACAAATTAAGAGTCATGAGAATCAGAAAATAGTAAAGTAGTAAAGAAAGAAAATGAGAAATGTCAAAAGCCAGAACTCTTAATTTAACTCATTTTTCTCTGTTTGGTTTTTGCAAGTTTTACCTTTTTTAAGGCAGGAATTGGATAATTCAACAACTACCCCTCCCACTAAATCCTGGATATGATACTCCAGAGGCATATTTGGAAAAGTCTGGGTCATTCAATAATAAACATAAAATTCCTCATGAAAATCCCAGGTGTTCATGAATTGACCTTTCAGGTGCCACTTTTCTTCTCAATGAAGTCCAGATTCAATGGCTGTTGAACAATTTGTACTTTCAGCATATTTTATGTCACAATTGGTGAGCTTGGCTTTAACAGAAAACGTTTGAAATCACTTTGGACTTTGTCCATAGCAAACTCAACACTTTTAAGGATTTTCAGCCCAGCCCAGGGAAGCTGTGGCTGCCCCTGGATCCCTGGAAGTGTCCAAGGCCAGGCTGGATGGGGTTTGGAACAACCTGGGACAGTGGAAGGTGTCCCTGCCTGTGTCAGGGGTGGCAGTGGACGAGCTTTGGGGTCCTTTCCAGCCCAAAGCAATCCATGATTCTGTGATCAAGGGCATGGACATATGACTGCTCCCAGTTAAATCTGAGAGGCAGACCAGTTTGTTTTCTCATTCACCTCGCTTTTCAGTAGTTTTGACTGTTGCCACTTTCTTTTTCATGCGGAGCACATTAGCTGTGGAGATGAGAATATTAACTCTTTAAGTCATTATGGAAATGGAAAAATTATATAGCTGTATTTCCCAACTGAGAATTAATTAGTGGGGACTCTCCTGATCATGCTGGAAATGTAGTTTTATTATCTATATATGAAAAAGGAAGGGAGTGGTGGAAAAGTTATAAGATTAAAAAAAAAAAAAAATTCAGTCATTGTAACAAATCAGTCAAGACTCCATTTTCTTCATGGAGGAAAAGCCAATTCTTTATTCACACAATACATTTTTATACAGTTTTTACAGACCTCGTGTGCAACTTCAATTGTTTAATAGCTTTCTTGCCAATTACTCTATTGGTTGGTAAAAGGTACTTCACTTGTCCATAAAATCTCTCTGTTCTTGAATTGTTTACATATCTCTTCACTATTCTCATGGGACAAATCTATTGTTTATCCAGGTGCAGTTGTTTTCCACCTAGGAATAGTTTGTTGTGTTTACAAACCTTTCATACCAAGATTGCTTTTGCCGGGGAACTTGCAAGCTGCACTTAGAAGTGACAGGCTAGATTTAATTTAGCAGAGCAGGACTGATTTTATGAGGCCTTTCTTTAAAAATTTCTTTACCTGTCTACAATATTCAGTCATCTTCTGAACTTTTGAAAAGATCCTATTTTTATTTGCCTTAGGATATGGGTTTTTTTCCCCAGAGTTTGTAGAGCTTTCCATTTCTCAAAAGAAGAAAGGCTGCATCAGCCTGGAAAAATTTTCTGACATGAAACAGGTATACAGAACTTCACATTTGTTTTGTAAAGTTTCTACAAATACCAAAATAATGAGGGGAAAAAAGTTTCAAAAGTTGTTCAATACCAGCTAACAGAGCAGAGAAATACAGAGTGAATTAAATAATGCAAGATATTCACTCAAATAAATCTGGATTGATCAGTAGCAGTCAAGAAATATCCTTTGAGCAAAAAGAAACAGCAAGATAAGAAGAAAAGGTGTCTGATTTAATACAGAAATCATGTTTAGAATTTACAGTGATTTTATGGTCATATTTCAGGGATATACAGAACATTAATGGAATACTGTTATATGTTGATAAGTTGTGAGATCGTTATATAAGAAATATATTTAAAAAATCCATAAAAAATTCAGACCTGAAACCCCAAATATCCAAATATTTTTCCAGACACATCCTTTTTAATCCTAATGTTTTTTACCTTTTTTGCATTCAGTCCAGCATTTTCTTGCTCTTCAGCATTCTCAGGTGGTTATTTTCCACATAAATTGAATATTTGTCATTCACCTAAGCTCTGGTTATTAATTATCTGATAACAAAGATCTTATCTGAGCCATCTATGACAATTATCTGTATAAACAAAGAATATTTTCCCCATGACTGTATTATTTAATTCCTAGTGTGTGGAAGGTTTAACCACATGCTTTGAAATCATGAATGATGAAGTGGGGCTTGTTCCATGAGGAGGAAACATTGTGTGATTCCATGATTAATCCAAGACTGGATTTATTGCTAAAATAGTACCTAAATAATAGGGGGAGGTGGGGTTTATTTATACAAGATTTGCAGTGCTTCATCCAAAGCAAAGTCATGTGTCCAGGCAGAGGTTTCTGTTGGATGAAGTCAGACTTGAATTTCACAATTGGCCCATCTCTATTTAACTGGGCAATCTAAAGCCTGAATCCTAATAAATGCTTTTGTTTCTTTAAAGGGAAGGAAGGAGTGAAATCTAGAGCTGAGTTTATAGCTTAGACTTATCTGTACATTGGACTGTCTTTTTAATTAAGAGATCACAAAGCATTTCCTTTAATCCAATCCATAAAGAGTAGAGTCCTATTCCATAGACTACTTGAACAATAAAATGTGCTGGAAAAATTTGCTGGACAAATCACAGAGTGTTTCATGCAAGAAGAATAAAGGCCTGTCCCACACCCCCAAAAGCACAGGTTTTACTCATTCGCTTGCAATAAAATTCCTCTAGGTGGTAACAGCACAGTTCCCTTTCCTACAGGCCAGAGAGTAAATATCACTGGTTCACTGATAAAAATCCTGCATGGAGAAAAGCCTGGCTCCAGCCTCAGGCACCAGGATTTCACAGGAGTTCAGCTCCACTGCTGAGGGAAGAATCTGTAACAAATTCCTGTGCGGTGGTGCAGATCCACCACCATCCCACACTGCATGTGCTTAAATAAACAGGGAATTGAAAGGGATATCACTGCTATTCAGCTGTCTCTCATATTTAACTGCAGCAAGGCAGATTTTCATCACTGGCTCAGCACAACCGCAAGGAAATTAATAACAAAACCTTCCTGCCCAAGGAAGGTCTCCCTTTTAGGTCAGAATTTTTGCTTTGGTTCCAGACAGAGCCAAGGCTCTGTCCTTCTTTAGGTCTTTAGAGGCCCCTTCATTGTATATCCTTAGCTCATAAAAAAGGATATTTGGAAGAATTAATAAAAAGGTGAATTGTTGCTGCCACCCACTCATACCAGGGCCAGTCAGATCTTTGTCCCAGTCCTGTCCCTGGGGTCAGGCAGAAGCTGCATTTCAGGCGCCTTCAATTAGGTGTTTCTGCCTGGGAGAACCAAAACCACAATGGTGTGGTAACAACTTCCACCTTGACAACAGAGAGGAAAACTGTCATATGCAGTTGGTTTTTCAGGTCAGGAATACAGAGAGCAATCCCTGAGTTTGATCATATTTTTCTCTCCTGAAAGACAAGCTGATCAGGTTCTGGAGCCTATTTTTCCATTTCTGGTTCTTTCACACGTGATGAAAGACCTGATTTTGTTACTTCAGTCTTTTGTTTCCAAGGCAAAAAGATAAATAAGTGACTTTTATGTATATTAATTAGTAGAGCAAAACGGAACTGTAATCAGATGGAGCTTCAGGATAAAAATTAGTATGTTTGGAGCCTGATTCTGATCCTAGTTTGTGTCTCAAATGAAATTTAAAGTCTCTTCTCTCTTTTGCAAGCAGCGTGTTGTGAACCAAAGGAAAAATATAACCTCTTACAGGCTATTTCTCTCATATGCACGATGATGGGTTGAAATGTGGTCCTGTTCCTCTGATTCTTGCATTATTTCCAGACTTTCTGACTACAGTCCTGAATGCCATGCCAAAAGTTGAAGGAAAAAGAATCAGGAGCAGAAGCTGTCAAGCAGAAGGGTACAGATAACTCAAGGAATGAGAAGTTCACATCCAGATTCTGGGACAGCCAAGCTGAAGGTTACCCAGCATCAGAGCAATGAATGTTTTTCTAGTTTATGTATTCTAGGGTCAACAGAAGAGTTGGAAATTCATCAAAATGTAAAAATTGTCTGAAAACAGACAGATGCATGGTGGGCACGGGCATGGTTTTCATGAACACAGGGTTTCCACAGGGGCACGGGGTTTCACTTGCACATGAAACCTCAATCTGAGCATGACTTACGGAGTTACAAGTGAAGAAAGCTGAGAAAATAATTTCAACTGATTTAAATTACTTTAAAATTCCAAAGAACACAATTTGCAAAGCTGGGTAAAACAGTTTAGAAAATCTGTCAGTGGAATAGGTTTCTCTCTGTCCATCCTACAAAGAGATTATTGTAACATGGGCATGCTGTAGTGGGTGTGGTTGTGTTCATTCAAGGTTGGACTTGGTGATCTTGGAGGTCTTGTCCTACTTCAGTTCAGACTGGAAAATTCTAGAATTTTAGAGCTCTGCTGAAGAACGGATTTGGACTTCAAAACTGACCCCATAGGCAGTGCAGTTCTAGGCAATGATAAGCCCTAAATGGTTTTATTTTTCAGGACAACTTCTTACAGGCATTCATATGTATTCCTAAAGAATAAATCTAATTTGCTTGTAGTAAGGAAGGAAAAGCTCCATGGCAATGAAGTTGCCCCTTCTCTGTTTTTGCCCCGGGTAATCCCTGCTCCAGAGCTCTGCCTTGGCACTGCTTTGACCCTGGTGCACACATGGTCATGGCCTTGGGGAAGCTCCAGCATTCACACCTGGGATTTGCTGATTTACTGCAGGAAAAGGCCCTATTTGATCTCCTTCCCTGGCTTTGAAGGAATTACAGAGATTATATCCTGCCTGCTGGTCATGTACCAGGGAAAAGCAGAGGCCTGACAGGAGGCTTAGCTTGCTACCACCTGCAAAGTTAAAAGTCTCCAGGGCTTACAAGTTTAATATTTCAAAAGGGTTAAAACCAAGGTGTGACAATTTAATCAAGATTAGGAAAGACTCTGAATGTATCATATTCTCTCCTAAGATAACTAAATATAAGAAACCATAAACGAACAACAAATCCATGATCTCTAAATTAATATGAGTAGCTATTAGCTTTGGAAAAAACCCTCCAATTTACCTTTAATTACAAAATTAATTTACCCTGAAATTATGCTCAAGAAAGAACTGCTTGTAGTTTGTCACCAGGGAAGTGGGCTTCTGTAAAATTGGTATTTTTAATATTTAATAATATTCAATAATATTCTGGACATTTCTTAACATAAAAATATTAATGTATTTTCCATGTTGAGAAGCTATGTGTATGCTTTTTTTATGTTTGACCAACTGTGTGTATTTTTCAATTCTGTCTTCTCTCTCACCTCCCATATCCTTTTGCCTGTCATACACTGCAGCACCACGTTCCTAAAAAAGAAATATTCCTAAACATTATCCTTCATTACCACAAACATAAAATTGAAGACAACCAGAGGAATATTGTTGGCTTATTCAAGCTTATTCAGGATTATTCAAGAGCCAAATATTGCCCCATTGCAATTTTTAGCCCTGTATTTTGTCCAGTAAAACTTTGGCAAAAAATTTCAATAGAGATGAAGAATTTGCAGAAGATTTTCCAAGGTTCCCTTAGGAACTCTGCTATCCTCAGTGCAAAATATTCATACACATAAGTATATCGTTGCTTTTAGGTACCAGCAGTTGGAAAGACCCCAAAAGGAGAATAAGGAGAATAGTGAGAATAGTGAGAAAGCAAGTTACCCTACCTCCAAGTTCCACAGTGCCCAGGTACTGAATGTGCCTCTCACAGCCAGAGCTCTTTGCACAACAATATTTTGGAGGACTTTTGGTTTTTCATACAGCTCAGAAGGATCTAGTTTAAGGAGGAAATCTAGATTTAAAAAAATCCAAATGCATTATTATACTGAGGTTAGGTTGAAAGAGACTCTGTCTGCCTGAATGCTTTGTGACAGCCTTTTTGTACATTTTCACCTACGTGTTCTAATATTTTAATGTATATGGTGATGTGGGTAAAGAACAGAATTGTCGTCTTACCCACAAAAAATTTAATTCCAGACATTTGGGTGGTGACATATTGTTAATTAAATATTGATTTGTTGGAGGATGAACTGAGCCATCACATTTTCCCTCCTAATTAGAATAATGACTGTTCCACATGCCAACAGTTATGAAAATCCCTGAAATAACTGAGCAAGTGAAAATGTAGGAAAGCCTTAAATAATGCAGCATATTGCACCTCAATTATGATTAATAAATTAGCTGTAGTGTAGTAGCTGCACTATTTAAATAGACTCTTCACATTTCCCCTACTGGGAGTAAAAATCCAGTGTTTGATAGTTTGCATTTATCCTGGTGCTCTGTGTTCCAGTTTGTCAGGACTAAATTGGCTCAGCATTGTGAAAAAAGCCCAGTTGCACATTCCTCGGTGCCATCAATATTGTTCTCAGTGATTCTACAAGCAAAGCATACCCTGAACTGATAAAGGAAGCCACTCTTTCACTCGGAGCCAGGAGCTCATTTATGGAATATTAAATATATCAGTAGCTGAACTTTTTTTAATAATTAATTTTTGTGGTGCTTATGCCCCATGGATGAAGAAGGGGCTTCTATTTCCATTGCAAACAGTTTCTCACTTTTTAATCAACATTAATTCAATGTTAGAATCTGATTTTCTGTGTCATGCTAATTTCTCCTGGTTGGTCTCTGATTAGTGAGTTTAATGTGCAACTATTCTCCCTCATCTCCAAGTTCAATTTCACCTCAGAAAATGTCTGCTTTCTTCAGCCTTCCTCTTAAATAGTACAGGATTCTTTCCCCCAGCCAAAACCATGTCAGCACATCTTCCTTATCTCCCTCAAAATATTCCTCTCAGTCTTTTTCTAAGTTAATATTTCCTCACTGCTCCAAAGTAGAATCCTAGAATCTTGCAAGTTGGAAAAGCCCTCTGAGGTCATTGAGTCCAACCATCCCCTGGCACTGCCCCATGTCCCCAGCTGCCACACTGACATGGTTTTAAAACCCTCCAGGGATGAGGACTCCAGCACCTTCCTGAGCAGCTGTGCCAATGCCTGATCACTCTTTTAGTGAAGAAATTCTCACTAAAATCCAGCCTGAGCCTCCCCTGGCCCACCCTGAGGCCATTCGCTCTCCTCCTTTCCCTGCTCCCTGAGAGCAGAGCCTGATCCCAGGCATTCCTGGGACACCTCCAGGGATGGGGACTCCAACACCTCTCTGGGAAGCCCCTTCCAAGGCCTGACCAGCCTCTCCAGGACAAAATTCCTCCTGCTGTGCAATGGCTTGAGGCCATTTCCCCTTGTCCTGTTCCCTGGGTGCACAGCCTGACCCTCCTGGCTTTTCCCTTCTGTCAGGGAGCTGTGCAGAACCAGGAGCTCCCCCTGAGCCTCCTTTTCCCCAGGCTGAGCCCCTTTCCCAGCTCCCTCAGCCTCTCCTTTTGCTCCAGCCCCTTCCCCAGCTCCATTCCCTTCCCTGGACATGCTCCAGCCCCTCAGTGTCTGTCTCAACCTGAGGGCCTCAAACTGACCCCAGATTATTCTTTCATCTTTACAAGCCTCACCATAATAAGTCAGTGCCCCTTAAACATGATTAAGACCGTGAAATGAGCAATAACATTTTTTACTATTTTATCAGAGCAAGAAATAAACTACAAAGGACCATAATATTTAAAGATGGGCTGAGAGACTTGGCAACAGGGGCATATAAAATGACAAGGAATGTGCAGTTTTTAGTCCACCAAAAGGTGACCTACAGGTCTCTGAGACTTCATTTATCCTTTCATTTTGTCTTTGTGAATGTTTCACACGGATTTCCATATAGGAATAGACTCTTCAACGAGCCTCTTCAAAGTTTTTATAGGGGAAACAATTTGATTCAGTATTTCAGTGTGACTGTTTAATCAGCTATTAATGGATGCAGAGAATATTTGATGTGCTTTCTCTTTGTAGATTGTGGATTTCTACTAAGTCAACTGAACTTCATCTTCAGAGAAATGGAATATTCTTTGCATATAATTTATTGCAATAGATTCTATTACAAGGAGGTGGAAGTGCAAACGGGATTTTGTGGTTCTGTATTAATAAAGAGATGCTAATTCCTCTGCTCTAAGCGGATTATCATCAGCCTTGCAAGAGCTGGGAACATGTTGCTTCTAAGGACATAGATAATCTGGGCAGAGATTAAGGCACACTTGTTCAGTATGAAATTATCCTGAATTTTGGGAGGTGCCATTTATTAAGAGTTTTTCTGTTGACTTTCATGGAATCCCAGATTGGGTTGGCCTGAAAAGGACCTTAAAGCCCATCCAGTGCCACCCCCTGCCATGGGCAGAGACAACTTCCACTATCTCTGGTTGCTCCAACCCTGCCATTGGACATTTTCAAGGATCCAGGGGCAGCCACAGCTTCTCTTAGGGGTGGATTTGAGTGTGATTTGTTTGTTTGTTTGTTTGTTTTTTAAATCCCTTTCCAATTCCCCAACCAACTCCTCGGGACAGACAAAGAAAATTCAAAACTAAGTTCTTGCTGTTTACTTATATTGCTGCAGATTAAAGACTGCCATCTTTAGATTTTTAAATGCTTTCTTTCATATAGGTCTGAAATATGGTGATATCTGTCTTATTTTAATGTGTTTCAATCTCCTATCTTGGAATTTAATTTGGTTTTCTATCAAGTTTTCTTATCTTACCTAGGGTATTTGTTTTTACACAACATTATTTTTTCTTGTTATAAGTTACTATAGCAACTTGGAAAAATTAAACATGAGAAACCTGCAGAGACTTCAGGCTATCTAATTTTTATGTTCCTGTGATTTTTCCAGCAGAAAGAGAAGTTCTACTAGATCTAAACGTAGCTCAAAAAATATCCAAATATACAGGAATCAGTAACGAATCTATGCAAATAAAAAAGCAATTGCATCTACTAAAAAGCAGAGTGTAGAGAAAGGCTGTAGGAGAAGGTCAATGAAAGATTTAAATAAACAACTCAAGGACACAAGTCCCTCATCCTGTAGGGAATTAATTTTCAAAACTTCAAGTAAAAACTATTTAATATTTAAAGACTTTTTTGTTTCTATGGGTTATTTTTCACTAAACAGCTTTTGGTTATGTCATACTTGGATTTTTCAGGAGGAAATGTCAAGGCATGGTAAAATCAAGGAGTTAAAAATCTCCATGGATTCCTTGGACAATGCTCTCAGGCACAGGGTGGGATTATTGGAGTGTCTGTGCAAGGCCAGGGATTGGACTTGATCCCTGAGGATCCCTTTCAACTTAGATTATTCCACAATTCTATGCTTTAAACCTATGTATAAATGTGATATATGCTCAACAGGTCCTGTGAGTTTACTGGCTTTGGTAAAAGTCTAGATTTAGAACAAATACAGAGTTTGCTCCTTTCAATATTGGCACAGATGACAGAAATTCAAAACAAATGTTTATTTTCAAATTGTGAATTTGATAATTTTGGAAGCAGAAATGGAAATAAGTAGCTATTTTATCAATTTCATTACAGATCACAATCTTTATTCTTCAGCGCATCTCTGGAAAAGTTCCTTCAAAAATAGAGGCACCAAATTCATTACAGAAATATTTAATCTCTCTGTATTCTTGCATTAAATATGCACATCATTATCTGGAGTTTATCTGAAGAATATGGCAAAAGAGACTCTTTCCCTCCCTTTTCAGCAGCACAGTGCTTAGTGTCACCTTGGTGATATATTTTGAGCAGGTCAGTGCCTAACCAGGTTCAATCTCTAGTTTCTCTTGAAGTTTCTCACCCCTCCACTTTTCTTCTCCATGGGTTTCTCAAAATAAAATTCTCTCTCCTACTATTAAAAAACTTCTTTGTTCTTACTAGAAATCATTAATATTAATTTAGTTAACCTAGAATGAGCCAGCAGTGGGGGGATGTGAGGGTTTTGTGCACTGACTGTGCCTATGGAGGTCTAAATAATAGATAGGGCTGTCACTCTCCTGACAATAAACTCAGGAAACTCGAGTGTTTAATGGGAAAATTCACATTTAGTTACACACTGGATGATTTCATAATTTCAGCCAGGCACTTGAGGAACCACACAGATATTTCACTTCATCTGTTTATTGTCCAACAGCTTCTGGCTTGTTCCCAGTGATGAAGGAAGGAAAATCTCTGAGAGAATAAAAATAAAGAAATCACAGAATCTGCTGAGTTGGGAGGGACCCACAAGGATCATTGAGTCCAAATCTTAGCCCTGCACAGAACATCCCCAAGAGTCATGGGAAACATCTTATAATTTCCAGTTTGGAATAAATTCAAATCCTTTCCTCTCACAACCATTTGCATAAAATAAGTTCACAGCAGTCTTCCCAATGTCATTCCATATTCTGCTTAGGTGTGTATGGAACAGTCTCAAGTCTTCCATAAACCATAATAATGGTATTTATGATTTCCCACTGACTCCATAAGCAATTCACATCTCCAGGAAAGATTTAACCCTGAGACTTGGCAGTGGAAGTCCTCCTTACTTAATCTTTATGATCAACATCAATTTTGCTATTTGACACAAGGAGTCTTGTGATCAAAAAAAGGAGGATTTTCCTCCACTTCAGCCCATATATTTGTAACTAACCACAGCCAGGGGAGTATTTCTAGATGACCTCTGTGTTCCTGAGAATCCTTAGCTACACGATGTTATGAAACACTCAATGCTAGAAACACCAGGCAGTTAATTTTGGTGTGAGACACAATGCCTTAGGTGAACGTTGGACACTGAAAAGCAAACACATTCCCACACAAAAATAAAGAAAAAAATAGATATACTCTAACTAGAAATCTCATTATCTTCTGATTGGTGACCAGTGCAAAAGTTAAGGCCCCTGCTGCCTGTGAAACACCCAACAAAAACTTGGCATTTGTCTTTCTTGGGATGGATATTTCTGCAACCCCATGTTTCATGTACTTGTAAAACAAGTCTGAAAATAAATAAGGAAGATGATGTTTCTTTTATTTTTTTTCTCCCCCCACTGTTTTTGTTCATTTTGTTTTTCATTTACTTTAAAACTAGTTATTTTTCCAAGATCCTATGACTTAGGATATATCTTGCCCAGTTTTTGTTGGGCATCTAAACCTTTCATATGAGGAATTAAGCCCTTTTCTGATGCCTTTAACTTTATTGTTTCATAAAAATTGCCTTCCAACAGTACCACAGTCTTATAACTTTGGCTTGTATTTGCACTGGATTGTTATTTGTGTTCTTGCTATTGTACCAACCTCACACTTACTAACTTTGCCAATTTTCCTTTTCTACTTCCAAGAATCCATAAAACCTGCATAACTGGCACTAGAATTCCAAGATCTACCAAGCTCAATGAAAGAAAGCAAAAAATAAAGCCACATTTTTACATCCAGTCTGTGCTGGATGCCATCAGAAAACTTCCAGCAAAAGGAAGAGAAAATGAGTTTTATGTGGAAGACACACAAAAATTTTTAGTCTTCTACAGAAAAAAGACTTTGTCACCCCACAAAATTATATGTCCTAATATTAACATGGTTATGAAGCCCATTTTTAGTTATCATGAGTATCAGGTTTGCAGTGGGTAAGGTGAACGTTTAACTCAATACACTTTTAAAAATAAATCTGAACTTTATAATTTTCTTCCCAGATACATCACTCATTTTATTGAATAATATGGTTATTGATTTGTTTTTTTAGTTTAACATCCCTAAAACTGCAAATGTCAAGGCAATGTTATATGAGGAGATGCTGTTCTGAGCATTGAAAATAAGAATCAGACTGAATTATTTGAAAAATGGTGTTGCTGGAATATGTCCTTACATTTGGCAGGAATTATATGCAAAAAAATCACTTTATAAGGGGAAAAAAAAAGCAACACCCATTGATTTTTATTGTTAAAGACTATAGCACTTGATGAACCTCATGAGGGCCACTTAGAGATGCAAGTCAAGAAACTCAACCGGCAGAAATCAAATATTTTGTTGGGAAAATAAAAGAGAAGATTGTTGGTTTGTCAGGAAAATAAACCTTAGCAATAGAAGAAAAAAAACATCCCTGATCTATGTTTTAAAGGACTTGTTTTTACACAAGTTGTACAAAGAGGAAACTCTTCATTTAAATGTTTCTCTTTGTCAGCCAGGCAGGTTTTAAAGAAATCTGTAACAGGAAATTGGAATAATTACTTTGCTCTTGTATTGCAGCCCCAATTGCAGGCATTTCTTATATTCTAGACATTTTCTTAGAAGCAGTACAGATCCCAAAATACAAATACAATCTGCCATCAGGGTACTGAGCTTGTACCATGCCAGGGCTGGAATTAACCCTGCTGGGGCACCTGCCCATTGAGCTGCCAAGGGGAAATGAGAGTTGGGCTCTGTTTTTAGCTTTAATCCCAGAACAAAAAATAGATTTTTTGGAGGAAAAGGCTGGGCAGAAGTGTCTGTGTGCAGCACAGGGGGAGGTTCAGCACATCCCCTACCACGAGGGGAGACTCATAGAGACTGGGAAGGCTGAAGGAAAAAATCCCCTGGGGAAGACTTCCAAGGACACAGAAGGGCAATATCTGTTCTTTCTGAGGAGAAAAATCTCATGGAAAGAAGCTATCAACCCTCAGAAGGGTAAACTTGGCCCTGTATGTTTTTCATGGAATTAGTACGTATGTGGGTATTTAACTTTGGGAGAGTAAGTCCAGATGCCTTTGTTCTTCGCAGGGAAAGGGTGGGAGGGAATTCTCTTGCAGCTGGGGAATATCAGGCTGGGGAATATCAGGAATATCAGGTTGACCTCAAGTAGAGGCCAAGGCAAATAAAATGGAATAAGGTTTTCTACCACTATAACCCTCATGCTGAAAACCTTTGGCTCTGGAGAATCCCTGCATGGAGAGGTGCCTGCAGTTTACACCATTTCCTGAAAGCCAGCTGGGTCACAGACTGTGGACAGAAATAAAAATGTGACTTGCTTTTAATTTTTCTCTTTTTTTTCCTCTTCTGGACAGCTCATGTTGTCCAAGGACCATTGGTACTTCATTTCCTGATGTGATCTTCCTTCTCTGTTCTACCTGTCCTGCTGGGAAGCAGTTCCTTTGGCAGTTGTGATTTACCAAGATGTGAGTATTGGTCTAACACCAATACTCAACAAAAGACTCTCTAACAATTTAAAGTTACAAAGGGTGTGTTTATTCAGCCCTGGGCAGCAGTGTGAGGTAACCCCCTCATACACACTGCAAAATCACAGGTGGTCACAGAGTCTATTTATTGACAAAAGGTTCAAACAAATACATATTCATAATACCAGCCCCTCCCATCCCTGCTTCCTATGGTAATTAGCTGTAATGGCTATTAAACAGCGTGGTTGGATTCTTGAATTAAGTCTGGGCTCGTTTTTGTGGGGAGGGGTCTTAGAAGGAGGAAGTAAGGTGAGTCTTCCTCACCCTGACCTTTCTATTAATGACAATACAAATGGCTTTTGGGGCAACTCCAGTTTTGCAAAGAATGAGTTTCTGGTTGCAATTGTTTGTGTTCTTTGGACCTAACCACTAGTTTCATCCTTTCCCATTGCAAGCACAGCTAAGCAAACATAAATTGACAGGCAATCAATTATTGAAGTTTCAGGTAACTATCTCAAACCAAGTTTCTTCCACTTTTAACTAAAATCCTAATTTCTTTAAGATTAGTGTTTCAGTTGAGCTGCACAGGACATCGCCCAGATTGCTGCCAAATTCCCTGGAAATCTCTCTCTTTCAGGAACAGAACAGGTACCAGACAAAATCCAGCCCCTCTGTGTGCTGTGGTGGCTGCTGAAGAGGCGGAAACCTGTCCCAAGTCTAACAGGAATATTGCTCACTGGAACTTTAACCTTGTATAATTGAGATTCAGAACAGCCCCTCCTCCCCCTCTGAAGTCCAGCCAAGCCTCAAATGTTTTCACTTTCTCCTGTTGGAACACCTGAAGTCCATTAATCATCACTGTCTGATCAAGGTAATTATTAATGGGATGTCCCAGGCAGCAGTGACCCACCTGAATTTTAGGGTCACATATTTTCTTCAAGACGTTGTTGCTGCTGTATTACAAAGAGTAGCTCATTTTTAATTAAAATATATAGTAAGGAACCTCTTCCTCCTTATGCAAGGGCCATATGGCAAGACATAATTACAATTTACTTTGCCTTTTACCTGTTTTTTTCTAGTTAGTGCTCTGAAACCATCTATAAAACCATGCCTAGCTGAATTTGGCAAAGAGAGTGGCTTTCTGTAAATAATATGAAATATTGAGGCTATATTATTAAGTGCTCATAAGTAGAACAGTATTTCTTTCAAACTTTTCACTGCTGCTTACAAAATGAAGATGATGTCCAAGACAAGCCAGCTTGGAAATAAAACTTGTAATTTTCCCAGAATAGCTGTGTAAAATCAGATGTCTGTACAACAATGGGTCATGATTCAGTCTGCTGATAATACTCCTATTAATTTTTCCTTCATTTCCTTTCTCTTATCAAGGATTAGCCTTTTTTAATGATATTATTATTGGAAGGTACCTCAGTTATTGCTGTTGCTGTTATTATGCATCCTATTTTCTTTGAAATTGTGAAAAGAACATCTTTATTTCAGAGAAGGGCTGCTACCTGTGCAATTTGTCAGTCCTTAAATCTTCTGTAAAAAGTCAGGAATTATTGATATCACCATCATATCATAAAACTATTTTTTTCAAAGGATATAGAAATTATAACATCAGGATGCTTCTCTTGTACACATAGGACATCTGCATCTTGTCTATACCATGAATGCATTGTTTATTTTGTGTCCCAGAGAGGAAATTTGGTATCCCAAGCAAAGAGGGTCAATAAGTACAAAGCAAATTATACCTTCTAAACATGGTATACAGACCCTAAACAGCTTATAAGCCCATGTCTATCCTAGAACCTAACAAAACAACTAAACAAACTAACAAAAATCCCCTCTGGACATGCCTGCGCTCCTGAAACGTGGTTAGATGAGTCACAGTGCTACAACATTAATATCAATTTCTTCTGAGAGGACAGAGTATGATTTTTATAATTCACAGTTTAAAATCCTTTCAGCTTTAGCCCTTACTGAAGTGTTCTTCACCTCAGACAAAATCCACCCTTCTTACATGTTAACTGGGAATAACTCCCTTTTACCCCTCTTGTGGGTGTGTTAATGTGACATTTGCTGCTTCCCAGAAGGATGAAGTTCTGTGTAATAAGGTTTTATGAAATTCAATTAATGATGTTACAGCTTATAGATAAAAGTCTTTAGATATTTTAGTGCTAGAGCTCCATGGCTTTGTTGTGGTTGTAACTAAAGAAGGTTTCTTTACCCCTCCTGTGTGCTGAGAACTGAAATCATCCTTTGGCAAATGGCAGGGACAAAAATGTCACTATGAGCAGCTGTTGCAATGGAATGACAGGATCACAGAATGCATGGACATGGAAGCAGGTCCCCGTTCAAAGGGGATGAGCTGCAGTTGATTTGTGGCAATAAATCGCAGCACACGGCGGAGGCAGCACTCAGTACAAGTTTAAATGGAGTGAGGAGAAGCTGGAGTGCTCTGATTAATTGGGGTCCAGCTCTCTGTGGTGGGAGGAAAAACACTGCCACACCTGATTGCAGGAAGGAAGGGGGAGCTGATTAGGTTTATTAAACACTGACTCATTCAGGTGATGAATACAATTAAAGACATTATTATTCTGCAAGGTTTTGGTTTGAGCTGCTCAAAGCCCCAAATAAGCTCTGTGTGACACTAAAGAATTGTTGCTGGCCCAAAGAATGAGAAAAATATTAGTGTTTACAATTAATGGAAAAAATATGTGCATCACACTAAAGGGATGAAGTAATCTCACTAATGTTTTATTATTTTGCTTGAGCTAAGGAGAGTTTATAATGATGGGGCTTCCAAAGCTGGACTGTGACATCACTAAGTGTTTCAAGAATGAAATCTTTGGCTTTAGCCTTAGCACTCTGATGTTGGAACATATTGAATTCAGTGGTGCAATACTGATAGATCAATAGCTTCTGTCCAAAGAAAAACTAGGAAAACCTACAGAATCTCTAAATAAATGTGTGTTTTAACCATCTAAAATACATTCTATAGAAATGACATTCTATTTTTTAAAAATCTAAATATTTATCTCTTGGATTGATTTTACTTATTTAACAGGAACTGAATTATACCAACACAGCTGTAATTTTTAAATTAAAATTTACCATATCATTATTTCATAAGAATAAAACTAGAATTCTGTGTATTTTTATCAAAACTGCTACCTGTGTTTGCAAAATGAGTTCTGTCAAAACTGTCATATTTCCTCATGAGGCTGCTTGGAGAACAGTGTCTCCCATCAAGAAAAAATGAGTTACTGTAATATTTTATCTGCAATTATATACAGCACATATTTAAAATTGATGTTTCCTTCTGTCTGGTTTTTGTGTTTAGTCTCACATCTCATTTTAAGGTGTAAATATTTTATAGGGTAAGTATTTTTAAGTGACAGTTGTAGTCATTGTAAGAATTGGTGATTCTCTGGGGTTTTTTTGTTGCCAGGGAATTTGTTGGTAAAATCATGGAATCATGGAGTGGTTTGGGTTTGAAGGGACCTTAAAGTCCATTCAGTGCCACCCCCTGCCATGGGCAAGGGACACCTTTTGCTATCCCAGGTTGCTCCAAGCCCCATCCAACCTTTCTTTGGACTCTTCCAGGGATTCAGGAACAGCCACAGCTTCTCTGGGCACCCTGTGCCAGGGCTTCCCCACCCTCACAGGGAACAATTTTTTCCCAATATCCCATCTAAATCTCTCCTCCTTCAGCTTAAAGCTGTTCTATTATATTGATATAGGTGAAAACACTAAGAATATTTATTTTCAGACTTTTCTTTATTGTCTTGTATATCCACTTAATTTCTAATCTGGAAAAATTCCATCTCTGGTGCCAGTAACTTAAACTTTGTGGTCAAATCAGTTTGGGGTATGGTTTTGACCAAAATATAAATTAATACAAATTAATTTATATTATATCCAAGTAGGGTGGAATGTGGCATTCATCCTGGAAGAATGAGGAAAAGACACAGCTTTCCATCTTTTCCAGATCAGCAACAGGTGACTCCTCCTCCTGAATGCCAGTAACAAAAGATTTTCTTGGTTCTGGTGCAGAAAAGATGCACACAATGGTCTGGTCTGACATTTAAAGACTTAATTTACTATTAGCAGCAGCATGAATGATTAAGACTTCTGCAACAGGGAGAACTTAAACCTTCAGCTTTCCCCCAGTATAAAATTATCTTTGCTGTTCCTTTCCATGCATGGCTGATCCTCATCTGTGTTATTCTAAATCCCAGAGCCCAAGCAGATGGGTGGCATTTCCAGCACCACGTAGCCTGCAGAAGTTCAACATCATTTCTGAAATTGTTATACTGCAAAACATGCCCATCAGCTCAGCTGACCTTTCAGTCTCACTTTGTGCTCATTTTAGGAGTAATTATTCCATTTCTTGTGTTTGTGAGCTGTGTTCTGCACTGAGGATGTGCAGGCATGGTCCCTGTTTTCATCACCTGCCAAACCACCTCCCCTGCTCTGGCCAACAGCAAACACAGCCTTGGTCATGCTTGCTGCACTCCAGAAAGAACTACAGGCTTTTATTAAATGTCACTGCTGAAACACAATTTACTTCATGGTTTTTCATGGACAATGGTGAAATGAGCCTCTGAAAACATATCTGTGTAATATCTGCTTTCAAATGCAAAGCAAATTGTGAGCAAAGACATGGTGATGCTGGTATCACAAGCTGTGACACTTCTTACAAAGCTTGAGAAAACTGGGATCTGTAAAAGGATGTTATTTAATCAAGGAAAGGTTAAAAACTTCAAGTAATAATGGTAAACTGAGACAACAAACTGTTATTGTAGCAGTTATGCCATCATTGTTATGAATAATTATTTGTGAAAAACAACTATCCTGGATTCTTATCCTGAATATTAAAGAAATAGTTTCTTTAAAAGCAGAGAAAAGGGAAAAAAAAAACATATATTCCTCTAAGATTAATGACACTGCAGTATCTGTTGTGCCTGAAATGCAGAGTTTACACCTGCCTGCAGATTCTTTTTCAGGAAAGAAAGCTTATTTTAAGTGTTGGTGCAGGGCAAAAGGTGGCCCAGTGCCTGAGCCTGATGTTTCCTTGTGGATATGCCAAACCGAGGCTTTGTCTGTTCAGCTGCAGCAGCTGAGCTTGGCAACTCACTTCTCCCTCACCCTCTTCCCCTCTACTTCAAAAAAGTATAGATCCTGCTTTGAATTTCCCAAATCTGAAGAGCCTACCAGCCGTATTTTTAATCTTTCCCAGCGAGCTGCCTGTGCTGAGGAGTCCAGCAGTGCCCCGAGCTAGCGGATGTGCAGCGATCAATACTGGAGTGGCAGCAGCCATCTCATTAGTGGGGGGGCTTCTCTCTCCTTTTTCAGCAGCAAAAGAAATCATCTGATCTTTTCCCCGATTCCTCAAGTGTGTGGATAATGATCAAAATAGTTATTAGGGATGTAAGTGTTTGGCTTCCCTTTAAAAGACGGGGAGATGCTGCAGTGACCTCACAGAACGTCAAAAGCAGGAGCAGAACCACAGAAGTGCCACTGGATCACAGCAAAGCTCTGCCTTCTGTTTCCTTCTGGAGGGTAGAACTGAGAAAATACTTTGATTTGTTGCTTTTCTCTATTGTTCTTCACTGACAGCAGAGGATTTTGTTCCAGCAATTTTTGAGTTTTATTATTAGGAAAACAAGGCACGTGGGTGGCATATTTCTGTATTGTTTCCCATTAATGCAGGGCTAAATAATTTAGCATGGCTGCGTAACTTTGGGAAGGATGAAAGCAAATTAACAACAATCTATTGATCACTATAATCTCTTCCTCTCCATTTTGTCTCATTATTTCCCCCCAATTGTCTATGCAGTCCTGTCGCATTACTATTTAGATAAATAAAACAGAACGATCCTATGCAAATACTAGAATTTCGAAACCTCCTAAAGAGGAGGATATAAATATTTTTTATGCCTATATATTTTCAAACTAGCAACATCTTTATTTGAGCTTGATGAACTTGAGAAAACAAAAGTGTATTTCCTGCTGACTTTATTTATGAATAGAGAGCAAAGTGCAAGTGAGACAGTTTTAAATGCATAAAGATTTTATGGAATCACAGAATCCCAAATGGTTTGAGATGGAGGAGCCTTAAAGCCCATCCAGTTCCAGCCTCTGCCACGAGCAGGCACACCTTCCACTATCTCAGATGCTCCATGCCCTTTCCAGCCTGGCCTTGGACACTTGCAGGGATGGAGTTACACTCCCAGGGATTATTTCCCTTTAGAATGAAAGCTGGGAACAAGACAAATGTTTTGGCAGCACTTCTGCCCCCACTACATCTCCCCAAGCCCAGCTGGAAAACTGAACACAGCATTAAGAGATTATTTAATGCTAGGCTCTGGTTTTTTATTCAGAACTGTTAAAAATAGGTTTTAACAGTGGGTTAAACAACTGTGTTTTCCTTGTTTGCAGTTTTGCAACCTAGAAGTGACTGGAGACATTGTAAATAGGACAAAAATAATCGTATTCCTGCTAAACCCTGAGGTACATTTCTACAACTGGGTTAAAATTCAAGAAAACAAATGGTTGTGCTTGATACCAGGAGAGCTAAAAGAACAGGCACAGAAGAGCTGCTGAGTGCATTTTGGGGCTTTCTAACAGCATAAATCTTGTTATGCAGAGTGGGACTGTTGGCAAGAAGCAGAAAACACAGTGTCCATAAACACATGGATTCAGTGTTTTTCCTTCCAAATGTCTATGTGGAGGAGAAAGATAAGGCAAACAAGTGAAAACTACTAAAAAATGCGGGAAAAAAATAATTAAAACTTGAGCTCTCTTTTAGCCCCCCGAGCAGGTTTCACTGCAAGTATGGAGCACACACTTAGGCCCTGGGCTAAGTTACTTTAATTCTTGCAGCAAAATGAGTCCATCCATCAGCTCCTTCCCTCCCCACACACTGTGATTTTATACAAAATTCCCTGAGAAATAAATAGGAGAAAGAGAGATTGTGCTCAGAAAATCTACCAGAAAAGGATTCATCACTGCTAATTCCTACAGGGTGAGTGGAATAGGATCTTCCCAGAGTGCAGGAGACCTCTATCTTAAATCTTCCATCTGCCTAAAGAAATTCAAAGAGAGATTTTCATCTTCTAACAGAATATTCTGTATTTTTTGAATAGACTCTCCAATGCTTCTGCTTTAAACTGTTCTATTTTAATTATATCCATGCATTTTAGATGTACAGATTGCAATGAAATACAAGGAGTTTTAGAATTCCTGTTGTTTGATGGATTTTATGAATTTTATGAGATATAATTTGTACTCAAGGCTCCTGGTACAACAGCTCTCCAACCCTGTGCTGAACAGATTGAAATCCAAGTGTCATTTACAAAACTCAATGGATGCACTGCAGACAAAAAAAACAAAAAACAAAACAAAAAAAAAACGACTAAGTGCCAAATTCAGGGATGTCTGCAAGGATTGCAGTAACAAATCCAACGTACTGGCAATATTGGGAAAGGTTTATTGTGTGCTTGGAAAGACTGATATCCCTCCTGGAGCACCAGGGAAGTGCCATTGCCTGGATTGGCTGACACAGGTCAGCAGCAGTGATGAACTCCATGGTTTTCACAGCAGAGTGAGTTACATAGGGGGTTCACGCCCTTTCTTCTTGCTTTCAATGCCCTTGATAAATTGAGGGAGAAGAAACCTGCCATGGGCTCATTAGGTTTATAATTATGGCTAGAGAAAAAAAAAATTCTCTGTGCTTTGGAATACAAGAGTCACCATAAGTAACTTCTGTAAAAAACCAGTTTCCAACAAAACCTTGAAAAGCAGATTAATATTTTAATTTCAAGACATAACTGAAAAAAAAAATATTGCCTATTCTCACCTAAACAGAAAAGATTTTAACTCAAACTTCCAAATCTGTTGTTCACATATATAAGTGAAGATACAGTAAAGTGAAATGTTTGAATTCACAGGACTGTTACTAGAACATAATTAAAAATAATTTCAAAGAAGGCTTAAGTATTTCAATTTCAGAATTCAACTGAAAAAGAAAAGAATTTGAAATAGTGCAATTAAATGTGTCAAGAGAAAAGTTAAATATTTCTACTTGAGGCACTGCAGTAGCGCAAAGGTTTGGTCTGGATTCCAGTAAGAATTATAGAATTCTGGAATGGTTTGGGACAAGGAGTTTCTCCCTTGACTCTTCTCTGTGTCTGTGCACCAGAGGGTGGAAAGGTGAATCCCTCTCTCTGACAGCCTTGGAGTGAGGAATTTCCAGTGACTGGGTCACTGAGGTTCCTCCAACCATCGCTGGTCTCCTGTTCTTCAAGAAGCCTTTGCTTTGAGCACGACCAGCCTTTAGTCGGTAACAAAATAACTAAAATAACTGAAATAAAAATTAACCCTACTCAGCTGTGCACAAACAAGCACAAAACAAAACAAGCAGCTTATATCTCAGACATTCCTGTCACATCTCTCTCCACAGGCTTGCTGCCAAATTTTCCACTTTAGGGAGGAGTTGTGGTTATAATAGTCCACAAGAAGGTCCCCCTTCTTTGAATGAAATACATTCATGGTGGACTTACAAAGATGAAGGTAAGGTTTGTAAGACTTCAACCCAGCAACAAAATTAGTGAGGAGCCATGGTCTGACACTGGCCACGTTCCTATGTAACCCCTGGCACTGTCACCTGTCCCCCCATCCCATGCACATTTCTTTCTTTCTTTCTTTCTTTCTTTCTTTCTTTCTTTCTTTCTTTCTTTCTTTCTTTCTTCTTTCTTTCTTTCTTTCTTTCTTTCTTTCTTTCTTCTCTTTCTTTCTTTTCTTTCTTTCTTCTTTCTTTCTTTTTCTTTCTTTCTTTCTTCTTCTTCCTTCCTTCCTTCCTTCCTTCCTTCCTTCCTTCCTCCTTCCTTCCTTCCTTCCTTCCTTCCTTCCTTCCTTCCTTCCTCCTATTAAATACAATATATATATTTGGCACCAACATCTAATCTCATTTGGTTTAATCACGTCTTTTGGGTATATTTTGAATCTTCAAAAGTTCTTTCCTTTTTTGTACACAGAGACTTAATTTTCTTTGGCTCTTCTGGGTTCAAACCAGATTGTGACAGACAGTTTGTGAACTCCTCCAATGTGGTTCCACTCTCACGAGCAGCAGCCAAACCACACCTGCCACAGCATGAATCCCTCCCCACGGGCACACAGCCCATTGTTTTCCATCACATGTCTCACTTCCTTCTCTTTTCTGGCTACAAAAAATCCTGCAACCCCACTTTGTTTTGATTTTCTTCCTAATCTTCTTAAATCTGCTATCACAGAGGGTGTTACCATCATCTCTATTGCCCCAGCCTTGGCCAGCAGCATGTCCATCTTCAGAGCCATCAGGAATTGCCTCTGCCAGACATGATGGAAGTTTCCAGGAGCTTCTCACAGAAGCCACCTCTGTTTGTGCAAAAACCAACACAGGAGACTATCTTATATATCCATTATTGACTTTTCTCGCCTGTCTCATTTCCATTCATTCTCTACACTTACAGTTGGCCCATAGGAAGATGTTTTAAACATCTTCCACTCCTTTCAAACAAACTTTGCTTTTTACAGGTGGTGCTGGCTTTGGCTTCAGACATTTGACCTTTGGGTATCTAATAATGTTATTTTATTGTTTTGCTGTACTTCTAATGTCAAATGTACTTTCTCATACTGTTACTGTAAATTGTTCCTTTAATATTCCAAATGAGCACATCCTTTGTTGTTCTAAGATTTGTGTGCATGAACTCCACTTAAGCAGTTTACAAGCTCTAACACATCACCAATTAGCATTTAAAGGTCACTACTTAATGCTCCTTTATCTGGCAGAGTGAGTTCAATAGCCCAGACATGACTTATTCATCCCAATAATACAGCTATGATCTACACAGCTTTTTGCAGGTGAGTGAGATATTTTTGAAATTCCATTTAGACTGAAGCTGGTTTTTCCTCTTCAGCATTTTCTGGACAGATACTGAAGGAGCTTTTTGACTTATGTTTTTACTGTGAAAATGTTGTTTTCCTTCCAAATCTGAACAAACCCATTTGTCCAAACTGGTGCCTGCACAATCCTCACAGCCCATCTACAGAGTCACTGAAGTGGGACAAGTTTTCCTGTGCCTACACCCACATATTATCATTATTAAGTGGGTGAAACTCAAAGAGATTAAGAAAGATCCAAATCAGGCATTTATATTCAGCCATTAGGCTGTGCTAATTAATTGACAGGTGGATTCTTAAAGTGTCTGCAGAGTGATTCAAAAATTTGCTGTCAAAAGCTGGAATTCACCTGACTGTGCTCATTTTCGTTGGGACACATTGCTTTGCTTTGTTTTCATCTCAGTTTCTGAGAGTGGAGGGTTCTGTCAGTCCCTGGCAAAATCTCAAGGAAAACCAGCTTCCCAGAAACTTCTCTCCTACTGATTCCCTGTTTCAAGCACTTGTGCATTCTGCCTTATTTTCATGGGATACAGATTTCTGCAGACAAAGGTCTGGATTGGTTCAGTTCTGCAGGAATGACAGCCCTCCTCAATTCCTTTGTGCACACAGACACTGGCTGTGCATTTCTGCTGCAGATAGAGAGTGCCCAGAAATCCCACATCCAGAAATCCCACATCCAGAAATTCCACGGCATTCCCGTTCCAGTATGTTCTTTTTCTCCCTGTGTCTGATGTATTTGGGGCCACAGTGGTGCAGAGGCCTCAGCTGTGGCTCCAAAAATCTGCAAGGGAGACTTTCTGTGGACACTGTGTGATACTACATTCCCCTGCTGGAAGGAACAAGGTCCCCAAGCCGCTCTCTGTGTTTTCTGAATGCACTTTTAAGTAAAATTCCGCTTTTCTGGATGATCCCAGTGACACATTTCAACCCACAGTGGATGTTTCCTCATCAAACTCATAGCTCCAAAAACTTTAAAATGCTTGTGAAACATTTTTGTTGCTGTTTTAATGTCAACAAGAGTTGAGTCTTGACCACTAAGATCCAAATGGAAATGTGGAGATTTGTCTCAGTGTGAAAAACATCTCAGAACTCCCAGTTTAATATTTCTGCATCCTGTCTTCAAATGCATGGAGGTTTCTGGGCTCCTTCCAGCATTCCTCACCTTCACTAGGCTTTGTCCAGCCATAGCCTGACACAGGAGATTCAGTTCTTGGCTTTCCATCTGGAACCTGGCTTGGCAAGTTATATTCTAATAAGGGCAAACTTGCCAGAAACTTACCCAGATCTCAAAGCAGATCTTTTATACCACAAGAAAACATTTACTCCTGGATGAAACTTGTAGGCTCTGAAAAGAAATGCTGCCTGTAAATGAACCTGAATGTCAGAATTATGAAGTTCCTTGTGAAATTCTTCTTAAATGGCCAGAAAATATCCTTTATCTGAGGAGTTTCTTGTCTGGATTAATGCCAGATATGATGTTGAGTAGTTTTTGTGTATTAACTGATACTGAAGTCAACGAAGCCTTAGGGTGACTGAAGGTCTGCTCCTTTTAATATGAAATAAATATAGAAAAAAAAAAATCCCCAAAGTTAGACATCATCATTACAATGATTTTTTTGCACCCCTTATCTTTTTAGGGTCATTACACTTTATTTTTGTTATTTCTGATTTTAACCACCTGCCTTCTTTCCACTTCTGTTTAATTGCAAATTGTTTTCCAAAGAGTTTTCCTGTGAGGATTCCACAAATGATTTTGGCTGTATTGACAAGAAAGGATTAAACTGTAATTCCCAATTGTAGGAAAACAAAGACTATTAACCAATAGTGACATACACACTTAGCTGAGAAAGAAACAGAAAGGCTGCATCATTACTCATCTACATGATAAAAACAACAAAAACAAGTAAAGATATCTTTCATACCCAATGCATCTTCTTGCAGATATACCATCCATCTGCCTTCCTAAAGTCCTAAAGTCCTTTATATCTTGTATTTATCTGAGATCTGGCCTGGATAAAATAAAGAGGGTGACAGATGTGGGGTTGTCCTTTGGATCTGTGGTGATTTCCTTCCCCAACAGAAAACCACTGAGGGGTTTTGATTTAGTATTGTGAAGAGAGAAAGATCAATACCCACTGCAAATGGAATTATTCACCAGGGCAATTTCCAGTGATGACACTCCTGTTGGATTGCTAGTGTATGCTCAATATGGGAAAGAGATTCAAACAACCCCACAATTTTTCAAGATTTTCATGACTCAGTTTGTGCAGATTCAGAAACTTCCAGCAGGCTCCATTTTGCAAGAACCATGAAAAATCACTCCTTGACCTGAGCAGGTTGTGCAGCATCCCAGGAAATCCTTCACCTTCTCATAATACAAAGGTAATTGGAGAAATGAGAATTCCAGAGAGTGTCCAGTTTGGATACCAAGAAGTTCATTTTCACCCCCTGACGCCAGAATCAAATATTTTTTTTGTGAAATTACAGGCTTAGACCTCTCTCTTGTTAAATGCTCAACAAGAACATTTACTCCAGATCTCTTGAAAAGATGGGCTTGAATTTTCCCCTCTCTATATCCCCCAAAAAAATCCTAAATATTTACAAGGAAAAAATATAAAACTAGTGAATTAGATAATTCCTTTATCTCATTCCATAACCTGGAACAGATCTGTAACATGAAGAAGAAAATAGCACCCAGTGCTACTTTCCTCACATTCATTATTGTCTTCCCCCCATCAGTACCTTCATCAAATTTTTGGATTAGGGCTTGAAAATCTGAAAATGCCTATTAGTCAAAAGCAAGGAATGGCTTGGGTTCAAAGGGATCTTTCAGATCATCTCGGTCCTGTCATTGTTTATGCTTTAGAAAGATGTATATAAATAAACGTTCAAGTGTGCTGAACACCTTCATTTTTCAGGAAAAAACCACCAGATGTTGGCTAATGTGAAAACATCTTAAACAGTAAAAGCAATCTCAATTCTTCATTGTATTTTTATTTATTTTTTATTTAATCCTTTTCTTTTTTCTTATAAAGTCAGTAGAGCGTGATGGCCCATCTCCCTGTTTTAATGTTAAATGGTGAATAAGTGCTGCTAAATCCTCTTCCACTCTTTTGTTTTCTGCATCCTTTGCCCCCTGACCCTTTTCCACCTTCCAGTCACTTGTAAATCACTCAAAATTGACTCCAATCCCATTTTCCTATTTACACTTCCTTGATGTAGTCAGTAATAGAGTGAACCTTGCCACTGAACTCCATTAAAATCTGCTTTTTGCCAATACCTTTGATGGCAAGAGCAGAAACCACTCTTTTGGGACAATGAATTAATACAAAATCGCTCAATTTAGCCCACATATTTTAATTGCAGACACATTGTTATTTTTTCCACAGTTGTCCATTGCAGACTTTCTTTTTTTAAGGCAGCTACCCCAGGTCTAGTGTCTGCTCCTGCTTAACTCTTGTCTTTGACATAATCCATGGTATTACCAGCTTAAATGTCATTAAAAATTCTACCCTGCCAACGGGTGTATTCTAGACTGCCAGGAGAGAAGGGTGTCTGTGCTCACTTGGTTTTGTTTCACAACTTCATTGAAAAGGAGAGTGAAAGAGTAAACATGCAACCCAAGGGATAATGGGGATTTTTTTATTACTTATTTTAGGGATCATTCTTTGTTCTGCCCCAAAACTAGAGAGATGCTAGTATGAGTTATGGTGGTGGTAGTGGTGCCTTTCTTTTTCTGAAGCTACGAGTGAGTGAGAGAGTTAGCAACTGCTTTTTATTTTGCTTTTAATTTCATGATGTTTCTGTTTCTTTGAGAGAAACTCCTAGAAACTTGAGGGATTCCCCCTCAAGTACTTAGCCATTAGTATTTTTTAGCAAATCAATCTGAAAAATTCTACAGCCAACAAGGCAAATAAACACCCAACTCCAATAGAAGTTTTTGGCTGAAGATAGCCCTAATGTCCCTAAGCCATTAAAGATCCAACAAACCCAGGTTCTCCTGGCCATGTCTTGTATCTCCTGTGCCTCCACTGGGCTCTCTCCAGTATTTTCATGATTCCCATAAGCTGCAGAACGCCAGAGTGGAGCCAGCACTCCAGGCCTCATCTCTTGGAAATTCAGCCAGGAGTATGTGTGGCATATGGCTCAACACATTCTCTAAGGCCCCCAGTTCCCATCCCTTCAGCTGCTCCTGCCTCTCCAGCTGCTCCTGCTTCTCCAGCTGTTCTGCCTCTACAGCTGTTCCCACCTCCCCAGCTTTCCTGCCTCCCCAGCTTTTCCTGTCACTCCAGCTGTTCCTGTCACTCCAGCTGTCCCAGCAGTCCAGCCCCAGCTGTGGCACCCAGCCAGCTTTGCATTTGCTGCAGTCACACCTCCTCAGGTTCCTGCTCAGGCCCCCTGTCCAGCCATCCCACCCCAGAATTTATCAGTCTCTCCACCTGTGCTTGGAGCATTCCACGTCATTTCATCCTCCTTGCTAATGAAGACATTAAACAACACACAAATGGGCTGAGCTTTGCCTTTCCCAAATTCACTCCAGCATGGAATATTCCCAAGCAGATGGCTGAACAAAGAAAGATCCCAAAGGCAGCCAAAAATCCTAAATGAGAGAAATATTGTCAAGTGTTAGAAAAAAAGTAATATATGAGCATAAATGAGTTCTATATATGCACCACTGGGATACAGAAGAAGTGAACAACTAATCAGGCATCTCACAATGAGGTTTTTTGGACAGAATGTCCCTCAGAGACCTTATAATGGGACTTTTGGGGGCAAAATCCCTTCTCAAATGCACATCTTTACAAATCTCTCCTTTTCCAAGGTAAGGAACAACTGCTATATAATAATACCACATTACATAACAACATAAAACAACTCTTCCAGGAAAGTCAATTTTAGTGACATGATGTTAAAGTTAGTGGATCTGAATTTTGTATTTTCCTTATGGGTTAAATACTGGTTGACAGTTTATAGTTGCATGGTCATTAGACAGCAGCATTGCAATCAGCCACAATTAATTCTAAAGCATCTTTTTGGGTTTGTGCATAAAAATCAGCCCTGGTTTTGGAGGTAATTGCACAAAAAGTAAATTGTGAAGGCTGTGTTTCAGTGGGGTCTTCCTATCAACTAAGTCCAGGGATCTCAGCTGCAGGCAGGTCACAAAATCCATCCTATTTTCTACTTTTATTGGCCTAGGAACAACAGGGTTGCCATAACATGCTAGGGGAAAATTTGGTTTAGCTCAGGATTTCTTAGGAGTCAGGTCAATGAGTAATGAAAGGGCAAACCTAGAGATACCAAAGCCTTTCTATTTCTAAGCATAATCCTTAATTTGTTTTCAGATATAATACTGAATTTTTAAGCTAGATGTGCTTGCAAACTGTATTCTTTTTCTGCTATGGATTTCATATGAGCAGAATAATGTTTACATGTTAAAATAAGTTACTAGTTATTACATGCTTTAACTATTTGAAATTTATTGCTCTCTAATGATTTTGTTATTGAATTATTTTAATCTCTTTAATTTATCTTTTTTCCCCCTGCTCTTGTTCTAGAGCCACAACCATCAGCTCTGCAACTCTCCATAATAAGGCAGTGCCTTGCTTTTCCAAAGAAAAAAATGATGATAGCGGGATTCCTCAGAAGAAGAGTGCCAGTTTTTTCTGTTGGGTTTGTGTTTTTTTTTTTTTTTGTTTTTTTTTTTTTTTTTTTTGAAAAGGAAAAATCAGGATTAAGGAAAACTGCCTGACCAAAGCCAGTGTGTTGGGTGTTGCTCTAGCTCAGTGCAGGCCTTGTGAAAGGATATAAACATAATGGAATATATTCCCTATATTTTCCATAAAATTTTTTAGCTCTCTGGAGCAACCAATTAAAGGATCTCACTATGGAAAATTAATTCTTCAGACCCTAAGAGTGAGCAGCACTGAGACGGGGACTAAAGAGTACAAGTGGTGTGTTTGTGGTGTGGTGTTCCTTGTACAGCCTACAGTTATGGGCTGCCCTCACAATCCAAGGGATTACAGTCACAGGACTCGTGGACACAGACTTGGTCACAACTGGCAGAATTCAATTTAAACACACATTTCTCATCTTTGCTTCAGATTGTGTGGCAAATACGTGCCAGGAATACTGAGAGCAGTCATTTTTTTCTCCTAGTAATCATTTTGAGATTTTTTTTTTTTTTTTACTTCAGGAAGATTAATAAGATGCTTTTTGGACTTCTTTCCTGACTGAGCTAGTGGAATGACTTATACATCTCCAGCAGAGATCCATGGATTAAAAAACTGCCTGGAACACTGCCACATTGCTGTGCTTGTCGCTAAAGTTTGTTTGTCCTTTGTTTTGCAGAAGACACAGAATCACAGAATTCACAGAATCACTGGATTGCAAGAGACCTTCAAGATCATCAAGTCCAACCCATGCTCTAACAGCTCAACCAGACCATGGCACTGAGTGCCACATCCAGTGTTTTTTTAAACACATCCAGGGATGGTGACTCCACCACCTCCCTGGGTAGAGCATTCCAGTACTTTATCACTCCTTCTGTGAAAAACTTTTTCTTAATATCCAACCAATATTTCCCTCACCTTCAGACTATGTCCTCTTGTTCTGTTAGTTGCTGCCTGGTAAAAGAGCCCAACCCCAGCTGAGCACAGCCACCTTTCAGGGAGCTGTAGAGAGTGATAAGATCACCCCTGAGTCTCCTTTTCTCCAGCCTGAACACCCCCAGCTCCCTCAGTCCTTCCTCACAGGGTTTGTGTTCCCAGCCCCTCCCCAGCCTCGTTCCCTCCTCTGAACGTGCTCAAGCATCTCAACATCCTCCCTGAACTGAGGGGCCAGAACTGGACACAGCACTCGAGGTGTGACCTCACCAGTGCTGAGTCCAGGGGCAGAATGACCTCCCTGCTCCTGCTGGCCACACCATTCCTGAGACAGGCCAGGGACCATTGGCCTTCTTGGCCACCAGGGCACACTGCTGGCTCATGTCCATCCTGCTGTCCATCAGTGTCCCCAGGTCCCTTTCTCCTGGGCACTGTCCAGCCACTCTGTGCCCAGCCTGTAACACTGCAGGGGGTTATTGTGGCCAAAATGCAGGACTTGATACTTGGACTTGTCAGACTTCATCCTATTGGAATCTAACCGTCCATCCAGCAATTCCAGGTCTCTCTGCAGAGCCCTCCTACCTTCCAGCAGATCGACACAAGCTCCCAGCTCAGTGTGTCTGTAAATTTACTAATAAAAGACTCCACACCCTCATCCACGTCATCAATGAAAATACTGAACAGGACTGGCCCCAGCACAGACCCCTGAGGGACAGCACTGGTGACAGATTCCCAGCTGGATGCAGCACCATTCACCACCACTCTCTGGGCCCGGCCATCCAGCCAGTTCTTAACCCAGCACTGAGTGCTCCTGTCCTAGCCATGGGCTGCCAGCTTTTCCAGGGAATGCTGTGGGAGACAGTGTCAAAGGCCTTGCTGAAGTCCAGGTACACAACATCCACAGCCTTTCCTGCATCCACCAGGCACTCACCTGGTCATAAAAGGAGATCAGGTTGATCAAACACGACCTTACTACTCCTAAACCCGTGCTGGCTGGGTCTGACACCCTGGCCATCCTGTAAGTGCTTTGTGATGGCACTCAGTATAAACTGTTCCATAACCTTACCAGGTACTGAGGTCAGGCTAACTGGCCTATAGTTACCAGGATCCTCCTTCCCACCCTTTTTATGAATGGGTGTCACACTGGCCAGCTTCCAGTCATCTGGAACCTCACCAGTGACCAGGACTGCTGGTAAATGATGGAGAGAGGCTTTGCAAGCTCATCTGGCAGCTCCCTCATCACCCTGGGTTGGATCCCATCTGGGCCTATAGATTTATGAACATGTGAGCTGCTCAGCAGTTCTCTGAGTGCCTCCTCCTGGATAACAGGGGGACCATTCTGCTCCCTGACACCCTCTACCAGCCCAGGAGGACAGCTGTCCTGAGGACAAGCCGTCTTCCCACTAAACACTGAGGCAAAGAAGGTGTTCAGCACTTCTACCTTCTCCTCATCTGCAGTTACTAAATTCCCTCCCTCATCTAATAAAGAATAAAGTTTGGTCTTACCATTCCTTTTACCTTCAATATATTTGTAAAAACACTTTTTTTATCCTTTACAAAAGTTGCCAAATTAAGTTCAAACAGAGCCTTGGCCTCTCTAATTTTTTTTCCTACAAGTTCTAGCAGCCCCCTTAAATACTTCCTGAGAGATCTGAACCTCCTTCCAAAGATGCTAGATCCTTTTTTTATTCCTAAGTTCCTCCAAAAGCTCCTTGCCCATCCAGGCTGGACATTTGCCTCCTCGACTCGCCTTTCAGCACACAGGCACAGTTTGTTCTGTGCCCTCAAGATCTCTGTTTGGAAGCCTGTCCACCTTTCCTGAACTCCTTTGTTTTTAAGGGCTGCTTCCCAAGGAACTCTCTGAATAAGTCTCCTAAATAAGTCAAAGTCTGCCCTCCAGAAGTCCAATGTAAAAGTCTTATTGATGTTCCTTCTGATTTCACCAAATATTGAGAATTCTATAATTTCTTGATCACTGTGCCCCAAGACTGTGCTTGATTTTGTTTGGAAAAGCAATTACTGTGTAAAAGGAAAAATAGGTAATTTTCTTTTCTCTGTGAAGGCTCTGCTTCATTTTGCTATATCCTTGGGGCTACAAAGAGAAGCTGCTGAATAGAGACCCAAATGAGCTGTAAACAGTGAAAGAAAAACACAAACCACATTTTTAAAAGTCTGCTTGTGGGGTTTTCCTCACCAAGTAACTAAAGTTGAACCATATTATATCAGATGGACAATAAACATAATGACTCCAGTTGTTGTGATATCACAGAACCACTGAATGGGAAGGGACCCACAAGAGTCATCAGAGTACAGCTCTGATCTGAACAAAAGCAGTTTCCTCTCTGCACTAAAACAATCTGAAGTGGTGTTGATGCTTTGAGTCCAAGCAGAGGCCATCCATCACAGGGCATGGTTTACATCTCTGGAGGACAAAGTGTGTTTATCACCTAAACACGCAGCACAATGAGAGTGCTTGGTCACAGCCACAAAGCAGTGATGCACTGGCACCTCTGATGTGTCCTAACTTCCTTGTGGAAAGCTCAGACCCAAGAGCTGATTTGTTATTCATAAGAAATAAATGTCAGTCACTGGCTGAGAACATCCCACTAACCAGGAATGCTAACAAGGACAGTGTCACAAGTGGTCACTTTTCCCCAGTGGGAGAACCAAAGGGTATTGCCATTTGTTATCGAAACAATTTGATATTTGTTTGGAAAGGTCAAATAACAATGCTGGCCTGTGGAATAGAAATTACAATACAGCAGGAAAGGAGTATTATTTCTACTTCAAGTGATTTACATTAAGCTATAAAAATGTCTGTCTACAACCTCTGGATCCTTTATGTTGCAAGGGAAAAAAAAAAACTTAAAGCCAAAATCTATTGGATAAAGAGAGAGTAACAAATATTTGTTTTCTTGTATTATGGAGTGTGCTGCCCTGACCTGATGGAGTGAAAATCACTCAGCACAACTTCTGTCTCCATAAATCTGTTTACTTCAGCTTGAAGGAAATTCTTTATTTCTATAAACAAGACAGAACAGAAAATTATTTTAGGCACCTAAATTGTGTTTGCTCAAAAGGCTTTGCTTCCAATGAGCCTGTTGATATCAGCCTGAGTCCTGAATTTTTCTTGAAATCAAACCCTTCTGTGTCTGAGCAGCTGAAATTAAATACCCCAAACATTTGGAGTGTGTTGCCTTAGGTTTTGTCTGTTTGTTTGCTGCTGCTTGTTCCTTTGCTTTTCCAGTTAATGGAATATTCATTGCTTTCGGTAATCAGTTTTTTCTCTAGTTTAAGCTAAAATGTTTGGAAATCCAGTTCAGAGCTGTCTGGTACATGGAGGTGTTGATGAAAGAGGAACATCACCAGGAGCATCTCTCCTAGAACAAAGGAAGATGTCAGAAATCATTTCCTCCCGAGGCTGCTGCTACAGTAGAACAAAATTGTTTTATTTGTAGTAAATTTAAAACATAATTTTGGGATGTTAATTGGAATATTCCTCCACCTGGTACCCAACCTTTTCAAGGCAGAGTAGAAGAAAACATCAATTTAGGCACTGGGTAGGCACAAATTTGAGAATATTAGTGATTTTTAGCTTTTCAGTTATTCTTTAGATCATACTACAATGTCTAGCAACAAATTAATTTCTGCAGAGCAGGAAGGTCTTTCTTAAAAATAACTATTTACTTTGTAGTAGAAGAAAACTGGGAAAAATATCAGAGAGCCCAGCAAATGTGCATCCAAAAATCCTGTTCTCTTTTCCATGAGTGTTGTTATACATTAATCTGCAAAAAAGAAAAAAAACCCTTTTGTTCCCTACCAATCTTTGCTTTTCCTTTTTCTTCCCAGAGAAAGGATGGAGACAAGAGAATAGCAAAGCACACAGGTTAAAGCACACAGGTGTCCCTCTCTCTTGCCCCTGACATTTCTCTTTTGGTTCTCCTTTTATCAGTGTCTCTGATGAGGAGTGTAGAGCAGCAGGTACCTCACAGAGCAGATTACACAGAATATATTCAATACTCAGGACACAGAAAACACACGGAACCTCTGGCACACCTGGAAGTGAAAAGTCACCTCAAGAGACATTTCCTGTACGTGACTTCAGCCACTAAACCAGAAATTTCTCTCTGTTTTTCAACTTTTCTCTCCAGATTTTATTTATTTATATATATATACACATGTGTGTATGAAAGGAAAATTCTCTCTAACTAAAGGAAAATCTTCTTTTTTTTTTATTTCTTTCTTTTTTTTTTTTTTCTCCACAGAATTACAGAATATCCTGGGTGAGAAAAGGCACACAAGGATCATCAAGTACAACTCCTGGCCCTGCTGCCCTTTATTCGAGGTATCTGACCTGTCTTTTCCAATGCCATTCCACAATGAATGTTTCTGAAGTAGAAGATATTGATAATCTGGAATAATGCACCAAAAATGTCCCTGTGAACATTTTGGAAACAGGTCTGGAATGGAGGTTTTAGCAGAATAAGTACCAAGACACTGAGGCTTCTGGTAAATGTAAGAACAAGATACAGTCTGTGGGAAAATACATTTATTTTAAAGAAGGAACAGGAAGGAATTACCTGAAATATTGAAATACAAATTCTGAGTGCAACTTGATCCATTTAATTTTTTCTGCTGAAGCAGATTTGCTTCTACTCTCCTATGACTGGCTGCACATTCCCATTGTGCCTTTCTCAGTCACTTGGGAATTTCTGAGCTCACATGAGTTTCTAACCAGGGCTCTGCTTCCCCCTTTCAATCACCCAAAAATTCTTGTTTCTACTCTTCCCAGTTTTCATGGATCCTCTAGGAATTTAATAACTCTATACTGTCTAAATGTCTGTTTTTAAAATATTTTTCCTTTCTCGTTTTTTTTCCCATATTAAATAAATGTGATAGATGAAGGCATCATCTTGGAAGTGGTGAGAGACAACTTTTCTAAACCTTATTCCCTTATATCCCATATGGAGTATAAACAACACCTCTCCATTTTACCAGGACCAGATCCTCCTTCTTTAAAGAAAGAGTGTGAGACACATTTCTCTTCCTGCCTCACTCCTGCACCTCTGACCAGAGGGTTTTGTGTTTTCAGAAATTTTGAGTTACTTTTAGGACGTTTTAGTTCCTTTTAGAACTGAATACCTTGCAAAACCCAACCTCCATAATTAAATGTCCAAGCACATATTTCCATTGATTTGTTTGGGAGCTGTAGACAGCTGGTTCATGTTTAAACTTTAAATTCTTTAGGCTAAGGCTTGGAGCCTTCATGGCAATGAAGGAGAGATTTGCTACCAGCTAGGAGTACCACTGGGGGTGGGGAATGGAATTTTTTGGAGCTTCCAAATACTTCTATCTGCAGTTCTCTATTGGCACCACCAGCAAAGGGCATCACACAGAGCTTCTCCTTACACCCCAAAAAAGAATTATAACTTACTGTTCACTATTTTAACTTCTATTCATTCTTCAGTTCTGTTCATCAGCTAAAAATGCTGATAATCAGCAGAGTTCTCAAAGATCATAGAGCTGGATTTCACCAGTGAGGCAAATTCAACTTCTATTTCAGTTCCCTTTCAAAGGAAGGAGTCTGGAATGGTGGTTTCTGTATTATCTGACCCTTCTTTTCTCCTTAATTTCAGGTTGAAAATCTTGATGAGGACAAATGCAACTTTATTGCTCTGCTGTGCTGCAAAATTCTCTTTGAACTTCATCAAGGCAAAATGTTCCAGTTAGTTCCAATGTGGAATGCTGCAGATGTTGTAAATGTGACAATTTAGTCCCTTTGCCTGAGTCCTTCTCATTCAGATACTGTAATTCTAGTGTCACTGATCACCTTCTCTGTTCACTCTGACAACCCAACAGCCTTCTAGTTGCTGTGCTGATCTTTTTTCCCAAGAAGCAAAAGATAATACAGTTCTCAAAACTTGTCCTTAAAATAGTTGAAACTTCCCTTACAACCCTGATTTTGGTAAAGTTATTTTTGTTGTTGATTTATTGTTTGAGAGGTTTGTTTGGTTTTGGTTTTTTTTGCCTCCCTGTAGGTCACATTTTCAAACTCTGATTATATTCCCATTAAAGCAGTAAAATTGCCAATCACTGGCTCTAAAGCCCAGGGCTGTGTGTTTCCTTGGGCACAGCATGCCCAGGTCAGCGTTTCCACTGTCCTATCTGCCCTGGGAGCAGGATTACTCCATGCAGCATCCCTGGGAGCAGGTTCATTCTATCCCTGTTCCACTCCCCCCAAACAAGCTCAGTTTGTCATGCAAAGCTTCAGTATTCTTCAAAGCGCAGAGAACTTTCCATCAATTTTGATAAATTTCTCTGCCCTTTTGTGAGCAACCCCTGGGGTTTCTCCATGCACAGCTTCCCTTGGACTGCTGAGATCCCTGGGGCAGGGAAGCGTGTCCCAGCAGCAGGGAGAGCATTTCCACACTTTCACATGAGTTAACCCGAATTCTAAGTGAATTGTGCTCCACTGATGCTGCAAATGGTCAGCCACAAGTCAGGTCGCATTTGGTGAGTCTTCCCTTCTTGACAAACAGGGAAAAATAATGGCATGGAATGGTTTGTTGTTTTGGTTTTGTTTTTTAAGTTTAGTAATTCTTTAATAGAAAATATTCTTTTAGTAATTGTAATACAACACACAAAATGCTGCTGGATGAACAAGACGTGCTGCCACCCTTTATTCTCCCTCTTTCTATAGCATTACATATGATATTTCTACATTCTTACATTTCTATAACATATTAACCTTGTCCTTTTTCTTCCTTTGTCTGCCACAAGAACAAAGTTTTCTAACTAAAACATAGAATCATAGAACCCCAGAGTGGTTTGCATTGGAAGGAAATTGTCCTGTGACCACAGTTTCCGACGGATTGTCCCGCTCTACTTTCCTTGTAGCCCTTACAGATCCTGGAAGTTGCTGTGAGGTCTCCACACAACACGCCCTTCTCCAGGCTGAGCATTCCCAATTTTCTCAGCCTTTCTCCAGGTCAGGTGCTCCAATCCTCTTAGCTCATGGTTTATTCCTAACATCTAATTTAAACCTATTGTGTGTCAGTGCAAAGCCATTCCTCATTGTCCTATCAAGGTCAAGGCCTGGAGGGACAGGACACAGGGAATGGCTTCCCACTGCCAGAGGGCAGGGTTAGATGGGATATTGGGAAGGAATTGCTCCCTGTGAGGGTGGTGAGGTCCTGGCACGGGGTGCCCAGAGAAGCTGTGGCTGCCCCTGGATCCCTGGCAGTGTCCAAGGCCAGGGTGGATGGGGCTTGGAACAACCTGGGATAGGGGAAGGTGTCCCTGCCATGGCAGGGTGTGGCACTGGATGGAATTTAAAGTCCCTTTCAACACAAATCAGTCTGGAATTGTAATATTCTACAAATCCTATAGCATGATAGATAATTGAAACATTTCAATGAGAGAAATGATCTCACATTTATACAGAGCTGGCAGTGCCTAAAAGCACTTTGTAAGCCTAAAGAGAAGCATGGGCATTAAATGAAAACATTTTAACTGTCACAAAAGTACTGTCTGGTTTTAAACAGGCAGCACGCTTCTTCATGTGCTAGAATGACTGCAGAGGCTCTCAGTGTTCAAAAGGGGGAAGACTCAGAATCCCAGAGTGGTTTGGGTTGGAAAGAACCTAAAATCCCATCCAGCGCCACCCCCTGCCATGGCAGGGACAGCTTCCACTGTCCCAGGTTGCTCCAACACCCATCCAGCCTGGCCTTGGACACTGCCAGGGATCCAGGGGCAGCCACAGTTTCTCTTTATTTCCCCTCATTAATTGAGACTACCCCGCAGTGCTACCTTTCTTCAGCAAATACCTAAAGGTAATTTCCAGCTGTTTTGTCATCATGTCCTTCATAAACTGGAGTTCCCATGCTTTTTGAAAGATCCCCTGCCTTGTGGCAGGGCAGCACCATTCCCTTCCCTCCAAACACACCCTAGGTAGAAATGCATGCCAATATCTCAAATTTTGAATTTGCAAATGTAATCAAATATTTCAGTTCTGAGAAATCAGATCTCACAGAGGGTTGATATTGTTAAATAAATGTGGAAAAGTATAAAGCTGGATGTACTTTGCTCCAGATGGAAACCTTGTGCCATTTCCCTTCTGGTCTGCTTTCCCAGTAAGCATTTGGGGCACAACACATTAATTTAAACAAAACATATATTCCTTTAATACATGGAATCAGTGCAAATTCCATGTGCTTTCTAATCACTTGGCTTAGACATTATATTTATTGAAATTATGAAAATAAACACTTCGCAATGCATAAACAGACCCATGTAATGGACTGGATCTCTCACTATTAAAAAAAAAAAAGTTTCTATGCATCTCCCTTATTAAAAACAAAGTAATAATTTATTTTCTGGTCAATTCCTCCACTTTGATGCCTTTTCTCAGACAAACACCCAGGACAGGACTGTCACCACTGCCCACATTTGCTTTCTCCCTGATATTGCAGACTCCAAGTCTGCTTAGTCATCACCTTTCCAGGCTGTATTCCCAGTCAGAGGTCTTGGCTCCTTGTTGCTTGGCATGTCTGACCAGAGAAGCCAAACCTGCTAACTTCCTTTCCTGACAATTTGTCAAAAAGGCACATTAGGAAATAATTGTAGAGAAAGCACACAGATTTGGAAAATGGATTGAGTCATTTTTCTTCAATGCTTGACTGGACAAGTTACAAGACACCTTGGTCTGTACTCTCAACGAGACAGAGCTGCTGCTCTAACAAAAGTAATATTGCTGTCTCCAACATCCTGAACTCTTGGGATTTACTGGGGTAGCTCTTGATTTAACAGCAAATCCAGCAGGTAAAAGAACTGGCATTTTCAGGTCAGTCTTTGAGTTTTGTTTGTCTTTTTTAAAAATCAAAATTTCCAGGTCATTGTTTTGCTTTGTCACAGATGACAAAATAATATAGAAAAAAATAAAGGACTTTAAATCTAGGTATTCTGTGAAATGCTTGAAAAATGGGGTATTATGCATTGCTTGGGTTTTGGAGAAAAGATATATTCAATTACACAAGTCAGAGTTCCCATTATGGAGGAGCTGTACTGTGGGAGGAAAGAGACATTAATTCATTGTTTAGAACAAAAACATGGAAATAAAACAAACTCAACATGCCAACCAAGAAAAATCCTTTACGGTACAAGAACCAGAATGATTTGTCCCCCCTGAGAACCTGGCCTCATGTTGCTATTAGAGATGGGAGGATGTATTAGCTCTGATAATCACCACAACAACACAAACATTTAGCCTAAGCCTTCTCTCCCAGGGATTTATGGACCCTCTCATCTGATTTTTTTATTTCTCATTATCATTAATAATCAGAATGGACTCAGCATTTTGTCACCAGGACATGGTAATCAAACAGAGGAGTTTTCCAGCATGCACAGAAGAGCTTGGCAAAGGAAAGGAGGGTGGCACAAAAGGAAGAAATATGTGAAACAAATCACCCTTGTCTTTGACACAAAAGATATCAGGGTGTTTTTTCTGCCTCCTCTGATAAACAAATTTCAAGATGGCCATATGCAAGATTTTAGTCCTGGCGATGAGCTGCAAATCAGGTTTTACACAAAATGCCATTTTGATCTTCCTTTTGAGATTAAACTTTGCCCTAGCACTGTTGCACTCAATTCACCATAACTGTGTCCTCGGATGAGCTCATTGGTGTCGTTTGAATAATTCTTTCCGTTCTTAAGAAGGAAGAACCACAAATTTCATTTTTTAATCATGGAATATAGTGCAAGTTGTAAGGTACATGATATCATCTGGACCTGCCTTTACTTGAGAATTCTGCATTCCATTCAACCTTTGATGGCTGAAGTATCTGGTTTAATATTAATTCACCAAATCTAATTGTGACAACATTGCTGCACATGTACTTTTTTAGGGACATTTTGTGGACCAATGAGTTTGTATCCAAACTGGTACCTTAAATACCATATGGGCTCCAGCTGTCCCCTGAAATGAATGAATGAATCAGAATTAACTGCAACACACAGAGTTAAAGAGTTTTCAGGTTTTAATTGGTACAAAGATAAACACACAAGGTAAACCTTGGGTGCCACCTCTTTGCTTGGCAGGAAGGAGGAAACTGCTTCCAAGTTCAATTCATGGGCTGCCAGTGGCATCAGAGCAACAGAGCATTTCCTATGTTCCACATTTATTGAATAATCTCCATATTAATGACTCTTTTCATTATTTGATAATAGGGAAATTGAAGTAATAATTTATCTTAGTACAAAGGTCTTTATTATACAGTGGTTCTTCTCTGTGAGGGCCAGTCCAAGCCCTTCTGTGATTCCATGATCCTGTGGTTCTGTATTCAAGGGTGCAAGTCCATATTCACCTCCTGGAGATTAAATGACAACAGTCTCTCTGTGTTTTCTTGTTCTGTGCTGGAATTTTGGCATATTCAGTGATAACCAGGAAGTCTCTGCAGTGTAGAGGATCTCTCCTGCTGAAGAAGGTTGAAACCCTTTCTAAGAAGGGTTTAATAAGAAGGGTGGAACCCTTTCTACTGCAGGAAGAAGGTAAGAGAAGGAAGACGGAGCAGGAAAATTGGCAGATTAGAGTAGAAACTTAAAGCTTCCACAAATTCCTCGTGCATAAGCAGCAGTGATCCCCTGGTTAGCCTGGCCGACAAACATAAATGTAATTACACTGATTGTGTTGCTGGCCTTGGCACATGTCCAGCTTCAGAAATATCCCAGGATCATCCAGAAGGGTTGAATTTGTTCACTCCAGAATGAGGCACAAGGATGCTCTCTTTCCCTACATAAATTCCCAAAATCCTGCCATAATTTAAAAAGTTGGCAATACTGTTCTTATGACTTATTCATTCTCTTGGTGATCCATGGGTCTGAAACTGTGGAAAATATTGTCTCTTTCTTTATTTATTGGTTTATAATAGTGACTTCATTATTAATCTGTGTCCATATGGTACTGAAAAGGAAATTAATTATTAAATCATTGATTAAAAATCATGGGGTGTTTTAGGAACAACTAACACAGGAAGGTGCAGTCAAGAGAAATCCAGTGGACGGTGACACGGCAAGAGGCAACAGAGACAATAGGAGCACAATGAAATCTAACTTCATTATTTGAATTATGCCATTAATTAAATTGGGGTTTTTTTTGGGTGGGTTTTTTGGTCTGTGTTTGGGTTTTTGCTTTGTTTTGTTTTGTTTTGTAATTTTGAAAATGATCAAACATTGGAACAGTTTGCCCAGGAATCTCCACCCCTAAAGATTTTCAAAACTTGACTGGTCAGGTCTCAGAACCCCGATCTGGTTTGACCTGTTGTGAAAAGGAGTCTGGGCCCTATGGAGTCAGAGGGCTTTTTCATCCTAAATTAACCAATTGATTAATGGATCACATATGACTCTAGATAAGCAATAATTACTAGTTTATATTATTACTAGTTTATATTATACTACTTTTTATATATTATATATTATTATATATTATATAGCATTTGAAAAGATGGTGAAGGTATTTTCCTAACAGTTACTTTAATGGCAAATAAAGATCATGGATGACATTATAAAAATCTAAAATTGTTTGAATTATAAATCAATCAATCAATCAATCAATAAACATTTGCATGAGAAATGAGGATAAATGTTTTTTGAGAGCTTAAGTTCTCGTGCACAAGATAATTTTTTCCAAGGTCTTGAAAACTGAAAAAAAATCATATAAACTTGAAGATCTCCCTGGGAGGGTTTCAGCTACATAGTGGGGATGGGTGCAAACTCTGCTGAACATTTAGATGATATTTACAGCATGTTTTAATCTCAGCTCTTAAAGATGACTAAATTGATATCCAAACACTTGTGAAAAAAACTCAAAAATCTTGAGATTCAAATATCCTGTAGAAAAATAAAGGAAAAATCTTGAAATTAAGCCATGTTTTTGCTGCATAATAGAAATGCTTTGTAGTCTTTTCTGTTTAAAAGTTATTTGCCTTTATTAAAATAATGACAGGGGAACTTGTTGTAGCAGTTTCTGAAGGATCAATAATGCAATAAAAATCTTGCAGAGGAGCAATAAGAGTAATTAAGAGTGTACAGATTAAACAGACTCAAAAAAAAAAAAAAGTGGTTGTGCATAATTTGTGAGTGTTGCATTTCAGTTCATTTTTAGGCAAAGATTTGGAATTATTCAGCACCTGGGGCTTTTCTGGAGCTGGAAAGACTCTGGCTGCAGATAGATTTATCTTGTGGAAGTTGGAAAAGATACTTAAATGCCTGGAAAGTGGAACAAGAACCCTGCATTGTGCTGTGATTTGGCTTTGGGGAATTCAACCCAACCTTTCCTAAAGCGCTTAGACAGGAGCTGTGGAGACTTTACAGGTGCCAGGGGAGGGACTTCTATTGCCTGCTCTAAACTGGAGAGTTTATTTTGCTTACACAAGACTAATAAATTCCAAAGGGAATAATTACCAATAACCTGGAATACAGTAGCTGCAGATGTTTGCTTTCAACTCTTTTGCAGCTCTTATTGTCCAAGTGCAAAGGGATTCTCTGCGTGAGCATTTTTAATTAATAGTTTTCTTGGTGTGCACACATGGCTGGAAGCTGCTTCCCAAAATCAGAAAAAAACATATTTTAAACTGTAAATATTGAACATTTTAATGCTTTGAATCTCCTGCAGGATGATGGGGCCCAAATTCTTCCACTATATCAAAGATTTTAGGACTGAGAGATGGCCTTAGTTTCCTGAGAATGATTTTTTTCCAACCAACCAACTGGACACTTAAAACCCAAGTGAGTTTTCATTAACTTCATTAATTTATTTCAGTCATGGAAACAGAATTAATTTCCTTTTTCCAACAAGTTCTGGTGCTGTTATAACTATTGCTACTTTAGTTATTCACTGTAAGGATAGGAGAGGTCTTAGATTTGCAGAGCTGTTTTAAAGAAATCTAACATTTTTTCCAGACAATAAATCCACTTGCAAGAAGACGTTTTCTTCAGGATGCTCCCTAATTCTGAAGGTACAGCTATGCCAGAAAGGCTGAATTCACTTCAAAAGTTCCACTTATTTACTGAAGAAAAGCTTTTTTATCCTCAGACACTCACAAAACTCATTTATTCTGGGAAATTAAAAGTCCTTAGAATTGCCCTCAATCTACTCCAATGGGAAAAGAGGTGAGACAACAATATGTGCTTATCGGCAGTAATTTTTCCCAGAAATAAAAGAAAACAGTCTGAAGTGCAGATGAATTGACACTTTCTCTGCTTCCAGACGTCTAAGAACTAAATGCAGTTTAATTTTCCTGAGTTCATATTTCACTCAGTGATTCCATACACGATTTTCTTGAGCAGTAAAGATATTAGATTGAAAACACCTAGAACTTTATAACTGAGTGTTAAAAATGAGAATAGGGTTGGAAGTGTTCTCACCTTTTGGCTACTCCATGACCCACACCACCTCAACTGAGAGCCCATTTTTCTCATGGGTATCCAACCTGAGTGGAGTGTGAAATACAGAAGCAAAACTCATTTTATATTTGTGTCTTGGCAAGGTAGGAGACATGTCAAAATCCCAGGAAATAATTCATGGCAGCTTCAGAACTGTCCAAAGAATTCAAGGAGATGAAACGAAAGCAGGTGGATTCTGGGAGACAAAGGTTTAAGCAATTAATATTGTTATCTGCTGCAACTGAAGGAAAATGGAATTACTTTGGTAACTTTCTAGACAGTTTGAGCTGTGCTGAGTAGAGATACAACTGCCTATTCCCAACACCTTCAAACATTTCTTTATCCCTTCCTTATTCTAATTCAGCCACTAACTATTTTCATCTAAATTATGTAGTTTATTTTCCACCATCCCAGTTTTTCTACAGTCTCTTCCAATAGCTCTAAAATCTCACATTGCCAGCCTACCTTCTTGGCTTTCCTAACCCGAGTTCTTTTTGAGGACAAATGTCACTGTACAACTTTTATTCCCAGATAATCCCAGTTCTCTATCCCTTTGACCCACAGATTTTCAGTCCCATTCTTTCCAAACTCACTTTTTTTTTGCTAACCTTTACAACCATAGGCTGTTATCTGGGATTTGAACCTATAAATCCACAGAAAAAAAAAACCTTAAGGAGTGCAGGAGGAATGGGAACGTTGCAAAACAAAGTGTGTTTGTAGATATATAAAGGGAATAACACATTTACATTGTAAAATTGAATGTATGCACATTGCATGTGAGTGTATAACATTCAGTTTAATGACTATTATATACACAAGTTTATATCTATTTAACGTGACAAAACATGAGATTTTGCAGTTCTGTATTATTTCAGGAATTACCTCTAGAAAACAAAATAATTTTGGTAATATATTTCATAAAAAGTCTCAAAGAACTGTGTCTTGTAGATAAGACACAACATTGTTCCAGCCCAGTTCCCAACGAAATTTGTGGATAGTGTGTTTTCCTGTCTGTCAAATAAAAAACAAATGTTTGGAAGAAGAAATAAATTAGGATTGAATCTGCAGCAAATATTGAGTAGTGCTGTTTGGCCTTTCAAGTGTAAAATCATTGCAAGATTAAAGCAATTTGGACATGCCAAATGTTCATACTCCAGGGTTTTTTCTGTACTTTATGAAAGAGATACAATCAAAATGAAAGGCTGTGAACAGAGAGCTTCCATTACTGTAATAATGTGGAATCGGCTCCATTTCCTATCTCCCATGGTATTTTTAAAAAGATGAGTTAACAGGGAGGTGGAAAAAAGAAAAACTGCTGAAGGTCTCAGGCTTGCCAAGTGGTAAAAGCAATTTTTGCAGCAGAGATGGGGCATATTTTTCCCCCCAAAATTGCTCTTTTGATGATTTCCATGTTAAAATTTAATTAGCTCAATTGAATATTTGCAAAATTCAATATAAAAAAAAACCACGTAAGAGCACTTACAGTGTAGCAAAAACAAAGAGTGAACATTTAGCTTAGGTCACACTTGCAGGGCATGTTCCTAAAATCACACATAGATAAAACAATTTTTACGCCTGGTGGAGATTTTAATTCAAATGTACAGAAGGTTTTACAATATTCTGAAAATTTTAAATTTCTTTCAATAACGTTTTTATTAGCAAGAAAATTTACAGTTATGGGATGGCTTCTAGAATGAACTGTCTAAACTTGAGCTTCTCAGTAGAGAAAAAGAAGGGTTAAGAATCATTAACAGAGAACAGTTGTTCACAGTAATTCTTGACTTGCAAAATGTAGATGGAAAGGAATATGCAAAAACTCAAAAATAAATCAAAGGAAGTTGTTTGTCATTTACAATGTGAAGAAACTGTGGAATTAAATCTTAATTTGAACAAATTGAAAAAGGAAAAGAGAGAGTTGATACATATTTGAAGGCAGTGAACACTTAAGAAGATCCTGAGATGAAATCAATGCACGGTGGAGATTTTTGGTGAATAACACTGCATTCCACAGTTGGTTTTCCTAAAGACAGGAATGAAGTGTAAGTGGACAGGAAGCCCTGACTTCATTGACAAACTGCAAGTTTATGTCATTTTTTAATAGAATAAGAATATTCTAGTGTGTTTGTAAGGATTTTAAATGTTATAAATTCTGTTTTAATGCAGGCATGAAAGAGAATAGTTGATCTTGTCAGGATTTCCTATTCAAAACTATAAAAATTATAAACTTTACAAGTTTCCTTAATCCAGAAAGTCTCCTATCCTTCTGTTTCAGTGCAGATGTGAACCAGAATATTTGGTACCGGTTTCTTATTAAGAAGTATAAACTTTAAAGTTTCAACATAAAAATGAAACCTTATTGTTTCAGGTTTCTTTCACCTTGTTGGTTTTCACAAGTGCTGAAATGAAACCCAATTTGATATGGAGGAAAGTCAGGGATTAAGTTCCTTGAGGCTTCAAAAGAAAGCAAACCCTAAGCACATATTTAGGATGAAGTCCTGGCCCATTTGAGCAAGTGTGGATCTTGCATTGTTTCAGCATTTTTTGTTGTGAAATAGCTATTCAGTTAATAACCATGACCATTCTGCCTCATGTATACATAGATTATATTGTATATCCGTGTGTTGCGGATGCAGAGAAATTACTTTTAATTAATGAGCAGTGGACATTGCCCCTCAGTCCCATTTTTCACATGCACTGGGGTGCCTGTATAAATGGTTTATAGCAGCTCTGACTTCCCTGATCTCCGTGATCCTGGTTCTGTGGTAATTGTTCTACTGGGACTCAGCCCTGTGCAGATACAAAATTAAATCATTTTGGCCCTTAATCCCAGACTCTTAGGAACAATTCTTAAACTTGTGAACTGCAGCTATTCCTAATGGTGTTAAAGTTCAGTTCAAAAGCGTGTAAAACTAAGAGGATCTTTCGAAGAGTTGGAAAGTTTAAAAATTAAAGGACATTGACACTCCAATGATTTGCAAAAAATTCAAAAGCAAAAACTTGGCCTAGTTGTTCTTCACAGTGTTGTTACCCAGTGCAAGAACTGCTTCCAATTTTAAAACACTTAAATTGCAAATATGAGGCTATGGCCAAAAATATTGCAATCAAGCAGTAAGTCAAGTCAGAAGTCAAACTGTGGATCACAGAAAAGTAAAAAAAAAAGTGATTTTAACTTGTGTCCTTTCCTTGTCCTGTAATTTTATGTTTCTGCTGTATTAAAAGAATTAAGCACTGTATATATCACTTGTTTTCCCAGGGATCTAGACTTTCCTGTTCCTTCAGTTTTTCTGGAGACTGGAGACATGGGAATTACACAGGGTAGGATTCTGGTAGGATACTTCTGAGGAGCAAATTCTGAGGAGAGAAATGTGAGGATTGCTAAAGCCTGATATTTCCAGTTCCATTTCTAACACAGTTGGATTGCTGGTTTGAAGTGTAGCCCCTGTACATTCCCATTTTACTTAAATAAAAATAGTTTACTGTTATTAGAGTACAATGGAGGCTATTGTTTAATATAAATTAGAAAGTTTAAATAACTAAGCCCAAACTCAAATAAACCCAGAAGAGGCATTTCATTAAAAGAAACAAAAAACAACTATTTGAAAGCAACCAACAAAAATCCACGCCAACCCACTGGACACTTTTGTTCTTTTTTGTAAATTCCCCTGAGGTTTTCAAAGAAGAAAATAACAGAAGTTCTTCATTGTCATGGCTCTGAGATATTCTAGAAGAGACTTTAAAGCCCATCCAGTGCCACCCTGTGTCATGAGCAGGGACACCTTCCACCACCCCAGTAGTTTCAAGCCCCATCCAACCTGGCCTTGGACACTTTAAGGGATCCAGGGGAGCCACAACTTCTCTGGCACCCTGTGCCAGGGCTTCCCCACGCTCACAGGGAACAATTCCTTCCCAATATTCCATGTAACCCTGCCCTTGTGTCTTGTCACACAGCTGAGGTTGAATACATCCAAGGAGTGAATGTTCATATCCAGTTTAAAGGAGCTCTTCAGTTCTGGCCACTTTAAAATGCCAATTGACCAAGCAGATTCCTTTTTCTGTGGGATAAAGCCAACAGAGACTCAAACTCCACTTGAAAAGACAGTGTCCTCATTATTTTTGTAGGGCCTGCCCTATCAGCTTATCTCTAATGTCAAAGCAGAGTGTGCTCTGCCTGAAGAAAAAAGAAAATCATTACCAATTAATTATGTCAACTTTTGCAGGAAATAAGCAATTAGAGCTTGTACACAGGGAAAAAAAAATCGATGTTGCCAGTCAACTTCTACAACAATTAGCATTGGGAACGCAGAAGCAGGGACAAGGAGGAGCAACCTGGAGCTGCCAAACTTACAACAATCCATGGAGCAATGGGGGAAAGGGCTTCTGGTTCTCACAGCCTACAAAAAAACACAGCTGGGACACAAGGCAGCCAGTCAAGGTGAGTAAATCATTAAAAATCACTGGGAAACCAATTTTGTCATAAGGAATTGGACACTTCAAAAGGAATGTAACACTGTGGCCTGTGCCAGAGGTCAGGAAGAGAGAGAGGAGGCATAAATGCTGAAATAATTACAATGGTCCTTTGTATTCTTTTTTAATCACTTAGATTATATTCAACATTTTTTTGTTTGTGCTAGTGTTTCATAAATGTAAATCACAAGCTCACCCACTGAAAGTTTCTCAAGGCATATAGTCCTTGCAATATAAAAATATGGCAAGTATTGTTAGTTCTTTTTCTCTTAAACTGCTTAACTCCATTATTTCCAGCATGCACTCTGTGGCAGTATTTTTTTTTTTTTCATTTTCACATCCCTGTCTTTTCACTTAATTATATTATTCCCTCTTTGTATTTCTCCTAGCTTGTTTAATCTCCTCTGAACTTTAATTCTCTGTTTTTAAGCAAATTATCTCCTTTGCTCATGAGACTCAAATGGCAGCATTGACATAACTGTAATATCACTTTATACTTTACTGTCAAAACATTCCATTTTGACTTCCTCTAAGTTTCTTTAAGAAGTGCCTGAACTGATCATTTTTCCTTAAAACACCTAGAACAAAGACATTGTCATTTTTTTTTGCAGAGCTTTAAGAGAATTCGCATTGATTATTGATAAACAAGTAGGAATTCATAAATCCTACCCAGATGTAGAGGAAAACTGAGAATTACTCTGGGTGTTGGTTCTTCTAAAATTAAACAATATATCCAAATTTACAGGTGCCCTCTCACAGGTCTGGACTCCTTATTCTGAGGACAAGACATGAAAACTTTCCCTCCCTCCCTCCCTCCCTTCCTTCCTTCCTTCCTTCCTTCCTTCCTTCCTTCCTTCCTTCCTTCCTTCCTTCCTTCCTTCCTTCCTTCCTTCCTTCCTTCCTTCCTTCCTTCCTTCCTTCCTTCCTTCCTTCTTTCCTTCCTTCCCTCCCTCCTTCGTTCCTTCCTTCCACTAATTTTAGGAATTCTAATCACAACACATTCAGGGATGTAAGGGTAGCTATCTGGCAAAAAAGTTGTCAAAACCATAAAAAATAACTTGAGTTAATAAGGTCGAGGCATGGAACTGCTAATCTGTATCAGCTTCTCCAAGGATGGTAAATGGTTAATCCTTTATCTCTTTATCTCTGGTGATAAGCATTAAAATACATCCATCTATATCTAATCTAGATCTATCTATATCTAATCTATATCTATCTATATCATCTATATCTGTATATCTATCTATATCTATCTATATCTATATCTATATCTATTTATCTATCTATCTATCTATCTATCTATCTATCTATCTATCTATCTATCTATCTATCTATCTACCTATCCACCTATCTATTTATCTATCTAGATATCTAATCTATATCTATATATCTTTATCATGTATATTTATATCTATCTATATCTACAATGGTGTAAAGACAATCAGCCAGGAAAAAAAAACCTAGGAGTGGTCTCTGGATCTAGGAAAGAATCTCAAAGATGGACACAAAAAAGCACTTACATTTCACAAAACCTTGCAGTGAGTAGATACCCTCAACCCGGTACCCCTAAAGTCTGGGTGTCTGCACATCCTTTTCTAAATTGCTGAGGATGTGGAAACCTTTTGCCATAAAACATCTTGCAGAAACAGACAATACCTTTACTGCCATTGACAATGATATTGGTAGATAGTATTAATAAGTTGGAAAATAATATTTAAAAGTTGGTAGATAATATTAACAAGAAGAAAGAGTATTTTAAGTTATCCAGTAAACAGGTGCATAAGTGGGTGTTGGGGGAAATAGCTGCACATACACCTCCTTCTACCATACTAAAATGTTTATAAGTGCTGGGAGTATGGAATTCACACTCTGTAGGAGAATGGGCTGTATCAAACTTTCTCGTTATCCTAGGAATATTTCCTTCTTGGACTCAACAGCCTTTCCTTCACTCACTATTCCACACTAAAGAGTCCAAAAAACCTTTAATTTAAAGAGATAGAGCAGTTTCATGAAGTTTGAGAATTCTGGAAAAGTCAGTGCATATATCGTGGAATCATCACAGAATCCCAGAATAGTTTGGGTTGGAAGGGTCTGTAAAGCTCATCATGATCCCACCTCCTGCCATGGGCAGGGACACCTTCTATTAGACAATATAAATATTAGAATTCTTTTCTATTGAAAGAATGGATTGTGTTACAGAAAAAATAATGGTTTTACCTATGTATATAACGAATGACAAATCAAAACTTCTCCCTTGCAGATTCCACTGTAAGAAAAATGATACCAGGAGGATTGTGGTTTGGAATATCCATTATCATAAACTTTTTACAGGCATCCATTATGAAAAATAGGAAAGAATGTCAGACTGGAACTTAATGGATAAGAACTATTTTCAACATCTCACATAATTTATTTTTCTCTTTCAAGGGAAGTGACATCTCACACATTTAAAAAATTATCCTCAGAAGGTTATGGGCCATACAAAAGATGCCAGGTGCTGCTGAAAAAAATCTAAAACTACTTGCAATCATGTCAGGAAAAGAAATTTTACCTATTTTTGTCTTCTCTTCCCCATCCCCACCACAACTGGTGTCTGACAGCACAGCTGGCTCCTCAAAAGTCCAGCACAAGAGATCATTCTGATGTGGAGTTTTTACAAATTCCTGTTCTAGCTCTTAGGAAGCCAACCCTGAAGTGGTTGACACTGACTTGGAATTAACTACAAAGAGAAAACTTCCAGATACACATTCAGAGCTGTGCCAATGGGACCTGCTGGAGTTTTCCCAGCATACACCCTTAGGAAAGGAAATCATCCAAGCACATTCCGCTGGGATCAGTGCCTACAACAAACTCATTAAAGTTTTTAAATCATCTTGAAATGAGAAAAAATGATAACATCATAGATTAATATTATAGCTCATGCTTCTGGAAATGTCCTGTTCACTGAATCATGGAATCATGGATTCACTCTGGTTGGAAAAGCCCTCCAGGATCATTGAGTCTAACCTGTTTCCGATCCCCACCGTGTCACCAAAGCTCTGAGGGCCACGTCCAGCCCTTCTTGGAACACCTCCAGGGATGGGGACTCCAACACCTCTCTGTGCAGCCCCTTCAAGGTCTGACCACCCTTTCCAGGAAGAAATTCCTCCTGGTGTCCACCCTGAGCCTCCCCTGGCCCAGCCTGAGGCCATTCCCTCTCCTCCTGTCCCTGTTCCCTGAGTGCAGATCCCAAGCCCCGCCAGCTGTCCCCTCCTGTCAGGGAGCTGTGCAGAGCCAGGAGCTCCCCCTGAGCCTCCTTTTCTCCAGGCTGAGCCCCTTTCCCAGCTCCCTCAACTGATCCTCATAGTATCGAGTCTCCAGAGTCCCATCACTGTTTAAAAATTTACAAGAAAAATTTATCCAAATTTACAAATTCTTCTTTCTAATTTGTAGAAATTTATTACTTGATTTCATTTTCCATTTAGGTAAGGTTTTCAGCTTAATTCAATACCAAATTCATTCTTAAGGGCACAGTTTTGTGCCATTTTAAAAAAAAATTATTTATTTTATATTTTAAAACCATCAGTGACAATGCCATTTTAAGCCCAGGTTTTAATTTTTCATTCCTTCCATTTCTTGTGCAGCAGGAAAAATATTTCTTGCAGCCAGAGGGGTTCTTTTTGAGCTCCAGACCTCTACTCTGTTCATGCATATTCACACAATAATTCCTGAACACACACACACCTGCTTAGACACACCCAAAAATACATGTATGGGAATATATAAACACACTAAAAGGGGAAATTATTTCCACAGACAATATTTTTTTTTTTTTAAAAGACGCATGCATTTTTTGTACTTTTTCTTTTTTTTTTTTTTTTCTTTTTAATTTAGTAGATTGATGTTTACACTTTGGATTTATTATGTAGCTGAGGGGAAGGTGGAGGTAAAAACCTTCTCAAAAGACATCTGGCTTCAGTCTGTGTATTTAAGACTTATTGCAAGGTGAAGAAAAGGCTGAGGAGAGCAGCTGGCACACATTTAAAGACATTCATATTATTATATTTTATTATACTGATAAAGACACAAAAATCTGGTCTTTAAACCAATAGATTAATGGCCATGAAGACTGTGAGGTATTTTGATGAATCTCAGATTCCAAAGTGACCCCATTAACAATCCCTACCCAGGAAACTTTCAGAGGATATCGCATTTTCTCTTTCACCTTGTGAAAAAGTGATTTTATACGACAGTGTCCCTAGGACAAAGTTTCTAAAATTAATTAAAGAGGCATAGATTTTAAAGGCAGTCAACTGTGCAAGGGTAAAGAACAAGGGGCAAGGCAGAAGGTGAAATGTATCATTCCAGGGAAAATTTCAGGGAGCCTTAGTTCATAAGAACTGTGAAAAAATCTGTATCAAACTGAATTATGGCTTTGGATCCTATCCTGGACAAATGCCAGCAGTGAAGGAGACACTGACCTGAATTTGGGTTTATTTGTACAATAAATTTTCTTGCCCCTGTTCCCAAATGATTTTGTCAAAGGAAAAAGTGTTCAACTGAAAACAGGCTTCAAGCTCTGGGATAAGGCAAGAAATGGAAACATGTACAGCCTATATTAACATAACCCTTCATTGACTCAAGGAATTCTGATATCCCATTTTTAATAAATTACTAGGTCAGAATAATACCAATAAACTTCAATGAAATGAATTCATGGAGACTTGCACTGGCTCCATATTAACATCAACACTGGTTTGAGAAAGACTTCAAATTATTGAAGAATATAAGAATTTTAACTTTGTTTAAGAATTCCTATGATTATAAGAATTTTCACTTTTATACTGCTTAAGAGAAAATTTTGTAGATGTCAGATGACAGAATTTCTTATGACTGATGTCACTGAAATCCATAAAAATGATATCATTTTTTTCACTGATGAGACAAAAACTGGCAAACTTGTAAAAGTTGGATATCTCTCATAAAGAAGAAAATATAAGAAACACTTTGTACAGAGAAATTCAGCACTTATTTTCTCATCTATGAATTATGCTAACACTCTAAATTGCACTATTCCTCAAAATTAAAGTAGTTTTTCCTGTTTAACCATTCACTCCAGTATATATTTATACCCCAATGCCAGTGATATAGAACAGAATTGGGGTCACTCACTTCTCTGCTCTCACTGAAGTCACCTCTTCTTCCCCCTATTCAAAATTGGAAAGTCTGAAAGAGTCTGATATGGAAAATTTTATTTTAATGATGTGAACTTCTTCATCAACCTGAAAGTCTATTATTCTTACAGTTTTTAATGCTTTGGGCACTTAAAGTCATTAATCTCACTGTTTTATGGCAAAAATAAAGGAGAAAAAATATGATCTCTTATGTTGCATAACTATTACAGATTTTACAGAAGTTATTTCTTCCCTTCTGACCTCTGTGAAGATAGAGAAAGTCATCTGAGAGATAAGATTTGATTTAAAAAATGTAGGAAGAATTTGTATTTGGCACATATCTGAGAAATTTGACAAAAAACCCTCTGAAGCATTTAGAATTCCAGATTCTTCTTTTTAAAAAAACCCCATGGATATGTGTACACAAGCTTGGAAGTAAAATGGCCTCAAGTACTCCAGGGGAGGTTTTGATTGGATATTTTGAATAGTTTCTTCATGGAAAGGGTTGTAAAGTATTGGACTTGATTCCTGTTTCCATTTGATCTATCAAATAAATTGTGGAGCTCACCATCTTGCCCTCTTCCTTTATTTATTTTTTTCTTCTGCAATTAAAATGAGCATCTGTAGCTACTGGAGTTTTGTTGTGAGATATTAGTAAATATTTGTAAAACAGAATTTTTCGTGAGGTATCCATAAGATATTTATAAGCCATCCTGATTCAGCTGTGCAGTCCAATGTCCATTTTCCTCCTCAAGTTAGATGGATACAGGCCATTGAGGGGGAATGCTACCTTACTTTCAGTAGAAAACATATTTTTTCATTTAATTTATTCCCTAGAAGTGTATTTTTCAGCAAAGCAAAGCCAATCATCACTTTAAACCCTTCGCAGACATTTGCTCTTGCATCACTTCTCCTTGTCAAATCATCAGACTGAAAAACCCCACCCAAGAATATGCCATGTCCTTGTCAAATAATGACACAAATTCCCAAATATGAATTCCTAATTTCTCCTCCAAAAGAATCTAACATCTCAGGGTTTTCTTTTCAAAGGTGCTGGCCATTCACAGAATGATTTTCGCTGCAGAACAGAGATGATAAACTAAGAAACACAATCAAATTTCTTCCTTCATCGTCCAGACTGGCTTTGTGGAGATTGGATTGTTGTGGTAAAAGATGTGTTTCAGGAAGCAAAAGGAAGATAAAACTTCAGACTCCTCATCACCCTTCTGCTGCCTTCCAGAGCGATTCACTAATAACCCAAAAATGAGTTTTCTGATTACTTTTTCTGGTGGGACAGTACACTTTAATGTTTTGTAAACAACAGCACTGACAGGATTCCTTTCTTGCAGTCTCAGCTTCACTGTTTGTCTATGTGACACTGGTTCCTGCTCTCTGTTATGCTACAGATGCCAGACAGCTTTGCTTTACAACCAAAATAGCTTTGTATTTTATCCCATGGAGTCACGGCAAGTTGAAAAAGATCTTCAGAATCTTCAAGTTCAACCTGCCCACTAAATCTTATCCTGAAATGCCACATCTGCTTGTTTTTCTGACACTTCCAAGGATGGGGACTCCACCACTGTTCCAGGGTTTGACCATGCTTTAAGTGAAGATTTTCTTCCTAAAATCCAACCCGAACTCCTGCTGGCCCACCTTGGGGTTGTTTCCCCTGTATCTTTAGCTGCCTGGGAGAAGAGACCAATTCACAATCTTCTTTCAGGGAGTTTTACTCCCATATCACTATTTCCACTCTCTTTCTGAATGACACAGAAAACCTGGTGTCCCAGGGTGACTTCATTATGCTTGTCTCCCCAATTGTCTGTTCTGTTTATGCTGGCTATGAAGTTCTGCACTTTTCAGACTGGTTCTGGGAGCGAAGCGGGGGAGGAGAAGCGCGCAGTTTGCCCACCCATGAAAAGGACTCTGAAGTACAAAAGGACTCTCTTTGAACTTGTCATCTCTTCAGCACGAGAGGTTCCATTTTTTTAATATTATTCTTTTTTTTCATGTTTGTGAGCACTTTATTTGTTAAATAAGCAGGGTTTTTTCCACTTCTCTCCAAGGAGGTTTATGTCCCAAACAGGTGAGGAGAGAGGCCGCTTGAATTTGCTTTCTAGAGGGACCCCATTTGGAACTTTCCTCCTAAATTTGCCCCAAATCAGGACAGACACTTTTTTAGCACCCAGCACGTGGTTTGTGAAAGTGGAGAAAACCTGTACTAATTGCATTTTGGTTGTACTTACTCGGTATTGGGGTAAAGCAGTCAGTAGCCATACTGCTTGAATTCATAAAGTCCCTCTTGGTGGAGACCTTCATATGTCTCTGGTCCCTAGGCTTTTTTGAGGTTTTAATACCCTTCTGGTCCCTAGGCTTATTTTCTTATCCAGAGATAGCTGGATGTTGTCTCTAACATGTAGCTTTTACAGAAGATGGGCAGGGATTCGAGTTGCTATTATGCTGGGAGTGGTGATAATGATTTATAGGGAGTTTACAAAAGCACTGAGGTTATGTATGGTTTATGGTTTCTTTGTCCTACTCTGTATCCCAGTTCCAGTAGCATGTTTTGGGGGCTTATTAGTAATTGCAGCCAGTTTGTTAGAGCAGGAGCAGGGGATGAGAATGTTAAGTTTTTGAGAATGTTTAGTTTCCCCCGAATGTTAAAAAGACTGTTTTCCTGGTATTTTATCTGTTAAGCTTCCTCTATATGGTCTGCAGTGTGTCTGGAGTGAGGGCTGGTATGCCCAGAGGGGCTGACAAGACCCCTGACCCAGGAGTAGACCCAGGTGTGGAAAATCTTGAGTGGTGTGGAGAATGGGAATGGACCAGACCTTGAAGGAATTTTCTGGTCCTATAATCTGGGATTTTCCAGGTGAACAAATTTAGAACCCAGGTGAGGTGGGGAGATATTTGCAACAGAATTGCAACAGTGACTAAGGAGAAAAAGATCATTGCAGTGAGCTGGGCCCTGGCATATACTTACCACACACTGCTAGATACTGTAGGGCAGCAGATAGAGGCAGGGGACAGGGAGATAAATCTACCCCAGTCACTCAGGCTGCAGCCAGCACTCCAGCTACTCAGGTTGTAGCTAAACCAGACAGTGAGCCTGAGCCAGCAGCAAAACCAAACAGTGAGCCTAAGCTGCTGGCTTAGTTGCAGCTGTGGGAAAGAAGCACACAACCAAAACCAATCAGCCAGTGGACAATGATGGGGGAAGGACCTTAAAAGCCAGCTCCAGCAACTGACTCAAAATCAGAAGTCACCTTTGAGTCCCTTTCCCTGAAAAACCTTTGTGGGCTAAGAAAGGATTGCACCCAGTGACCTGATGAACATATAATTAGTTGGCTAGTCCATCTTTGGGATGCTGCAGGTGAGGTTACAATTCTGGATGGTTCTGAAACGAGGCATTTGGGATTCCTGTCACATGATCCTGTCATCAACCAAGGAATGATGAGGGGAGCTAACCCTCACAGTCTCTGGGAACGGGTCCTGGGAAGTGTGGCACAAGGATATCTGTGTGCAGATATCTCTGTATGCAGCAAACCCAGCGGAAGACAGCAGAACAAGGGATTCAATGCTTGAGAGAAATGGCAGTGGCAGAGATTGTCTTCTCAGATGACCTAATAACTAAGAATCCAGACTAGTCACCATGTATATACGTGATGTGGAGAAAACTTGTACAATTTGGGTCCAAGCATATGCAGATGCCACGCATGGCCTAACACATGCAAGAATTGCAGCTGTGGAAACACGTCTGCAGAAATTAAAAGATAAGGTAGAGGAGAATCACTCAGGGATGAGGTTAAAGAGGACCTTCTCCAAATCTGGGCAATACAGATCAGAGGTTCTGGTACCAAACACAGATGTCCCCCAGACAGAGTACCCCCCATGAGCTGAGCTGTGGTTCTTCCTGCATGATTCACGGAAGACCCAATTGAAGGCGAGCAAGACACAGAGAGGAAGTTCCACCGAAAAAAAGCAGTTCCAGTTGCCAGGTATGATGATGATGCTGACATGTCTGATCCCCTTGAAGGAATCTCCAAGACATGTCCAGGGAAAGAAGGATAGCCAGGCTTAGAGGGGCTCTGCCTCTAGCCAGGTAGAGGCTAGGGAAAACCATGTCTTTTGGACTGTGTGGATTTGGTGGCCTAGCACATAAGAACCACAAAAACATGAGGCCTTGGTTGACATTGGTGTGCAGTGCACACTAATCCCATTGAGATATGTGGGGGCAGAATTCATTTCTATTGCTGGCGTGACAGGGGGATCACAGGATTTGACTTTGGTGGGAGCTGAGGTGAGCCTGACTGGAAATAAGTGGAAGAAACATTCTATTGTGCCTCGCCCATAGGAATGAATCCCATTTGCATTTACCTTTTTGTCTGGATACATTAGGTTAGAAGCACTTAATTATCATCTCTACTTACTTTTATATTATTGCCGGTGCTCAGTGCAGGACAGAGAAAGAAATCAGTTAGGAAAAGGAAGGAGCCCTTCCCATGCACAGTTCCCTAATGGAGTAGACTCAGGAGAGTCCCTCAGGGCAAATTCACACCCTCAGAAAATGATTCTGTCCAAGTGCATCCGAGTATCACTATCCTGATACAATTTTTGTGGTCTGCAGGGTAAATATTTGATTTAATGGAGCAGTAAATTTAAAATGCCAAATGTCATTTCCTTCTCTTCCCAATAGTCCAAGGCTCGCTCACTGCAGTTAATTTTCCTTTCTGTTCAAATGCAGTGAAATACAAATCTGAAATCGACAGTAACATCAAGAAAGGAATGCAGAGAAAACGTGAAACCCAAGAATATAATTTTCTTTAGTCCAGATGTGTCTTTACCAAAAATTTAAAATTTTCAAGTATATCTTATATTGAAATGTTTGAATTGTTCTTCCTTCTAAGAGAAGATGCTTTTTGTTGTGAAATGAAAAGAAAATTTTAAAAATCTAAGACTGAGAGGAGGGAATATATAAACATATATGTGTTTATAATCCTTTCCTTTATTATCAGCTCTACTTACTTTCATATTATTGCTTGTGCAGGATAGGGAAAGAAATCTCCCTCTCCCTCTCCTTTTCCCCTTCCCCTGATTTGCAACTGCCATTTTAAGTCACTGATCCTTTTGTTTTCCCCGAGGGAAAAATACTTTTAAAAGTTTTTTAATATTTGAATACTTTTTGCTTCCTCACCCAGGCACTCTAAAGAACTGCAGCCAGTGTCCTTTCTCCTTTTTTCTCAAAATCTAATACTTAAAAAATCCCCATCCTCGTTCATAACAGCACATGCTAAAGATTATTTTTTAGTTTCTCAGATTGCATTTACCTGTTCTTTACTCACAAACCTGGCAGCTAGATTCTCCAATTTCATGATGAAAGTCATGCCCTGCCTCAATTATTCAGTAGCAGAGCAGTGTTTACTCCTTACCTCACATTTTAAGGTGAAACTGATTTTCCCACACCAATTTAAAGCACTTCCCTCAGGCAATATTCTGGACACCAGAAATTAGGTTCCAAATTTCCAAATGGCATTGGCAATGCTGACAGTACCTTTAAACAACCAGGCTGGGAAAAGAAAGTTCTGAGTAGACAGCCCTGGCACTTCCAAAAGTTATGTGTGGAAATGGGAGCAAGACAAATCCTGCAAGCCAGAATTGAGGAAGCAGAACTGAGCCTTTGCTTAAGTCATACTAGGCTGTAATTTCACCTTTAATTAACTGTGGCTTCATCTCTGGAACCAAAAACTGAAAGTGCTTTTCATTTGTCTGTTCTGAGCAGCTAAGACACAACCAGGAAAATGTTAGAGGTACCTGGCTGTGGTGGATTTGGGGCTGTAGGAGATCCCTCCCGCTGTCCTGAGCAACATTTCTATACATGACCTTCTCTTTTATCTCCTTTTTCCTCTGTTGTCCATGGCTGTTCCTTCTCAAATCCACCCCAATCCCTCTTTTCCCTGCTAACAGCCCTTCTCCTACACATCCAGTATGCCTTACACAGCCCCCTCTTCTTGATATCATATATTTAATAAATTCTTATAGAACCACTAAAATTCCTTCTGTTGGCTCATCCCTGAACTAGGGGAGCTGATGGATGAGGATATCTTTTTCCAGCTAAAGGAGTGGCCTGCTCCCAGGCTCTCATCCTGCTGCACAACTCCAACCCCTCTAACATCTGCTGGAAAGTAGCTGTAGGGAATCCAGGAGGCTCCTGGAATGCATTAAGGATAACTTAAGCCATGTGAAAGACCACTCTACCAGAGGGGATGTGATCCTGGAGATGTCTGGCACTACAAGCAAGGGACAGTCACCCTTGGCCTACAGGAAAGGCTCTTAAACACTGAGATTTCGTTGTCCTGAAAAGGATGCATTAAATAGGATCAGCCCCAGCACAGTGTCCAGTTACAGGTGCAGGCAATGATCCAGTGCTCTCCAAGGCAGCGGTGAGTTTGACATTGAACACCCAAATCAGGTCTCTGTCTCTCTGTGTGTTTGTCTCCTTTTTCCCTGTAATCCCAGTTTGGCAAGGTTCTTCCTTAGGCACTCTTACTGCCAAACAAACCCTCTGTCAGTCCACATCTCCTCAGACAGGTTTGTTCTGCTCATGAGCAGGCTTTTTTTTCCTGAATGTTCTTGTTTAAATGTTCCTTTTCTAATTGATTTTTTTTTGCATTGAGAATGTCCTTGACCAAAAAGCAGACTATCTCCTTCCACATATCCTTACACAGCTGGGGGATTTTCCCTGTTTTCTCAGTTTCAGGGAAGAATGGTGAGTACTTGAGAGCTTTGAATAGAACTGATTGTTTTATTCCTTTGTAGCATTCATTCAGTTCAATAAAATAATTGTTGGTAAAAACCCTTCATGTACAAATTGATAAAACAGAGTACAAATTAAAATTTTTCCTATAATATCTATCAAATTACATAATTTCTGTCTAGGACACTCTTTGATAAAAAAGAAAGGAAACAAAAAGAATAAAAAGATTAATCACTAATTTTGCCTTTGATTCCTCATCTGTAACTGCTACTGATTAAAGATGTTTTATATTCAGAACTGATTTCAAATTGTTTTCAGGGGCAGCTGGTGAAGACAGGGAAAACACCAAAGGTTTCAGTGATATATTAAGAACCTAAGGCTAAGATAGCAGTTGATATACATATAAAGAATTAGTATGAATAGAGACAATATTAAACATTGTTATTCTATAGGCAAGTTGTTAATGCCAAATTACTCCAGCTGTGGCCTAATGTCTCAGCTAGTTGTAGTAATTGTATTAAGTATTCCAAGAACAAAATCCAAGGGAAAGTTATTAGAAAAAATTCTTCTCTGAGAGGGCAGTAAGGCTCTGGCACAGGTTACCAACACAAATTATTACACAAATTATTACTACACAAATTATTATTACACAAATAATCCCCTTGCATGATGAAGACACAAATTTTCAGGTGGAAAGTGCTAAATCTTTGCTCGTGAAATTTTGTAAATTCTTTAAAATGGGAAAAATGCTTATTTAATTATAATTAGCGAATATATCTAGCAAAAGTTTTGGGAAAAGCAGAAGGATTTGGTCACATCTCATTTCATTTTCTCTCAGGTTTTACTGATTCCATGAAAGAACTTTCAGCATCTACATTTTAGAGACGCAAATTTCTCTCAATACAGCTCTTGCCTTACTTTAACCGCTCAGTCCTGCCTAATTAGGCAGACTTAGTCCCTGCATATCTGAACACTTGATTTTGAGGCTGTAAATTCAGTTTTAATCAAAGGCAAGGTAAAACCAATACACCAAAAAAGCAGAACACACACATAAATGAAACATCACCAATCAGCTCCCCTCCTGTGCTGACAGAACCTGAACTTGCCTCAGGACTGCTCCTGAAACAAACAGCAAATAAAAAAGCAGATGTTCACAGATCTATTATTGCACCAATAAACGGTGGAATTTCATGAGAAACTTCCAGTGCTGATAGATAAATGAAGGAAAATCTGTTGAAAGACAAACATAATAATGAATGTGCTGTGCTAATGAATCATTGCTTGTAAGAGGCCATTCAATCTTGACATTAATGATATCAAATGAGCTGTGGAATGTATATGAATAAAATTATAGTACGGTGACAATTTGAGTATTTGGAGCTACATGACTCACTAAATTAAAAAGGAAGAGGTAAGAACATGGATTTAGGCAGAAAAGAAGAAAAAAGATATAGAGGTGGGTCACATTCTTGGGCAGATTAGATCCCCTAGGGTATTTTAATTTGTTAGCTAATAGAGTGCTAAATTTATAAAGTGTGTTTCTGTTTGAGAGTGTGCACAGGTGGTAAAAATGTGAACCTTCCACTGAACTGGTCTGGCTGCAAGTTTTGTAACTTATGATTTTCTCATAAGCACACAGAAAGGTTTCCTAGCCAGTATTTTAATATATGGAAGAAAATGTAACATTAAAAAATATGTAAAATCAGTATGACCACTTGGTAGAATGCATAAGGTTGAAAATATTAAATGGACTGTTAATGCAATTACAGTCACAATGTCAAACTCCTGGACTTGGTGCTACCAGAGTTATTCCATGTGCACAACAGGAACTCCAGGTTTGCAATAACTGCAGGACGCCATGGCTGCTTATTGAAATCCTGGCACTACCCTCAAAGCCTTCCCTCCAACATAAAATATAATTTTTAAGGGTATATCACTATCTAAGGTCACCAGGATGGTCAGGCAAGGCTTGACCCTTGGTGAAGCCTTGTTTATTGATGAGACCTGATAGTTCATAAGTTTCCTGGATGTTTAACAAAGCATTTAAAACCTCAAATGTTTCCAAGTAATAACAAATTTACTTTAAATGAGAATTGTTTGGGGGGTTTTTTGAGAGTTGCACATCATATTTACATTTTACATTGCATTCAGTGAAAAATGAATTCTGGTTGCAAACAGCAGAGACAATATTAGGTGATAACCAAATAGGTCAGTTTTCTGGCTCTAAGAGAACAAATCTTTCTGTTATTAGTATTTGTAGGTGCTGACCTTTAAGGATTTCACAGGATCATAGAAACATAGAATGGTTTGGGTTGGAAAGGACCACAAAGCCCATCCAGTGCCACCCTCTGCCATGGGCAGGGACACCTTCCACTATCCCAGAGTGCTCCAAGCCCCATCCAACCTGGCCTTGGACACTTCCAGGAATCCAAGGGCAGCCACAGCTTCTCTGGGCAGCCCTCACAATACTTGTCCTGTTTGGGACTAACTTTAAAGAGCACTGGTAAAGCAGATTGCCTGGAATGAGAATTTGGAGGAAATATCTACTTTGTGAACCTTTACCTGGTTCTTCCTTTAGAAGTCAAGAATGTAGCTGGTCTTTGATATTCACATAGATTTGTGAGACTAAATACCTGTAACAGCAACACTTCACTCAAAGGCTAAAGATGGAAGGCATCAGCTCATTTTGAATAACCTTATAGTTATTTTTTCCTCATTGTAAAAGGATTTAATAGACATTTGTTCATCAGAATTTCACAGCACATCAAAAGTCAAAGCAGAGCTGAGGTAACAGCACTGGGAAAGGGGAAACTGCCCAGCAGAATCTGTCCATCAGGAGTGTTCCATACAGGAACAGCAAAGCCCCAGCACAGGATTTGGAGATGCATTATGGAAGGCTTTGACTTTCATGAAGAGTTAATGAGAATCATACCTTTGAGTCCCTCAGGCAACAGTGCACTGCAGAAGGCTGACAGTTCAGGTATGACATGATCAACCACTCTCTTTAGCACAGGAAAGTGAGCTGCAAGACATGAAATAATAATGTTGTGTCCAAGGTGAGCTCAAGGGAAGAAAGGGTCACATCCTTGGGGATGAGGAGGAGATATCATTTGTCAATAGATGACTTTTCAAAGGAAGTTTCTGCAAGCATCCAGAACACCCAGCTACTGGCAGCCCTTTACAAGCATTACTGAAACCATCACCTGACACAAAAAGTTTGAGGGTTTATTTTTTGAGTCCACAGACTGGGAGAGGCTGTAGAGCAGCCAGACTGTGGCTGCTGCAGCAAACCTGTTCTGTAAAAGAATTACATCCTGCAAATCTCTTGAACCCTGAGTTATTGTTATTTTGAATCATATCGAGTAGGATTTGTTCAGTCACTTGTTTTTTAAATATATATTAGGATTTTTTTTGTACAGGTACTAAACAATGCAGAGAGATGAGGAATTGAGACTCCTTTCTTGAACTTATTTCATTTTATAGCTAAAAACAGTATGATATAAAGCACTACTAAAAGTGGACCAGGCTCTGTAATAAACCTTGAACCTCTAAGTAAGCTGGCATATCCAGGGAAGAAATGCTTACTCCCGGTGAATTGAGTTAGGAGTTTATCACAGCAATGTCACATTGGGTTACTGTGGCAACAGGTCCCATCTGTATCTCACTCAGTGGCTCATTTTCACTTCATTAATTGCTATCACCCTGAATATGCCTGTGATGATGTAATAACCCCAGTGTTCACTGGCTGATTAAATCACGTCATGACCTGCAGCCAACCCAGCACACTGTATTTGCTAAATCAACCCAAAAATTCTACTGCAAAGGCTTTTTGGAATTCTTTAATATAATTTTAATGCATGAGCAATATGGGATGTGTGGTAGCTGTGTATGTTGATAAAATTTAGGTGAAGTTAAATGGCTCACAGGCAAAAGTCTTCTTATGTTACTGAAAAATTACAACAGGATTTGAGACAAAGCAAGGGAAACATCAGATGTTATGACTGTTTTGTCAAATATATATGTATGCATCCTTACACCACAGCCAAAGGAAAATATGCAAATTCCAAGGATGTTCATGTCTGTGCACATGGAACATAACTAATTTTGATGTAGTGGGACACACCCTGCTCAGGCTCAGATTCCCTGACTCCTGGCCCACAGTGTACCCTGACATAAATATGGCAAAGATCATCACCCCTTCACTTCAGTGTAAGCTAAATTAAGTTGGAATACCTATTTATTTCTATTTTAGAAATAAGTGCTACTAACCAAGAGAAAGTTTCCTATCAGGGTGTGATTTTTAATTAGCATTCCATTTTTTTTTTCAAATAACTGAAGTCACTGTAGGCAAGAATATAGTAAATATTGGAAGCACCCTATGAGACACTGATTGCTGAGCACAAGAGCCATTAAGGAATTCTAAGGATTAGCCTACCTTAGTCTTGTGGTTTATTTTAGTTAGATATTGCACAGGGTATTTATTTCCATGGGTTCATATGTCAGCAAAGTTAAGCCATATGATCACATAGTGATCATTGGAAGACTCTTTTTTGTCTCCAAACTGAATTTCCTATGTATTAATAGATACTCAAGGCTAGGGAAAAACAATCCAGTCATGCCTGGAATTAGGATTATCCTCCTTCATAAAACAAAGAGACTTCACTCAGCAGTTTGAGTGAGGTACCAGAGAGAGTGTGCTGCTTGGCATGTCCCTTTAAAGCATATTTCTGATAAAGCAGATGTTACAAAGCCAGATAATGTCTTAAACCTTGCTAGAAAGCTCATCCACTTAAAGTTGTTCTGAAAGGTTAAATAAATGAAAATCTCTATCCTGCAGTGCACTATAAAATGACTTTTCTTCACCCAATGGGAGAGAACAATTTCCAGATAATGTTGGATTACAGCACCAGAGCACTTGAATCCTTACTTAGCATGCTTGGTTTTGAAGGTCAGCTCTAATATCTTGTGATAACTGACTTTGGTATCAGAGTAATTGTCTTCCAGAAGTTCTCTATCAAACTGTTTCAGATAATTAAATTTTCAAATGTTTTATTAGATTCTGTAGCAGAAGAAAAAATGTGAACAATAACTACTGAACATCATTACATGCATGAAGCCTTATTTATTTACTGCCCCACTTCCAAGAAGATCCTGTGGAATGTGGACTTTCAGAAAAGGAGTAATGAAAGCAATTACTGTGAGGAAATACTCATCAGATTAATATAAATCAGACAATATGAGAAAATTAGTGACAATATAAAATCTTGTGAAAGCAAGCAGGTAGGATGGCAATGAGCTCTATCAAGAAATTACATTAGGAAATTAGGAAATTAAGAAATTGCATTAGGAAATATCTGTTTATCAAGTTTAATATTAATAATGAAGGAACAGTCTGCTTGTAACAGGGAAGCTCAACACTGATTAAAATATTCTCTTTAGGACAGTTGTGAGACTGCCAGATGAAGTCAATACTTTATTAAATTTAAAAGATTGGACCAAAATAGCCAAACAGAATGTAATTTACAAATCTGTAACCGTATTTTGGATATGGTTTTTAATACCATGTTTTTGGTTTAAGCCTACCTACTACCTTGCAGGAGGTCCCAGTGAGACTTCTTCCAGCAGGATTTCCATAATACCTTCTTCCAGGAGGATTTTTAAATACCCTCTGCACCATTTAGGATGATGCTTAGTGAAAAACAGGACACTGCACAAGTCACAAGTCAGCCTGCAGGTCTATAGAAATCTGTATATGGGTTTCGTTTCCTACTTTTTTCTGACTAGATTTGATCACCAAATCCTGAGTAAATTTTAAAATCCCCAAATTAAAAACAGCTTCAAAGAAGCCACCTGAGCCCTGACTGTTTTACTTGGACTGATTTCTGCCTATAATGATAATTCACCCAGGCACCCATCTAGGTTCTATTATTGCATTAAAAAGCCATAATGGCTCCAAAGTGTGCAGTGCTCTGTGTTTAATACAGAATTCTACATTTCCAGGCTCTGTTTGGGTTCAGCCGTGTTACTGAGTCACTTGTTCCGTGTGGTCTGGGTAGCTGTCAATTTTTTTTTTTTTTAATGCACTGAAAACCAAGAATTTCCTATCTTTAATATGCCATTGAGTTGTTTTTTGTTTGGTTGGGTTTTTTTTAAGATTCTGCTCCATTGGAAGCTGATTAACTTCACCAGGACTTCTTTTGCCTGAGCTCAGAGGGAAGCTGTTCATGTCACAGAATCTCAAAATGGGTTGGGTTGGAAGGGTCCAGAGAAGGTCACCAGGGCCACCCCAGAGCCCAGGGCACAGGAGTGTGTGCTCACAGCTCTGGAACATCCCCAGGGACTGCCCGGCCCCTCTGCACACTCTGCCAGGGCTGGGCCCTGCCCGGGGCAGCAGCTCGGCTCCTGTGCAGGGAATTGCTGGGCTCAGTCCCTGCCCGTGGCTCTGGGGCCATGGCTGGGCCTGGGGACAGACAGACAGACAGACAGACAGACAGACAGACAGACAGACCCAGGGACAGACAGGGCTGGGCCCCTCTCAGCTGGGGCTCCTCTCCAGGCTGAGCAGCCCCATTTCCCTCAGCCTTTTCTGGACACCCAGATGCTCCAGGCCCTTCCTCAACTCTGCTCCAGGAGCTCCCTGTGCCTGCTGTGCTGAGGATCCAGAGCTGGGCACAGCACCCCAGAGGTGTCCCCAGGGCTGGACAGAGGGGCAGGGTCACTCCAGATGTTCTTCCCAGGGCTGGGCAGAAGGGCAGGATCACTCCAGATGTGCCTGCAGTGCTGCACACAGGGGCAGTGTCACTCCAGATGTTCTTCCCAGGGCTGGACAGAGGGGCAGGGTCACTTCCTGACCAGCTGGGTGTTCTTTCCCCAGGATCCCATCAGCCCCAGGGCATGCTGCTGACTCAAATGCCATGTGTTCTGTATGAGTGCTCACTCTAAGCTTCCCAAAGTGGGAGCTGGCCACTCATTTTTTTTGCACAAATAGTTGTGCTATTGCAGAGTACCAATGTATTTATTTGTCACAGAACTTAACCACCCCTGTGGGATGTGTTACTCAGCGTGTAGCCTCAGAGTAAACAAACTGCCCTCAGAAATAAAACTTTACAAATGAAACCTCTCTGAGGCAAGAGCAAGGGCCACTGAGGCAGAATTAATATTCCTCTTAGCTACACCATTTATCCCAAAATAGGGCCAGTGGTACTGGAAAGACAGCGGCCTTCCTCACATAAATCTCCAAAGGAATCCTTTTAAATTGTGGAAATAAAACCAGTAACAGGGTAGATAAAAGCCAGCCATTTTGTTTCAAGTTAATCTTGCAAACCTCAGAGATAAGGCTTGACAAAAGAGTGTCTTAATTAGAGTCTGCCATCTCCATCCTTTGGTAGCTGTGGAACTTTGTTCCTGCTTTCATTCCTTCCTGTATATTACACTTTGGAATCCCAATTACACTGCTAATGTAAATTGAAATGTAAATTAATCTGTTTACTAATGCAATTATGCAAAGGAACTCTGCTTCCACTTTAATGCATTAAAAGGAGAAGAATGCTTTAAAATTGCTGCATATGTTAGTTTTTATTACCCTGAAATAAATAAAAACTAATTAAAGAGAAGCTGGTTACACTGAAATCAGTGAGACACCGCTTCAGGATCCAGTGCTACCTGATGATTGCCTTCAATGAGCACAGCTTAGAAAAAGAATTTTTCCTCCTTTAAATTACACATGAAATTGGCTTCAGAGCTGTCTCATCCACCACAATTCCTCTCTTCTAAGAACCCATCTATTTCTCATACTCAGATTCAAAATTCAAGATATGAGGATAAGAGAAAGGATGCAGTGACATGAAATAAAGAAATAAATTATAGCTTGGGATATTACAAAAGAATAACTCTAGAGGTTTATTTGAAGGTATTATAGAATCATAGAAACATATAAACTGGAAAAGATCTCTACAATGAATCTAACCATTAACCTAATGGTACCAGGGCCATACTCTAAACACCATTTCCACACACTTTGAATACTTCCATGTGTGAACCATAGGATTTTCTTCAAAAATTAATGTTATGGATGTCAAACAGATTATTTAATTAGAAGTGATTACCAGGAATACTAAAGATTAAGAAGAGACTCCATTGTTAATTTTAAATGTTTTCAGATCTTCAGGTTGGGCACATAACTGGTTGGACTTCTGAACTGTAATTTTAATTTCACAAGAGCTAAGAATTTACAGTTTCATCTGAACGCCATGATCTAGAAAACAATCAGTTCCTCTCAGTCTCAGACAACATTGAAATTTATGGGATATTTTTTCATTTGTGTGTTTTCATAAAGATGTAAAATTCTGGGACAAAAACCAGACTGATGTAATTTTCTCACTCTGAGGTCTGCCTCTTTATTCCTTCCCTTCTTGAGAACTATCTCTCCTGGAAGTTACCATCTATGCCCAGGCATGTTCAGTAGCAGTGTGTGCTGGACCACTGCTTATGGTCAGGTCTCTGAATCATGGAATCATGGAATTATGGAATTATTAAGGCTGTAAAAGACCTCCAAGACCATCAAACCTTTGAATAAAACCCACCCTGTCACTAAACCACATTCTGAATTGTTACATCCACTTGTTTTTTGAGCACTTCATGGATGGTGACTCTACCATGGGCAGCCTATTCGAGTGCTTGACCATCAGTAAAGAAATTTTTCCTAATATCCAACCTCCCTTGGCACAACTTGAGGCCATTCTCTCTCTTCCTATCACTTGTTAAGTGGTCAAAGCAGTGAAATGCTCCAGGTGGAAGAAATGATGGGAATAACTGTTCTGGCTACCCCATGGGAGACAACATTTACTGCATCTTTGGATCCTTGGATCAATGAGAACATTAAAAAGTCTCCAAGGCTGGAATGGGTTTAGTAAATTAAAATGTGGTAGTTATAGGTAATTTTAAGTGTGCTTCCTTATGAACATCTTTTCAATCTTGTCAGCATTTTTCTGTTGGCTTTCTTTAACTCATGGATTTCAATTCATTTCAGAAGGTGGAAAACCTATATGGGAAAGTGACAAATTATAGAAAACAATAATGATAATTTTTTAAAAAATAAAGATAGATCATAGTTCTAAGAAAATGTTTTTCTATGAACAAAGCAAATAGTAGCAGGTGGCTGACCATGCACCCTCAGCCATTTACTTTTATTAAGTCTGACTAATTTTGCCTTGAAACAAGAGTTTCTTGTTTTTCCAGGCACTTTAAAACACAGCTGTATACTCACCAGAATCAATGAATATTAATAATTGTGAATAATTTTCTTATTGAGGCTTTTAATTCCTTAAGTTGAATGCCCTTATTATGAGATAATTCTGTGTATCCTGCCCTTTATTAACCTTTTACATTAATCAGCATCTGCACTGCTGTTTCAAATCTTCCCTTCCTGGCCCCCAAGGTAAAGAGATAACCTCTGGTCTGCTCCCATTAATTCTTCTGGACTTTTTCAATAATTTCTGGTATTCTTTAAAATACAAGAAAAACCCTCAAAACACTGAGGATGTGCCCATCTTTTTAACAGTGTCCTTGTATCTCCAGTCTTCCTGTAAATCAGATCCAGAGCATTGCTCCTGGAACTTTGTATTTGGAGAAAGGAAGAGAAATTTCTCCATAAAGTCAAGCAGGTGTCTGTATTTCCTATAATGAAAGGTTTAGTGTGAGTCATCCCTATGACTTTTCCTTTATGTAGGGATGTAGAAAATTCCCGTGCATTTCCAGATTCCTACTGTGTGCTGGCTGGAGTGCAAGACCAGGGAACAGGAGAGTAAGGAAGACTGTGGATTGCCTTCTTCCCATTTGAAATGTACTGTGCAAACAGTACAGAATGAACCAAAACAGAATTTATGTACACTATAATGCTTAGATAGCCATCCCAGTGTGGCAGAGCTGTGCTCTTTTAAGTGTTATCTCTGCATAAATCATTCTCATATTTAATATCAATCAATTTAATATGTTTAATTAAAAAAACACATTCATAGTCAAAGAAGTATCTGAATACTCTGTGCTATTTTGTCTGTAATTCACCACGGGTTTTGTCATGTTGGATAAATTGGAAAAGAAGTTTAAATAGCTCTGATCTGACCTTATATTATTGATCAATATTTGCAAGGAACTAAACTATAGACACAGTTTTAATTTAATTTCATTTAGTTGTTATATTTGATGTCAGATATTTTTTCCTCTTGTAAATATTTAGGGTAGATCTTACCCAAAATTGAACACATTTGTACTCCATGTATTTATTACTGAGCATCATGAAAATGATGTTAAATAATTCTGTCTGTACCCCTGATTTGACTGGTGTGGTGGAAATGGCAATTAATTCCCCAAGCATTGTGTCCTGTGTGCCTTCTAAGAGGTCAGTATTTCTCCAGAATGAACTGTTAACAATCCTAGAAGAATGACATCTGCATTATTAGAGTGTGTAAACAAAACATAATTTAGGTGATCAGCAAAACTCTGCAACTACAACCTTGATAAAACCAGTAACCAAACAGGAATGGTACAAAGGCTCCCAAAAATGCCAACACAAGGGACAAGCTGATGACTTAAAGTCAGAGCACAGCATGATGCCGTGGTCCAAGGGCTGTAAAGATAAATCACTAATAATTGCATGCATAAAATATGTAAAACAGGTAGTAAATATGGGGCATAAGGTTTTTAGCTTGCAGATGTACAAAGCAGGCAGCACATCTTGGCACTGCTGCAGGAGTGACCTCAAGCAGAGTCACCAGGAACAGGAGGAAGTCCCAAATATCAGTGTGCTGGGCTTGGGAAAGCCTTTGGAGGCTGACTACTTGCTGCACCCCCACCTCTCCCTTGTACTCAGGAAACTGCTCCCACTGACAGGACCCCAAGGAACAGGTGACAGGGGTGAGCAAAAGCAGAGAAAATGGTGGAATTTTAAATGTTCCAGTCACTGTGAAAGAACTAATAATGATTCCTGGGTTAAACGGACTTCATGAAAACTTGGAAATTCTAGTCTTAACATGGGATCTGCATCACTTCAGCTCATGTGGTTTTTCATCTGGATTTGACCTCAAGGGCTCTTTTTCATATTTGGATCCAAGTATTGGTGGAGAATTTGTACAGTCCAAGGTGTGATTTCCAAAGCAGCATTATGCCATAATCCTTCAATCCTGAAAATTGCCTGCCTATCTTTTTCCACCCCCCAAAACCCGTTATTGCTCCCGTTCCAACCTCAATACTCTCCACTGCTCTGTGGCACTCAATATTGCTTCATAAATTCTGCTTTGCTGAAGTCTGGAGCAGAGTCCTGCAGAGTCTCTCCTTACTAACCCCAAGGTTAGGCAATAACCAGCTCCAACTGCTTCCCAGTTTGTCTTTGAGCATCCCCAGTGAGCCCAGATCTCTGCTTCCAGAGTGCTTTAGAAACACTGGGCCCTCCAGAAAGCCAAGCAGCTCAGTGTGGTCTTTAGAATGCACTGACAGCTAATCAAAGTTTAATAAAAACTACAGAAACAGTCTCAGAGTGAAGACCAGCACAGCATCACAAGCACTCTTGCCTCTGGGTTGTGTTATATTCCTTGTCTTTTTCTTATGGATCACATTAATCTTTCACTACACGGCAGCACAGCTGCTGACAGCAATGCTGCTCTCCCAAAAAACTTAATGCCTATGACTTTAGGCACTCAAGGTGGGCAAGGTGGCATTCATTCCCGCTGGTAGATGAGGAAATTTATCTCCCAAAGTAGACAATGCTCTTGTGCATTTTCTGAAAGCCTCACAGAGGCTTTTATAAAAACAGGACAATATCTAAAGCTGTGATATGGTCCCTTTTCCCCTTGGCTCTGCTGTCAGGACTGTCCTGTATCACACAGTATTTGATGATTTTCCCAATCCTTTCTCCAATCCAGTCACTGAAGGTGGTGGACTTTACCTTGAAGACAAGAAAATAAGCCTCAGTTTGGAGAAAGAGACTTATAAGAGAAAAGCAGTTGGACAAAGGGTGATGAGGAATTATTTTCCTATAGAAATAAAGCATTACCTTTGAAAGATTCCATAACCCCTAAAATACTGGCAATAAAACTGTCTAGATATCAGGTCCTGACACAGGCTACAGGGAAGCTGGATCTCTGGAAGTGTCCAAGGCCAGGTTGGACAGGTCTTGGAGCAACCTGGGACAGTAGGGAAGTGTCCCTGCCCATGGCAGGGGATGGCATGCCAGGCTGTAAGGCCCCTTCAAACACAAACTATTCCATGTTTCTATGGTTCTTAATTTTACTATTGATCTATGAAAAAAACAAAAATATCATGTTTTAGTTCAGCCCTTGGGCTTTTTTTTCATTTTATAATAAACTTTCTTGATTTTTTTTTTCCAGTTAATGAGTTGTTAAAACAACAGAGTTCTAATCTGGGTTTAGGAATTTCACAATTTATACAGTCTTTTCCATGCTTAAAATATCTGCAGCATAGCTCAACCTCTTCTAAAAGGTGAGAGACTTGGGATGTCCTATAACTTCTTGGAAACACATCAGGAAAGAAGTCAGTAGAGAAGCCTTGCTCAAGCATAAAGGCATTGAAAACCAGAAAAGATCAAACAAGGAATTAAAATTGTCAAGGGTATAGCTCCTCCCAGGAATTAACAAGCTTTGCAAGAGCTGAGCACAGGGGATCTATGGCTGCCTGGGGTGGCTATAACAGGACCAGTCCAGCTGGGAAATCTGTGGCCTAAGGACAGAGAGATGGGAACATTGGAGTTGCCTGAAAAAGGAAGGTATTATTAATGTAAAATAACAAATGTATAAATGCCCCTCGGGGTAGGAGGGGCAACCTCCAAAGACCCAGGGGTGTGGTGAGTGTAACAATATGTAGGAGTATCTGAGGGCAAAGGTCCAATAATGAATGTGGGCTAGGAACATGCCCTTGTAATGCCAGGGTGTCAGGTTAAAGCCTCTGCACATGCAGGTGGAGCCAGTCCCCTGTGCCTCCCCACCAGACCCATTTCCAGAAGAATCCACCAGAAGCCAAGGGGATGCATCTAAAAGGAGACAGATCTTGGTGTTTTCTGGACCCTCCTCATTGCACAACCAGAGCCAAAATGATTTAGAGAGTAGTTTAATGAAAGAAAGTTTTTAGCAACACCCAGGGCAATCTCTCTAGAAATGTGCTGCCTTCCCTAAAAACCAAAATCCCTAAAGCTGTTATAACTAAATTTCCATGTTCTTTAAAAAGAGCCTGATGGTGGGACTGTTCCAGTTGGAACTGTGCTGCAGTGCCCATCTCCAGAGCTCTCTTACAACCTCTTTGTCTTGTTCCCTGCTCCAAGCATCATCTCCATGTGTCTCCTTAGACACGGGCTGGAGCATCCACAAAAAGGCAGCCTTTCCTCAGCTGTTGTTTATCCTGCGTTTCCTCCATCTCTGTTTGTTCTGGCTGTCTGTCACGCTGTGCTCAAATACCTTGCAGGCATATTTAGCAATATTTCACTTTGCCATCTGGAACAGACTTTCCCCCAGCTCTGGGCTTGGGTGCCCCATCTGGTGTGGTGTCTCTGCAGAATAAACAGGGCAGAGAACCCCATTTGTTGTAGTTTTAGAGGGGAAAGAAACCCAGTAATGCTTAATAAGGAAAACAAACAACCAGAAAATCACTGAAACCAAAACAAGTGAGGGTTTTTCACAGAGTTCACCTGGCCTGCAGTAATCAGCTCCCAGCATCCCCTCGCTCGCTAGCATGAGGTTCCAGACAAGTTGTCCAGACCTGCAAAACTGCCAGGGATCTGGCATCCTGTTCACACACCCATGGAAAATAATGTGTGCAGCTTATGCAGGGAGACACAATTCATGTCTCTAATAACTACACTGATAACACAGCTGCGGTTTTATAGAGTACTGACAGCAGATCAGGCAAAACATTTATTTTGATAATTCACATATGCAACAGAGAACACAGGGAGCAAGCATGAAGGCCAAAATCAGTGAGCATTATCCCATATTGTATCTCTTGCAAAGAACACTGATTTTTTTTTTTTTAATTAGCTAATCACAAAAAAAAAAATTAGATTTTTTAAAAATACCTTTGTTATTTCATTTCAAGACCTCTCCTCAGTGATTTAACATTATTCTGATTATGTCAAAATCTTCTACTGCTTTTAGGAAGAGATTTTACATGTCTTTTGTATCCTAACTTACAAAATATTTCCATTCCCTTTAGCTTTTTAAAATTTTTTTTTCCTTTAATTTTTTTTTCCTTTTGTATTCACATGTTGAAATGGTTATACACGATTAAAAACATTCTTGGTACAGCCTAACTAGAAATGTGAGGAAAACAACTTTACATTGCAAGAAAGAGCCATCTGTGACTAGTGATACAATCACAGAATCCCAGAATGACTTGGGTGGGAAGAAAATTTAAAGACCATTTTGTTCCACCCCCACTGCATCTTCAGAAAAGTCTGCAGTGAAAAGATTAATCAGTAGATGTGTTTTTATTCAATATGTAAATATGCCAACAACAAGACTACCCAATTTAGTGACTTCAAAATATTGGAAGTAGCTAAGAGTTTCAGATTTTCAAGTTTATTTATAACTTTAAACCCTCAACAGTTTTATTAAATCTCTTAGCACAGATACTTTCCCTCATCCTTCAAGTGATTCCTGTGATAGCCCCTGTCCATGGATTTCTGCACAGGGGTCATCTCAAGGGCATTAAACAACAGGCTTGTGTCACACTCCTCCTGAAACCAAAGTTTTTATCCTAATGAGCAAGAGAATCAGGAAAAAACCCTGAAATATTTTAGCTGATAACAGAGAGATGTTAATTGTGACTTCTGAAGGGATGCTACTGGACTAATTGGCTTACTAACTCACCTTCAGCCACTCTCTTTTATTTAAGCTTTTCCAAGTGTAAATGACATTTCTTTCTATGTGTTACCATCCCAGTGCATATTTGTTGTTCAAGGTGCCAACAAGGATGTTTGAAGGGTACCTTTACAACTGGGCTTGTGAAAGCTGAAGCAAAAAGCTGAAGGCAGCTAACCTTACCTCACTCCATAAACTGCTCAGCTTAGGGGAGAAAAGAGTAAAGGTGGTATTCTGCATAAATAAATTGCTGTGGGTTTGGAGTCCCTGTCACTGAAGCCCCATGAACAGAGACTCTTTCTCCCACATATTTTAGAGGTGATGTCATGTGGTGATATGCTGAGGTAATAAAGCTCCTCTGCATGTCCCCAGGGAGCTCCAAGAGGGGATGGCAGGAGGAGGAGCCCAAATTCAGCCTTCAGAGGCCAAATCTTCCAGCAGAGCCCAGGGATACACAGCGGAGGTGGGGCTCCAAACAAGGACTCCCAAGGAACCAGTGCCTTGTCCTGGCCCCTCCTGGGGCTGTCCTGGCAGATCCATGACCCTGGGATCCCTGAACACACCCACCCCACGAGCCATGGGGAGCTGCTCTCTGGGCCACCTCACAGGCTAAGGCAGTGCTACCAAGGGTGGGACACACTGGACAAAGCAGTTCAGGATGGTGCAGAGATCACTCAGATAAATGTGACCAAGCAGATAGATTATTGAGCTTTTACTGGTAAATTTAGGTATGTAAAATATCCAGTTAGGAACAGATGGGTTGGTGGTGAACACTCAACTATTTAATACACCTGAAGTTAGTATGGGACACAAAGATTGCCATGTGAACTTTCTGTGTGTATCTTAAATGTTAAATGTGTGCCAAAATGTCCCCAGCCTCTCCCTGCCCAGTATGAGGGGTGGCCTGGAGAGTTGTCCCTGCTCAGGAACAGAGGCTTTTTGGAGGAGAACCTCAATGGGCCTGAGGGCTTCAGATATTTACATAGTAAAGAGGATGATGTGAATCAGATTTTTCTGCTATATTCATGCAGTTTTGGGAATTTTTCAGCGGGGGGCTGCTCCTGAGAGGCCAGTGTTGATATCAGGGGTGTGTGTGCAGGTCAAAGATGCCAAACACCAGGCCAGACTCTGCAGGACAGATCACCAAAGTTTTGGAATCATTATAAATAGCCATGGGGCTGTGGAAAAGCAGTACCCTCCCAATTCACTCAGGATGAAAAAAATCCTGCTTCAGACCATCACTGGCATCCCACTTTGTCTTCAGTTTCTCCCCATATACCCAAATCACCCCCATTCTGTCCTCGATAATTCTGCAAGGGCTCCTGCCTGGTGTTTTATGGTTGCCCTCAAGCCATCCACGGTGAATGGGAGTCACTTTATCCAGCTGCTGTTGAAAGCCACTGCTCCCAGCACAGAGTTGAATGTCAGCTTCCCCCAGGGCTTTTCTTTCCTCACAAGCTGGAGGAAACACTCCTGTCTGTGATGCTTTTTTTAGTTTTCTGTTCCTTGGAGCAGGTGATCTGCTCTCTGCAGGGTGAATGTCAATTATTCTTGGCCCTTCCCTTGCACTGCACAGTGCCTTTTTCATAAAAAAAGCTCTGAAGTGCTGATAATTGGAAAGAGAAGCCTCTGATGGATGTACATACTAATCCAAGAGCTTAAATGTTTACTGCACGGCCTCTCCAGAAAATCTAATATTTGCTGAACTTCTTCAAGGAAAGCTTTTAGCACAGTGAATACATTAAACAATAAGAGTTAATCATGGGCCTTGTTCAAGCTGCACTAGAGCCAACCCCTGAAATTACAGCCCTCCAAAGCAAAGGTGGCATTGGCACTTCCCACACCCTGATAGAAAGACACAAATATATTATTTTAATTCATGGTAGGGATTTCTGCATAGTATGATTCCAAACTGTATTTTTGACAAGAAGAGACATTAATTGCAAAAAAACAAAAGTCAATTTAAGAAATGGAATAGCTTTTGCTGTTGTTGTTGTGGTTACTGTCGCAGTGGTGAACACTTTTACAGAGTATTTCAGGAATGGGCTCTGCTGCTGGGGTTTTTTGGATGTTTTTAATGCCTGTAACAAGCTGTCTCCAGAAACACATATCAAAATTATAGGCAGCAGTCCTGAAGAAAAGGATCATCCCACTCCACAGTGGAAAGCAGAAGGAATTATCTTAGTGATGTATTTTTAAGAATCCAAGTCTCAACTCACTCATTTCCTGGAAAAGAAAACTCACTTTTTCTTCCTGACAGGAATATGAGGGGCCTGCAGCGTGAGGAGGTGAGCTGACTTAGTCACAGGAAGGGTATCAGGCTCTTGTGCTGTGCATATCCATTTTCTGAAGGGAAAGCTCACTGAGTTATGTCTGGAGCTCTCAATTCACCACTGGTAACTCAAACCTCTGATCTCCCTGGTTTTCCCACAACAGAGCCCTTTGCAAAGTTATGCTCAGCCGGAACGTGCAAAACTGGCAAAAAGAGTTTGTCCTGTTAGGAAATTTCAGAAACAAGTCCAGGATTTATTATTATACCAGAGTTGTCCAGTTCAAACTCTGGTGAAGGGTTCCTCAGCGCCCTCAAACAAGCAGAAAGGAGTCAAGTTGGCACAAAAAATCTGGAAACTCTAAAGTAGAAAAAGCTGGAAGAGCAATCACTTCAGTGCTCATGTTTTAAATGTTTCCCTGTCAGCTGGAAAAAAAGGCATAGCTGTGAGTCTGGTGACCAGCAGTGAAATACAGCTCCCAAACTGAATCCCTTATCAAGCCACAGGGATAAATAGCAACTCTTTCCTGGAAGAAGAGGCAGATAATAAAACACCTCTTAAAACACTTTTAATGCAGCTTTCCCTGCTGTGTACAGACCTTTACAGTGCTACTTTGTAGGACCATCATTCTCAGACAGCATTTGTGCTGTGAGAGGAAAGAATTCTCCCTGATCTAGATTTCACTGGGAAGAATGAAAAGACCTCACAAAACAATGTCTTAGTACTTAGCTGACCCTGATTTTGTGACGCGATAGTTATTTATATTTTTAGATTTTATACATTTGATCACAAATTAAAACTTTGGGGGTTACTAGAGATTTTTGTTTATTTATTTTTAATTCCAGCTACATACAACCTTGTCTTACTTACTAAAGCTCTGCTTCAGAAAATCCCTGGAATCCCTTCTTGTGGCTATCATCCAGGCAGCACTTCCTTGTCGACTGGATGCATCAGAACAGGAAGCAACTCAAAGTTCTTGTGCAGTTGTCACCCTCTCATTTTATCTTAAAATGCAGATTGAATCAAAGAGCGAAGAAAAGTCAGATATTGCAGTGACACCAGATAAAAACTCACACATTTTCTAATTAGAATGTCATGTTTTCATTATTAGAAAATTAGAGGTTTCTAGCCTGCGGGCCTTTTAAATTTTTTTAAAATTCCGTTTATTTAAGAATTTTCTGTATTTTTATAGTTCAGTGTGATTACAAGCAACAATAATATGGTTTAAAGTGTGGGAACAGAACCAGAAATAAAAGAAAACTTTGAAATTAACTCCTGACACAATTAAATAGTACATTTTAGTTTATCTTTAGTGACTGAATGCTGCGGATAGAAAAAAGCACTTTGTGACGGACAGTTTGATAAATATTTCAGTGCATATGAGCATTAATACTTTGGTTATGAGGTAAAATTAAAAGGTTTTCTTTGGTTTTATTTTCTAAATTGCAAATTTAACCATAGTTATAAAGGTGTTTTATCTACCTTTGAAAAATCAGGTTTACTCCAGAAAGACATTTCTGCTCTCTACCCACTAAAAGATATTTCCAGTCAAGGTACACACTCAGTTTCTCCTGAAATGAATCCTGCACTTTTGAGCAGCTCTCTTTTGATATATGGGAAATATTTTATTAAAAGATTTCCACATAATGGAAGTAGCCTGGGTGAAGCAATAAAAAGAAATGTGGAGTTCATTTAATCCTGGCCTACTTTAACGCTTCATCTGAAATTCCGGATCTGAGAGCAGATTTAATGCCCATTTCCAGTCCTTAGGGTATTTATGTCAGGAAGGTGTTCCAATGTACAGCAATAAGAAAAGCAACTTCCTAATGCTGGCATTGATCAAAGGGAATTCCAGTGAATCTGCATGATTTAAAGATTTAATTTGTTTAATAACACATTAATAGCACAGCAGTTGCACCACACTTGGACTTGTGCTTTTCCTATTCCTTAATGCTAATCAACACATGCTGCATTTTGCCAAATGACAACAGTAAATTTGACTATAACATGGAAATTAGGCAAAATATTGGGATTTTATGTTATAAACTAAGTAGCGGCTTTTTTTTTTTTTTTTTTATAGGATACAGAACTGGGAACATGTAATGAGGAAAATAATCCAGTAACCAGGAGATAGAGATCATCTCTTCAGGCGTTACTTCAGCAGTAAGAAATATTTTTCACTTTGTAGCTCATGCAGAGGATTCACAACACAGAAAGAGCTCAAATTAAAATTCACCCGCCACATCTCATATCTGCAGCTCAGTCATCTTTTTTTTTTTTTGAGTGAGGATCTCATTTACTGAGAGATGCATTTTTTCCCTGCACATTTCTGCAAAGCAATAGATAGGCTGCTAAGTCCTGTGGACTACATCTAGAATGGGGAGGACTGATATAAGCAAGAACTTTTCTTTCCAGATCCTCTTTCCTCCTCCAAATTGCATTTATAGTGTATACTATTAAGAAATGAAAGAAGTCTTATCTATGCTGAATTTTTGCTGTGAATATTTTTTGTCAGTCTATCTTGGTGAGTGCATGCAAACGTTCATTTCAAAAATGAGGAAGCAATGAAGTACCGTTTGAAACAAGAAGAAATAAGAAAAAATGCAAAAGAAACCCAGCACAAAATGAGCACTCGTGGATTTGTAGCTATTTTGATAGCTACTCCTTGAACTCTTCTTGAACTTGCATTAAAAATCTCCAGTACGAGGTTTTCCACAATCTATTGTTTATCTGTTTACTACCCCAGTATTTGGAAAAAATCAGCTAACACTCAGGAAAAACCAGTGCTGCCACAGGGGTGTAAAATTGCTGAAAGAAATAGAAGGATGATATCTTAGAAAGTTACAAAGTTTTTACACAGACCCAACATACAACACCTCGGAATATTATGAGGAATCATAGAATAGCTAAGGGTGGAAACGACCTTTAAGATCATCGAGTCCAGCCATCAACTCGGCACCACCACCATGTCCACCAGTAAATCACGTCCCCAAATCACATAATCACGGAGTGGTTTGGGTTGGAAGACTTTAAAACCTGTCTCACTCCTCCCCTGCCATGGGCAGGGACATTTTCCACTAGCCAAGGTTGCTCCAAGCCCCATCCAGCCTGACCTTGGACACTTCCAGGGATCCAGAGCCTGCCCACCCTCCCAGGGAACAATTCCTCCCTAGTATCCCATCTAACCCTGCCCTGTGGCAGTGGGAAGCCATTCCCCCCTGTGTCCTGTCACTCCAGTTCCTGATGAGTTATCCCTCTCCAGTTCTGTGTAGTCCCTGCAGACCCTGGAAGTTGCTGTGAGATCTCCACACAACCTTTCCTTCTCCAGGCTCAACATTCCCAGCTCTACCAGCCTGGCAACTTCATGGATTCCTCTGGACTTGCTCCAACAGTTCTGTGTCCTTCTGATGTTCTTATGGCACTGTATTCCAGGCAGGGACTCACAAGAGCTCTGTGCAGGTAGCTGTGTGCAAATGTATGTATTACATATATAAAAGCTGTGTTCAGTGTTGAGCTCTCTAAAGCTCTTCACTTAAACAAGTGGAATAGACAATTTATAGGCAATTAAATTAGCTTTTATTGAAAAGTTGACCTTCAGTTCAAGCATAATTATCAATCCTTTCTCAGAGATTTTCTATTTTGCTTTTCAATAAAAGCAATTGACTTTTGACATCCACAAGGACACCAAGAAGTAACCGTGCCATTCATGGGCTGTGCTTTGACTTCTAGTGAGTACTTGTTGTGAATCTCTTAAAAAACCATGTTCTTTTATTTCCCACATTTGTTGTGCCACCAAGAGCTCACTGCTCTCTTCAGGATGTCACAGGTAATGCAATGAGAATTATTGAACAAGATTCCAATATTTCCTATCAACTCAAAATATTTTAAAATGCAATTCAGAAAGAAGGTATAAAAAATAATAAATACTTTTTAGCAGCTACCTGAACAATCTAAAATAAAGTGAAAGACCCAATAGGAAAGGTTTTTCTTTGTTTTGGTTTGGGTTTTTTTTTCAGAATTCTGGCCCTGGAACATAAACAACTCTTGACAGACACCAATGGAGTTAATGTGGGGTTTATTATTTTGTTGACAGTATTTCAGTTTTGTTTTCAAATTATCACTTTGGTCTCCTTTGCTGCGCCTTGATTTGCTTTTGAAGATGCTGCACAATTTGGAAACATGTAATTGTTATCTACATTCCAGGGAGGAAAATGTGCTAGAAAAATATTGTCTCTCTGTGCCTTTGAAAGGAAGAACCATAATTAGATTGGTTAAAATCTGGATACTTGCACTGCTTGAAGAGCAGAAATGCTTAATTAAAATTCACAGGTGAAATTTGATATAAGAATTGGAATGATTTGGAGAGGATCACACTACACAGAGGAATACCTAGCGTTTAGTACTTCTCTGTTTCTTCTACTAAAAATAAAATTTTCATATCTCCTGTAAAAATTGAAGCCTTGACATCATCTGCTCATCAAGATTTCCTTGTAGCACGACCAGTACTTGTAACATCCTGGTTTGAGAAGAAAATTAGGCATAGCACAGAAAAAAACAATTTATTTCTCATTATTTCTTTCAATTGCCAGTGAATTAAAATCTCTGTTGTTTGGGGTTTTTTTACTAACCCAGAAAATCAGTTGCAATGACAAGTAGAACAAATTATTTTATCACTGGGACATGTGGCAAGTTGACTTTGCTGCAAAAAGCCATCTCTATTTCTTCTCAAAAATGGCATTAAGCAGGGGAGAGATGTTGTTAGAAACATTTCAAGGTTCCTTTAAAATTATTTCAAGGCTTTAAATATATTTTCTCTACTAATTTGTTACGGTCAGTAATATTAGAACATTTACTATTGGGTTTGTTTATCGTATGAAATATATTAATAGAAAAGCTTGTTATGAATGCATCTGTTGATACAGTAAGATAATGAATGATAGTAATACATTAATTGAATTATATTGATAACAGAACATGCACATACATCACTGTAAATTCACAGCTTTTAATGTAAGCAACTCTAAGCCAACAAATTGATGCTCAGCTGGAAAATACGTACCACAAAATAATTTAGCAGTGACAGATTTAAATGCTATTCATCCCAGCCAAAGTACACAATTACAGTTCAAAATGGTTTCAGAGGTGATAAAGACACCTCAAAAACAACTGCTACTTTAAAACTTATGGTAGTAATTGTTTTTAAGTCAATTAAAATGGGATGTGTGCATTGGAAGCATGGTGGTTGTGCAGGTTTGATGGCAAATTGTGGTGATCCTAGAGTTCTTTTCCAGCCTTAATGATTCCATGATTCAGTAATTTAGTGATTCTAAGACTTACACTTGCCCAGAAGAGACAAAACTTTTCATTTCCCGGGGTCACAGTGCAGAGAGAAAGGGCAGGAGGCTCAGATCTGGCTGAAGCTTCTCTTGACAGCTGGTTTGAGCAGAGAAAGCAGATTTAGGGTGTTCCAGCAGTGCACAAATCATCATGATGTTCTCACCAGGAAGCTGAGGGAAGGATAACCACACATTCTTCTGCAGGCAGTATTGCTTTACTTCATCCCACAGTTCACAGGATGGGGTTGTACAGACAGTCCAAGTGAAAGTGGAGCTGTCAGTTTGGGGTATGTGGGTATGTTATGCATGGAGACATCTCTAGACTTGCCACTTCTTCAGGATCAGGGAAAAGAGACAAAATAAAAAATGAATGAGGCAGTCATCTCCCAGGAGCTTATCAGAGGTTATGGGGTTGTGTGCTGATATGACCCAGCACGGCTCAGAAAGCTGGGAATGGAGATGATGAATATACACCAACCTTAGTGCTGGAGAGCAGAGGGTTTGATCATGGAAAAACAGCTCAGGTCAAGATTCCTGCACAGAGAACAACCTGAGAACCTGAGCACTTCCATGCTGTCCACAGCAGGGCCTCTCTCCACTCTGGGACACCCTGTCCTGCCCAGTAACAATCCAAGCAATGGAACCACGGAGTCCTAAGGCTGGAAAAGCCCTCTGGGATCACCAAGTCCCACCACGGTCACCACTAAACCCTGTCCTCTATGCCACATCCACGTGGTTTTTGAACACTTCCAGGGATTCTACCACTGCCCTGGGCAGCCTGGTCCAAAGCTTGGCAAACCTTTTTGTGAGGAAATTTCCCCTAATATCTAATCTGACCCTCCCCTGGCACAACTTGAGACCATTTCTGATGGAGGGTGAAGACAGAGGGGATAAGACAATTTCATGGATCATCTTAAGCCAACTGGACACAGGAATATGGAGGATGAATCAAGGGCCTAGAAAGTGGTTAAAAAGATGCCAACAACTCTCTTGGGATCTGTCCAAACATTTGATTATTCAATTCAATGAGAAAACAATGGTTTAAATTATTCTTACAGAACAAAAATTTAATCATTTTGTTGCTTAAAATCCACTTTGGTTTTAGTGAGTCTGTAGAAATTCTATTAGAACATTATGTCAACATGAAAACAAGCAAACTGATTTTTGTTTTCTTTGCTATTTTATTGTTAAAACAATTTGGTGAATTGAACATGAATTAGGAAATAATTTGATTCACCAGAAATGACATTTTTGACAAAGCCAATACACATAAAAGACGGAATAAGATTTTTAATTAAAATGTAAGAAAAAATACAATAGTCACAATTATGCCTTTGGAATAACTTGTTTGAACTCTGACTTGTCCTCTTAAGGGAAGAATGAGGGTTATTTTTTCTCTATTAGTGGTTAGTATTTTCTTTTGTAAAAGCTGCATCCTCAAAATAATACCTTGTAGGAGGGATAAGGATAGTTTCTGGAAAAACTAAGCCCAGCACATTTCTCTTTTAAGTCTAAAGCTTCTCACATAGATCAACTCAAAGTCACAGAAAAAGAATCCTGAATTCTTCTCCAACTATGCATTCCCTTGACTTCACTGTTTTCAGTAGAATATTTATCAATGCCACTTGTCTACGGACAAATGTGCAAAAAATGTGGAAAGAAAGAGGGAGAGAGAAAATTATCTGCTTAGTCTGACCACTGAAATAATTAATTACTTGCACTAGCCCTTTTAGCACATCTATTAGTTAGAATCAATAATTTATACTTTTTATTCTATAATGCTTTCCTTGGATTTAATATAGAAGCAGCTTTTTCCTCTTAATTATTCTGCAAAATCGTTGAGAATTTCAGTACGTTCTATTCTGCATCTCAAGCCTTCCCTTTGCCTCAGGATTTGATGAGAGTTTCTTGATGCCACAGCAAAAAATTTTCTTGATCCCTACATGCAATCTGTTGCAATTTTTGAATCTGGTGCATGGTTTTGCCCTTTTATTTCCTTATCCCATGTTAGTGTATTTTCTTCAACAGCTATTCCCTTCTCTTTTCCAGGGGACTATAATTTTAACAACCTTTTCTTTCTGGTACTTCTTAAGCACACTGGCACCCACTGCCCTTTTTAACTATTCACACATGATAGATTCATTTCCCCCACGTCCCTTGTGGTGGTTTATTAAGTATTAACTACTTTTCTGCAGTAGATGGCACATGCAATTCACTGCAGGATTTCTGTTAACACTCCTCCAAGTTTTCTGCATTCCCTGAAAATATTGGCAGAATTAAAAACTAAGAAAAGGGAATAAATAATCACTGCAGGCAAATCCTCTCACTGAAGCCATTCCATATCTCCCATCATGAAAGATTCATAATTTTTTTTCCAAAAGAAAGAGATGTAAACCTAGATTCCATTTCAAGCAAATACATTTGGCTTACTTAGAATGTCTTAAATGCTTTGAATGAGATTTGTTTATTTTCTTCCCTTTGAGTTTGGTGCTGAGACCCATCTTTAAAAAGATTCCATTCTACTTGGAGCTGAAGTAATTCCTTTATGGAGCACATTGGGGTCTTTATGGATGGGAGTTGCCTAATACAAGAACTTTGAGTTCTGGTGCTGTTCTGAAAACTTGATTTAGAGTCAGCAGTGAAAAGTTATCTTTCCCTGCAGCCTCGTCCGGGAGAGTTTTTGTGGCCTGCAGAGAGCTGTGGATGTTATTGTAAAGGATTGTCTGCTACCCCGAAAAGCTACAAAACTAAACACATTTCAAGAGTTGTTCCTAGGTTTGAACCATCTATAATTTCAAAAGATAACCAAATATCTAAGGATTTCCTAGAAGATCAGAGAGGGCCTTACACAAATTATTTGCAATAGGCACACTGAACATCTGAATTTATCCCCAGCACCATGGAAGGTGCTGCTTAGAATTGGAAGGGGCTGTCCAGGGAGGTGTTGGAGTCCCCATCCCTGGAGGTGTCCCAGGAAGGCCTGGACGTGGCACTCCGTGCTCTAGGGTGGGTGACACGGTGGGGATCAGTTGTTCAATGGTCTTGGAGGGCTTTTCCAGTGGTTCTGTGATTTGGAGAATTAATGATCCAAATTCATTGATAATGACACAGCTCCATGTGGGTTTTCTAACAGCCAGGTCTTCAAAATTAATAGTTCTTTGTGAGTCCATTTTATTTTAGGCTGGAGATGAATCTGATTCACACCACCAAAGGGTTTTGCTTATTTTGAAATAACGTCCATCAGTACTTCACTCAAATTCTACCAAATTAATCACCTGGACAGTGTGAATACAGGCACATGATCATTTCTGAGCAAATGGTTGCCTGGCAGCTGCAAGAACATCTTCCCTTAGAAATGGCACCTTCAACACAAAGACACAGAATCACAATTACAGAATCATAATCACTGAATATTTTAAGTTGGAACACCCTCCAAGACCAACCATTTCCCCAGCACTGCCAAAGCCACCATTAACCCATTCCTTCAGGTGTCACATTGGACATCTTTTAAATCCTTCCAGGGATGGGGACTCCACCACTGCAGTGGGCACTGATGCCCAGGGCTTACAGCTCTTTCTGTGATTAAGTTTTTCCTAAGCTACAATCTTAACCTCCCCTGGCACAACAAGATAAAAATCACACTTTTAATGACACTGAGCTGTGCTTGAAATGCTGCTAATCCTTGCATTTCTGGTGCCTTTTCCAGCTGTAAATCAATATTTCCTGGGAGCCTGATTGTCTGATTGTGGCATTTGGTCTGTTTGCAGATCAGGCTTGGGACGTTCAGTAACTGTTCTGATGACACAAAGATGGATTTCTCCATGTCCAGGGAATTGCACTTCTGGAGAAATGGATCTTCTTTAGCATTGTTCAAGCCAAGATATCAGTAGTCTCAAGGGGAAGCTAATTTCAGTTTAATTCCCCAACATAATATAAACAGTGCTTGGTTTATTTTTTATAGTAAAAATTGTTTAAAGTGCTTTGTGTTTCAGTATAGATGCAAATATGTACAAGAACTTTAAAAGAAAATATTAATGTTTATTGGAAAGTGTACTGGCACATGGTGCCCAGAGAAGCTGTGGCTGCCCCTGGATTCCTGGAAGTGTCCAAGGCCAGGCTGGATGGGACTTGGAGCAACCTGGGCTAGTGGAAGGTGCCCCTTCCCATGGCAGGGGATGGCACTGGACGGGCTTTAAGTCCCTTCCATCCCAAACCATTCTGGATTCCATGTAGATGTTCACATTTGCAGTTCAGGAAGCTTTCTGAACTGTTACTACTTATGGCTCTTAGTAAAAGAATTTCTTTTATTGCTATTCTACTCACACTACTTAGAAAATATAAATGGAAAGAACAATAAAGAAAGTACACTATTTTAAGTTGGCTCATTTTATTTTCTTTCCTTCCTGAATCTTCCATCAAAGTGCAAAAACCCTGAAAAATGGTTTTCAATTCCTCCAAAATTTCCTCACAGGAACCATTTACTTTTATTCTGAATCCTCCCTACTTCACAAAGTACAAGAGATTTTCTCATCATAAAAAGAGAAATGTGCAATTCTCAATTGGCTGATTAACCTCTGAGGCTGGATTTTAATTCTCTGAAAATATAATTGATAATTATATCCTGCAAGGTTACATTTTAATTTTGTATATTCAATGTTTTTGAACTTAAACCTGTGGAATTAGACCATGTGTTTTCCAAAACTAATACAGTGTGGTTGGTAGTATCCTATGGAATAATTTCAGGGAAATGAAAAATGAAAACAGGGACTATCTAGTCATAGATAAGGGTGAAGTCCCAGTAACATTTTACAAGATAGAATGATAGACTAGTTAATAAACTATTTTATATATATATATATATACACATATATATATATAGTTAATAAACTCTTATGATACACAGACACTGATAAGTCAATAAGAAGGTTCACCTTCTAAAGACAGTGGAAACATTGAAGGTTTATAGAATTAGCAATTAACCTCTATTCAAATTCAAGTAACTTCTATGAACGACTCCTTCAACACTAATAAATAATGCTCAAATTAAAAATCACTGATGTCTTTGTCACTGATCTTCTTAAAGAATAACTTAACCTGGGAATTTTTTAAATGGTTTGTTTATTTGGGGTTTTGGGCACACAGTAAAGAAATTATGAAAAATTAATCCATGACTGCAAGAAATGTTTTTTATTAGCCTGATTTCTCAAGCAACAAGTGGTTGTTTGAAAAATGATTGGGAATCTAATGGAAAGTTCTTAAAAGTAAGTGTAAAAATTTGTAAGTAATCTCATTGGGCTTTTTTTGTACATCATTGTAAAATAGCTTTGTTATTCTACTGTGTACGTCTGCAATACAGAATATTAAACTTTGACTATTTTCACTACTTGTCCAATCTATAGATAATTATATGGTTAATACAATTATTTCTACAGCAACTTTTATCCTCAAAATTAAATGCAACATTGTGGTCTATTACTTAGTAATTTTAACAACTGATTTGAATTTAATTTAATCTTAAACTGCACAATGTGCTATATTCATTACACTTTTTAATTTCTTGTGTTTTCTGCAATTTAGGTTTTAATATTACAGCCTGTACTCTGTAATGAGTTTTTATGCTTTTTTTCAGCAAGACTGTTATGATAAGTAATGAAAATCTACCAGATGGCTTTTTATCTCAAGATTTCAATCCAGCAACATCTGACATGTAATTAGTTTCATGTATGTGTAACCACACCACTCTCAGGAGCAGCTCAAGTTTTTTCTTGGGGCTTCTTCAAGGATCCCAGCTTCCTGTTATTCCTCACTTGAGAAGGGTATTGATTTTCTAAAGGTTTTCCATCAGATCTGCCACCCCCTAGCAGCAATGGAAAAGTGGGAAGCGCAATAAGCTCTTGATGGGGTCAGGAAAAGCATCCAGCAGCTCAAACATTTCCTCTGTTGTTTATCAAAGTTGTAGCTAAGGACTTAAGAGAATAGCAAGGACACAACTCCATAAATCCCACAGATTTGCAGATTACTGCAGGTACTGTGTGGCTGTAACATGGTGCATGCTATAAGTTCTCCTTAAGTTTGGTGAAAACCTCATAGAAAGTTCTTAACATGAGTCCACCCAAATTTTATGTGCTGCATATTTTCCCTGGAACCAGGGAAGCAAAATAAGTAAGCAAAAAAATACCTGAAAAAGCACACAGTACACTTCTGTTGTGTTGGAGTAATCCAGAGAAGTTCTGGAAAACTTTCTGAAGTATAAAAAAGTGAATATGAACTGTTGACACTTTACCTTGTTTTAAACACAGCCTGTTTTTTCACAAATCTACATCAGTGGCTTGCAGACAGCATTCTTAAACACCTAATTTCTAGATGTGGTAATAGGTAATGAGAAAAATAAATATACAAAAGACCCTAAAAATTTATTGAGGTTATTTTTCAACCAGAGGAAGCAAAAAGATTTGCAATATACATTATAACCTTGATCATTTACAGAAAGCTGGTGTCATCTTTCTTGGAATTGTGAATTAAGATGCAGATTTTTTTTGGCAACAGTTGCTCAGTGACAAAGTCATAAGTCATAGGACCTGAAAGCTTGGAAATTATGAATTTTGCTTTCCTATCTTTTGCAATTTGATTTATGATGGTTCATATTTTTTAAGGGATAACACAGTAGTTACAATTCCATAATAAACTTTTTTGCAAAAATATCAAGGGCTAGTTTAAAATACACAGTCTGTGATTCCACAGATGAGTAATGCCAACTGAGAATTCCATTTGATCCCACACCACCAGCTGTAATTTTCATGTGGTTATGAAGACAAAGAATAGCTAAATATCAATTTTTCTTCCTTTGAGAAGAGAAAGGATGCAGACCTGGTATAGGGCCATATCTCCCACTCCATACATATCACATGCATGAAATAGCACATTACCAGAAACAGCAAAATATCAAAATTGTCTTTTTTTAAAAAAAAATATTTATTTTATTTAATAGCTCTGGATTCTGGTAAAGAGGTTGTTACCATATGATATCACACAAAGCAACTGCTTCCCAATATCAAAGTACTGACAACACATTCTATTGTTGAGTTTCACCATCTGGGAAGTTTTTCTTTTCAAATTGTCACTGAGGGTAGTGCAGTTTCTTTTATATATTCATTTATTTGTGCTGACATGTGCTCACTGCTGCAAATTTTCTGTAGCAGCCCCTCAGGAGCAGAGGTTGCCCAGAGAAGCTGGGGCTGCCACACCCCTGGAAGTGTCCCAGGCCAGGTTGTACAGGGCTTGGAGGAACCTGGGGCAGTGGAAAGTGGCCCTGCCCATGGCAGGGGGTGGAGCTGGGTGATCTTTGTGGTCTCTGCTCACCCAAACCATCCTGTGACTCTGTGGTTCTGTTAAACTCCAGAACTTTTGCTCCCAAGTTCCCTGGCATCCCATGTCTCCATCTCAGAAAGGAGACATTAATTTTTCACTTTGCCTCTTTTCAAAAAGGACAAACAAACATCCACATGCTGATCCTTCAGGAGTAGGAAGCACAGTGCAGAGGACAGCATGGCCATGGAATCCCTGAATAATTTGGGACTGAAGTCCATGCAATGCCACCCCCTGCCATGGGCAGGGACACCTTCCACTATCCCAGGCTGCTCCAAGCCCTGTCCAGCCTGGCCTTGGACAATCCAGGGATGCAGATGGGAAGGCTGACTGAAGTGGGCTGTGGTGAAGTCAGAGCTGACCTTGCAGAACTGGAATCACTTTGGAGATCTTTTTCCTTCTGAGCTTAGTTGAAGTCCCAGGTGATGAAGTAAAGATGTGGAATCCAAAGGGTCAGTTTTCTGCAGGAAGAACATAATCGTGGGTTAACCTGCACAGACCTCCCTTCTGCTGAAGCTGCCTGCACACAAACTAAAGGGATGGCATGGAAAGAAGGTGTTAGAAACTCAGAAAACCAAGATTTCCACAAATCCCCTGCAGCCATGGGATATGCTGAGAGGATGACAGCAATTCTGCGCCTGGAAATGACACCAGGGCTCATTTTTGTTCCTGTCCTACTTTGCTTGAGTCTTTTATTCTGCACTGGCTTATTGCTGACATTGAATTGTATGAGGCATCTGCCACGGATCAAGAGTATCTGATGGAAAAGAGGGACAGCTTCATGTTAACAAATGCACTTTGAATTTCTGCAACTTATATTCTCTTTTAATGCATAAGGAGATGTGGGTTTTTCCCTTTTCATTCTAAGGGATAAAATGTAACCCTTTATATGCATAAATATTGTACATAGTTTGCAAGTATACTTGAAATTTAAAATGAGCATTTCACATATTCTTTTCCAAGTTCAATTACTGATCAATTTGTCATTTTTCTGTTCTTTATGGGATGATCCCTAACATCTCCCTGTGATGAAGATACATTCACCTACACTAACCTAAATAAACTCCCTCACATTTATTTTCCTTTTCCTTCCCTTTCCTCTTCACTGAAATGTTCCTATTTTAAAAGTTATCTTAAAAATTACCTAAGTGCATTTATTGTTGTTCTTGCAAGCAATTAACACATGCAAAACATGTTTGAGACTGTAACTTCAGTTTTATCCAAGATATCAGTTTGTGAGCAGTCACGTTCACTTGGAGCCATCTTAACTCAGTGATCATTTACAGCTTGAACAAACAAATATTCAGTTTTTATGTTAGAAAGAAGCTACTTCTGCAGGAGAGCTTCCCATTCCCCACATTTTTTGTGGAGGGAGGTGAGAAGCAGACCTGAAGCCTGAGTATGGCAGTCAGTATTTACATGTATTTAGAAATCTGCCTCTTGGAGTTATTTTCTCAGCAACCACAATTTATCCTTATTTATAGCCACCCTAAATAAGAGTTATTTAAATATTAATAAATTAACTTGCTGGCTCAACATGTATTTATAGGATGAAGAATTACAACAGAAGAAATCAAACTATTCTGTATCAAGGGACTGCTTGTGTGTTTTCCTTCCTCAGTAAAAATCCCAGACAAATTCCAAACATGACCTGACATGTGAGTATGCAGATGGCAAAATTTTGGAATAAGAAGTATACACAGTGTGGAAATGGTCACATAACTGAGTCTGTGAGACAGATTAGAGTTAAATCCTCTTCTAATTAACCTTAAGAGGGCTCAGACTCTGATGAATTTTAGAAGCACTGCAGCAAATACCCAAACTGGGTTGGGTTGGTTTTTTTTGTTTTTGTTTTATTGGCTTGGGGTTTCCATGTTCTTTATTTATTTAATTTCCCATTTAAAAACTATAGAATTTCTCAAAATCACAGAAGAATGCTGGGACAATAGTTGGGTTATGTAATGAAGATTTATCACAAGAACTACTGGATTGCTTACTCAGAGCTGTGAGAATTCCTGACATTAGATTTCCTGAGTGTTGCATGCTTTGAATAAAAGGATGATTATTATGATTGGTTTACCTGCATAAAATTATTCTTTGAAATTGTTTCTGTTTATTAGCATAATAAACTTGGGCAGAAAAGAATGAGTCCCTTTGATATTTTATAGTGTACTGTGTGTTTTTATGCCTTATCATTTCCAAAAGCTCTACCCCAGCACTAAAGAATGGCAATATTTATGATCTTGTCCTGTGTTTCATTGTTCTTATGGGGAAGAAATAAAACTGGGATCTTCTTTTCTTCTTTTAACAGAAGATTATCAATGCAGGAGAAGAAAAATTGTATTTTCCATTTTTGATGATTAGGATCTGGAACTCTCCAAATTTTAGGAATACTTTCAGATGTTACTTCTTTTTCAAGTAGCTGTTCTCTCCCAGTCTTTGCAGATATCTCATTTCATACAGTCTACTCTCATTCAAAATAAAAAAAAACCTTAAATTTTAACACATTAAGCCCACCTAACATGGCTATAAACAAATGCAGGGTGCAGTTTTACAACATGTGTGAACCAACACCACTCATTCATGTTTGTACAGAAAGATTTTTAATGTTAAGATTTAATCTTCACGTCACACAAGATGAAAGAAAACCACAAAACACTTCAAATCTTATTTGATCTTCCCTATATTTCTCTAAGTTTACAGGTTTTCAATATATTCTCAAATAGCTCAAATATAGGAAGGCATAAACAAGCCTGACATGGAAGGAAATGTCAATAGCAATGAGGATTTAAGCTCCCATAATTAGCCTGCCCCATGGATATTAACCTGGCCAAGATAACAATTAAAGAGGGCAATATCTGCTTCCTTTGTTCAATTACTTCAGGCAAACAGAAAAGCTTTTTTATTGGTGAGAAATAATTTTTAAAGTCTTCCATTTGGACTAATTTCTCCCAGGGAACAAGGGACAGGATGAGAGGGAATGGCCTCGAACTTTACCAGGAGGGTCAGGTTGGACATCAGGAGGAATTTCTTCCTGGAAAGGGGGGTCAGACCTTGAACAGGGTTTTTCAGGGAGGTGTTGGAGTCCCCATCCCTGGGGGTGTCCCAGGAAGGGCTGGACGTGGCACTCAGAGCTCTGCACTGGTGACACAGTGGGGATCAGGCACGGCTTGGACTTGTTGGGCTTAGAGGATTTTCCCAAACTTTGATTCTGGGATTCTGGGATTCTGGGATTCTGACCCAAATGGCTGTTACCTGTCCAGGTGTAAGAATCTGGCACACTGAATGAAGCACTTTTTTTTTCTCACTGTATGTTATTGGCTTCCTCCAGAACAATTCCCCCCAGCATCACCACAGTCTCCCCAGCACCTCCCTGAGTGAAGGGCAATCAGCACGTCTCAGTAGCGGGAGAATCTACAGAGGGAACAGATTTCCAGCAGGGAATTGATGGGCTGGAGATGGTGGAGACAGGGACTGGGGAGCAGTCATGGCTCTGTTTGTCCAAATGCTGCTTCAGCAAACAGCTGGATAATACCATGGACGCTGCTTTATCCTTATTGTCCAAGCTCCTGGACAAGGTGAGAGCTCTGACTTTTAGAGTTACTCTGCAGCTACTCAGTAAAAAGATTGTTCACTCAGGGCATGTTTGAAAACACCCTCTGTTCTTTGAATGTCTTCTTGAACTCATTGTCCAACGTTTCATTTTCCTGGGACCAGCTCTGCCAGCTCGTTTGGAGCCACAGTGTCCCCCAGGCACAATTCCATGAATTATGCTGGGAAAAGTGACAGGATCTCACCTGTGGGAAGAGCTTTATCCAATGATGCAGGGAGCTGAGGGTTGTGAATAGCAGAGGTAAATGAATAAGGGTTGGAACACAGCCCAGATTTACTTCTCTTCCAGAAAGAATAGGATTCCTTCAGATTTCATAGGTTAATGAACGAAAATTTTTAGCCTCCCTTATGGTGGGAATCAGATTTACACAGAATTTTACTGAGTGTGAAAGCAGGCCTGGTGGGTAGGGACAGGGAGCTGGCTTCACCTGTACCCCGGGGAGTACTTAGCTAGGAAGAAGGATATTCTTTCATGTCACAGCAAGAGAACAGAAAGAAGAGTTGTCTTATGGGAACCAGTATGTTAACCAGTTTGCTACAAACAAGGTGCTGTTCTTGGTTTTGTTCTTGGTTTTGTGTTTGCCAGCCACATACATGGTTTTGTTCTTTATCCTTGTTATCTATTGGATCCTGAGCCCTGCACCCCACCCTGTGCATAGGTGTGATCTCTGGGTTCCAGGGTCTCTGGATGCGTGCCTTCTTTGTGAGGTTTCTACGTTTTTTACATTAAAGCCTTTATGTTTCGAGGCCAATTCATCCTTCCCATCTATATTTGCACCATATTTATGTCTATACCTACATCTCTTACATCTTTATTTATGGATTTCCTGGCTGGCCCAGTCCTGATGTCGCTGCCCACCAGCAGCAGTAACTGGGCACAACATGGAATTGTGTGGATCCACATCTCAGTTGTAGGAACAGTACCAGAACAGAGAGAATTCCTTTTCAATCTGAAAATTAAATGGAAATACATTGAAGGTGTTTCCTGTGAGAGTTATACTGAATATTTTTATCTGACATCTGGCTGCGTTGTAAGCAGGGAAGAACTAATCCATGAAATTCGTCTCTCCAAAGATGGAGTTGTCAATTAAGTTTCCAATTTAAAATTATATTCATGGATTTGAAAATGGAGAAATTTTGTATGAGCTCTTGCAATTTTACAGCACTTGCAAAACACTTTTAAAAGCATCAATAATTAGTAATCCTTATATTCTTCAATATTTAGGCATAAAATACAGAGATTTTATATAAAATACAAATCCAAAGCAGTTCCATATTGCAATGTGATACGTAAACAGAATTTCCAAAGATACTAATTTTCACTGTCTCAGTTTTGACATTAGATGCAGATATATTAACTGCTTACTATGAATGATACTCCAGGTCAAATGAAATAGCCTAGAGCAGAGAATTTCAAAACTCCTGCTTCAGGTTCCAGAAAAATTCTTCTTATGTTATAATGTTCTAAACTAAATAATGTACATCTGGTTATTTTTCCTGCATTTTTCTATGTGGGGTTTGTTCTAAGTTCCATGATTTTTCTAGTAGGCCTTATGTGTCTGTCAAAAATAAATTTATGAAATAAAAAAGATCAATCAAGTATTGCATAGAACAATAAATACTCTGTTTCTATTAAGCTACAAAGTTTTTCATATATTTAACATTTTTTTTTTAAAGAGTTTGCAGAAGATGGGTCTTCAAAGGAGCAGTCATTCAAGAAATTCTGTGTCGCTTACCTAAAATGTGCCAAAATGTAAATATATTAAAAATGGCTCATTTAATAAAGATGAAATTTCAAACCCATCAATACAAAAGTAGCTTAGAGAAGCTCAGCCGTGTGACAGAAAATTCTTAACTTGGACACCTCTCCCTGAAGAGATAAGGGATGTCCCTAAAGTGATAAGGAGATCCTATTAGGTGGTATTATAATTTTTTTTCAAGTTAGGTCACTTATAGTTCAGAAAAAATGGAGAGAAAAAAACTGAACTCTATCAATAAAATTTTATCAAAACCAGGCAGCTCTGGAGTTCCACACAGGATAAACAGAAAGACAAAAATTTTATGGTCCTGTGATTATTTTCTTGTAACAACAGCCAAACCTTTTCATAGTTTTCTGACTTGTCACAGAAAAAGCAGGATTTCAATGAGTGGAAACTTTCAATTTCTGTGGAACTGAAATGGTTGGCTGAGTTTAATGAATAAAACAAGAAGCTATGGATGAAGGAGACTAAAGGGAAACAGACTTCCAAGGTTTCTCTGCAAGCAAGGTCTCTCATTAAAGGCACCCTTACAGTCACCAAGGAGATGGATAAGAGGATAAGGCCCATTACAAAGAGAATCTAACTGCAGGTCAGGGCTTGCAGTGCAAGGTGATGGCTACTGGCACCTGTTCCCAGCACATCCACAGAGAAACTGGAAAGGAGGATGAGTGGGGTGGGGGCAGGCTGAGGGACACAGGTTTGACCCCACAGACAGGAACACATCCCCCAGGGGACACTGACTGTGGCACTTCAGTGAGATGGGTGAAATCTGGGGGTGTCTCCAAGCTTGTTCTGTCAGGTTTATCCCTCTGCTCCTGTTTCCCAAGTGACAGTGTCTCTGATCAGATAAACTCACTGGAATAAGCAGCCTCCCATCCTCCTCAGTTAGTGTGGCTGACCAAGTTTGTTCTGCCTCCCTAACATCTGCCACGTTTGTGTCCCTGCCCTGTTTTGTCCCCTGTTCTTACTGTCCCTTTTCACATTGAAAAAGGTCTTTGGCCTGATGCCCTTAAAGGAGCAGACACTCCCTTTCCATGGAAACTTTACACAATCTCCTTTTGGCTAAGGAATCCCTTGGGATTCACACTTATTTTGTAACATCAGTTTGGCCACGTGGAACACAAGATCCAAGAGCAGAAAAAACTTTTTGATTCAATGTGACCATTTTAATAACCAACTTATAGCAACTGAAAAAAATGATGAGTTCTTGGTCAGACAGAAGGAGAACAAAATCCCCAGACTCAATTTGGTGCTGATGTGTCCATTTTTTTACCCTGGTTCAGTCAAAAATGTAAAATGTTGTTTCCTGGCTCTTCTTTAAAATCTGTTTAAGAAAGCTGGATCTCTATCTGATGCCAACAGGACAATATTTGCTTTCTAGAGAGCATCTCCAGAAAAATTTTCTTCCATGCCCTCCTCTCAGTCTGTTATTTCTTCCAGTTTGTAAACAAATCACAGCAACTTATTTTTTTAAACTCGTCTGAACAAATCCTGCAATAGAGAATTAAATGCTTTGTGTCCAAACCCACAATCAACTAAAAAAAGGGAGAAGCTCACTCAAAGCCAACAGTGCTATTACTGGATGACAATTCTGATTTTAATAAAATCCTTACCCTGTTCCACATTATTTCAGCCAGTGAGGAACATGCCAATTGTAGAGAAAAACAAATGAGTAGAGTTTTACCAATAAGTAAATATTGTTTTACAAAATAAGTTCTAGAATTTAACACACCTTGATGCCATTTCTTTACAATGTCATGTAATTCTAGCTCAAAATCTTCATCTGTGAAGCTTCTAGAAATACTAACCCTTGGAGGTAAATAATGGCCAAAAGCAGCAATTGCTGAAAAACAGGCTCTTCTTCCCAAACTGAGAGGTACCAGAATTACCTAAAATAATTGGACCAATTCTTTGATAAGCTCTTTGAGGAAAACCAGAATTATAAACTGATAATGGGAGAAATAATGCAAAACTAATGTTCTGAAAGGATTCCCAAGGCCTGTGCAGCACTGAAGGACAGTTTATTTCTAGGTAGGGGTTTGGTTAAAGACATCCTTTCCCAGATGTTTTAGTCTCCCTTCCCCTCTTTGTTGTCATATTTCCATCACCATTTCCCAAGACTCACCACTGATTTGGACTGGAGAGAACAAAAGAATTCCGATTTCTAAAATTAGTTATTTGAGAAAAAAAACCCAAACTTTTGACAGATGGATGACCTAGTCCTGGTTGGAATCCTAGTTGTCCCTGGATTTTTATCATGTTGTAATATTATTTTTTCCTAAATTTCTGGTACTAAGAACCAGCTGACTTAGGTTCAGTATTGGATAAAGCAACATAAAACAGAGGTCCTTTAAACATTAATGGAAAAAGGAATTTACTTTACTTATGAAAAGATAGAATTAGTCAGGAGACAAATTCAACAGGACAACCCAAAAATAATAAAATGTCAAAACCTAGGACTGGCTGAAGCTAAAATCAAAAGAGATTTTTACTCCTTTTTTACTCTTTTATCTATAACTTCATCTTTAAAGAATAATCTGTACCAGAATTGGCAGTTGACCAGCACTTTCTTTTGTGTCAGAAGTAAAGGAGCAGACTCCTGTACAAACAAGGATATTCAGAGTTAGCTAAAATTAAGTGTATTCTGTGCTTTTGCATTCATGCTCATTGTGTATTCAGCAGAGAATCCTTTGTCTCTCTACCTTTATTCCTTCACATAATAACAGCATTTTGCTCAGATCATTTTGATAGATTATACAAAATCTTGTTGCATTTAAAGACTGAAAAAAACAAACTGAAGAAATGTGCTTTTTAAAAGAAAAAGTATCTATTATATTTGCTCTAATCTCCATGAGAATTATTACCAGGAGACAAAGAACATCAATAGCTCTCTTTCTTCTTATCCCTCTCACTCCATCTCTTTTTCTAAATGAATCAATAAATAAAAAATACTGCTAGGTTTTGTTCTTGCTATTGGTTACTGGAGGTTTCAAAGAAGGAGACTCTGTCAAACCCCCTACCACCCATAATCTCTCTCTTTATTAAAGCCACAGAGTCAAGGGACACCTAGATATTAAATGAGATAAGGAGACTGTTGCTAAAGTCTAAACAATCAGCCAGGTCATTTGTTAATGGAAGTACAACCTCAGTTCTTCCTCTGTCTTTGGAAATACCATCCATCTTCAGGCTGTATAATTTTAAAGTTGTGTTCACCTTAAAATAATTGGCTTGAATATTTCATATGAAAAGTAGGAAACATCTCCTTAATGAAAGAAAGGAATTTGCAAGAGATAACATTGCCATTAATGAAGTCTAATTAGAGATTCATTTAAAAAATAATCTCCTGTGCTAATTTATCAGAGAAGGCTAATAGAGTTCTAACTTGAGACAAAAATAGTTCTTTGGAGTTTTATAAATGTTCTTGTCTTTGTTAACTATTTCTATTATTCGCCACAAAAACAATTAGTGTGTTAGAAATCTGACTATTAAATAAAGAAAATTATGCATTGTACGCTATTTTTTTAAAGTTATTTTTGTGAGGAGACTTCTCTCATTTTTCACCATTGTGGGTTTTGTGACAAAATACTGTAACTTTTGTCCACATTTGAGACATCCAATTATTCTCCCTTAATTTCTATCAGTATAAAATATTCTGTATTTCTTTATACGATAGGGATTTATATTTCTATAAATGATAGGGGTTGGTCCCATAATGTATAAAGCCAATTTAACTGTATCCCCAGTGTTTCATCTTCCATGTTGGTTGGATGACAAAACACCATTTGATTCTCAGGTTTGGAGTGCTGGAACTCTCTGCTGCTCTGGACTGTGGCTCTGCCCAGGACTAAGAGAAACCAGGCTCTGTTGGAAGGTAACTACTGCTCTTTGCCAAGAGCAGAGCACTCTCATGGCACAGATTGCTGTAAAAAACTCTCCAGATTGAAAAGAAAGACCGACCTGTCTTAGGTCAAGGGGCACTGGGATGGGATGGGATGGGATGGGATGGGATGGGATGGGATGGGATGGGATGGGATGGGATGGGATGGGATGGGATGGGATGGGATGGGAAACCAGGAGTATCAGAGGAACAAGGATGAGTGGGGGAATGCTGGGACCCAGGAAAAACCAGCTATCCCCAAGTGATCCCCTGCCAGAAAAGAGCTGGATTAGCCCATCCAAGGAGAAGGATTCCTCCCAAAAGAGACAGAAGATCTGAAATCTGAAGTAAAGTGTCAGGTCCAGGTCCTGGGGCTTCCTGTGTGATGCTTGAGGTGCAAGGGAAGAAGGTTTAGGCAGTGTGTAAAACTCACTTTGAGGTTTTGGATGTGGATGGGACTTTCTATAGCATATGTGGATGCCCCTGGATCCCTGGAAGTGTCCAAGGGCAGGTTGGATGGGGCTTGGAGCAACCTGGGCTAGTGGGAGGTGTCCCTGCCCATGGCAGGGTGGGACTGGATAAACTGTAAGGTCCCATCCGATACAAACCAGTCTGGAATTCTCAGAAAATGAACCAAAAGTGGGGAAAGGGAGGGATCAAGGTGGTTTGGCAGGGAAAAAGAGAGGGGTGAGGGTTCCAAGGGATGATCTGAGGGTGAGGAGGTTGCTGGAGACAATGCTTCTCTTACTGAGCCCTTTAGCCTATATCCTAACCTATATCCTCACTCATCCCTCTCTCTGCCTTCTGGGTGGCTGTGGGGAGGGAGCTGTGTTGAGCTGGAAAACCTCAAGCTGGATCAGCCAACAAAGAGCCAGCAGCTGGAGTGGGAGCACAGACAGCCAGTGCTGCAGACCCATCAGGAACAGGGAATCCTGGAGAAGCCTTTGTGGGGTGTTTGAGGGGATGAAGTGCTGCTGGATCAGTGGTAGATGGCTGAAGGCTGGGTGGTGACTGGGGCTGGTAAAGGCACCACTTTCTGCCTGAAGGCACCTGTGTGTCTGGTGATGCCCTCACTTATCCTGGGGGGGTGTGTGGGAGTGGGGCTCAGCTGAACTGACAACTGGGACTCTCAGCAGCTCCCTGGAACTGCTGGACTTGGCACCCTCTAACACCATTCAGGAGCCTTTTTTGATGTGACAAATTACTGTGATTAGAACAGAGATCTCCTCAGCCTGGCTGATGTTTTCAGAATAATTTCCATAATAATACTGTCTGGCAAACAAAAGAAGGAATACTTGAACATCCTCTTGATTATTCCTGTCTGTTCCTGAATTATCTTCTCTAATAGGCTTGGAGATTCTTTGTGAGGTAACAGATTTGGGATATGATTAGCTAATTATAAAGAAAAGAATTATAAACAGCCTCCTGCAGAACAGAAAATGGATTTCATGGTGCATCAACATCTTCATTTTAGGGGAAATTTTGCAGGTGAATAACTTTTGTTGTAATATGAAGGAAATGGAGAAAAACACATCCTCTAGAATCTCATTGAATTGGTGTCTGAATGCTCAGGTGAGCTATAGATCTGTGTACTTCATTTTCTACCTCCATATTCCAACTGGATGGGCTTGGAGCAACCTGGGATAGTGGAAGGTGTCTCTGCCCATGGCAGGGGGTGGGACTGGAGGAGTTTCAACCCAAATCAGTCTGTGATTTTATATTTATGTTGATATTCTTCATACAGGGCAAGTTAATATTTTAAACATGAAAATATCATTCCCTCCATATTTCTATACCTTTTTTTTTTTGTAATTTATATGCTTCTTTATAATCTAATATTGTGTCAACAGTTATTCTCAAAACTACACATAACTCAAGCTTAGGACCAATCTGATAAAAAATTTTCAAATGATGGTTCTTCTGCAACACATGGTTAAACTAGAAAGGAAAATGCACCACTTACCCATTTAAAACACCTGCTTAAATGCTAAATTTTCACTTTTAATTTCTCTTTTAATGCCATTGTCATAAAATTAGGATACCTACACAACAGTTTCCTGCTTCAACCCTTATAAGCTTATTTTGTCTTTATTAGATAGGAAATTATGAGCTGGCAGGAGATCCAGGTAGGGAACAAAAACTGAATTCTATTGAAATACTTCTTTTGCTATAGCTTATCTCTGAAAAAAATATTGTCCCCTCTGTGATGCCTCCAGAGCAGTTTGTTTGACTTAGGACACACTGAGAGCACAGTTATTCCTGTGCAGCACAGCTGCATCAGGGCTTGTTTTGCTGAAATATTCCTGAATCCATGTTTGGGCTGGGTCACTTGCACACCCTACTTCTGCCAATGGCAAACTCACCTAGAAATAAGTCACCAGCAAGTAATCAGCTGCCAAAACATGGAGTTTAAGGTGCAGCAGTAGGCTATTGAAGCATTTCATTAGCCAGCATATCTTCCATATTCTGCTTCAGCTTCTTCTTGCCATTCATCTTCCAGAGAGTTTTGTTCTTTCTGCTCTCCAAGTTTTGACTCTGTTACAGCCAAATAATAAGAAAGTCCTGGATCAGGTGTCAGCCTTGTAACTGGGAATAGCAGTGCAGCACAAGGGAGAGCTGGCACATCCTCATCCTTCCAGAGAGAGAATCCTGGAGTGGCCTGGGTTTGGAGGGACCTTAAAGCCCATCCAGTGCCACCCCTGCCATGGCAGGGACACCTTCCACTGTCCCAGGCTGCTCCAAGCCCCATCCAGCTTGGCCCTGGACACTCTCAGGGATCCAGGGGCAGCCACAGCTTCTCTGGGCACCCTGTGCCAGGGCCTCACCACCCTCACAGGGAACAATTCCTTCCCAATATCCCACTTAACCCTGCCCTCTGGCAGTGGGAATCCATTCCCCCTTGTCCTGTCCCTCAACCCCTTGTAAATAGTGTCTCTGCATCTTTCTTGTCAGCTTATTCAGGCACCACAAGACCACAATTTGGTCATCTCAAAACTTCTCTTCTTCAGGTGAGCGTTCCCAGGCTGCCCAGGGAAATCACCAACCCTGGAATGTGCTCAAAATCCTGTGGATGTGGCACTTGGGGACGTGACTTAGTAGGAAAGGGAATGTGGTGTTAGCTGGACTTGGTGATCTCAGGAGTCTTTTCCAACCTTAATTGATTAATCATTCTGCAATTCTGAAGGGTGTAGAAAGGAAGAAGTCTTGCCAAGTCACTGAAATTTTAAGAGAAAAGAGAATTAAAATAGGTTTTCATTATGTCTCTCCAAAGCAGCACAAGTTGTTACATTAACCACACATATCTGCTACTCAGCAAATATTAGAGACCAAAGTGGAGCCTTATTTTGAGTTGCATTACACAGAGTGAAAGGAAATCCTCACCTCTACCACTGTTTTGTAATTTCTTCCATGCCAAAGACATAATAACATCATAAAATGAGACATAAAACATGACATGTCAAAGACATAAAACATCATAAAAATATCATCATTCTTAAAGCTGCAAATTCTAACTGACATAGCCTGAAGAGACTGCTCAAAAAACACTGACTCCCATCATTTTCCTGTATTTGTACCATGGTCCATAAGTCATTATTAACCTTGGAAGAGGCATATCAGGAGCTCTGTTCACAGGTGAGCGGGCAGCACATGGGCAAAATGCTGAGGGAGAGGGGTTGGGTTTGTATGAAACACAAAATGTCAGTCAGTGGGTTCACATGGGTATTGAGATATGAGCTTTAATTCAAATTCTGGTTTAATTACAATGATAATGGTTAATGCAACAAAGAAACAGCAGTTTTTACTCAAACTGATGATATTCTCCTCAAGGAGATCATTTTTTAGTATGTCAGGGATGATATCAAGGAAAAAGTTAGGACATTGTTCTCTGACTGCTCCCAATTTTCAACACTTGGATAAACAGCTTCTTCTGACAATTTTTTCTCTCAATGGGCATCCAGGATAGAGATATGTAGGGCAGAGTTTCATCCCAAATATGTGTTCCAAAACACAGAAAGAAATACAGAAATATTTGCTGCAAGGTGCATCAGACTCCTGAGAGAACAACCTCTAACACATGAGTTGAAATTTTGATATCTCTTGAGTCTCAGGTTCACAATAGGGAAAATATTTAAAGATTTGCAGGGATTGCTAGGATGTCTTTAAGGACTCTTTAATTGCTTGATCAAAAGATGATTTTTTTCCTAAGCTGTCTAACAACAGTGCTCTTGCTCTTTAATTAAACACAGTGGAGTAAAAAATCATCTGGACTTTCCAACTGTTGTCCTTTTGTAAATATTGTTGGTGTCCATCACTGAAGCCTTCTTGTTGATCTTTCTTTGGTGGCAGAAAAAATCAATTTTTTTGGCAAATAACAATGTAGCATAATGAATCAGCCTGACTTGGGATTCATCACTTACTTTTCCACCATAACCTTTACTATTTTCATGTCCTTAAGCAAGTTAGATAATCTCTCTGTTTTTCTACCTCCCTTATTTACACGTAAAGATTCATTGCAGGTATATTTGTGCAGTTTTTATGAATCTGATTTATTTTAGGAACTATTATACGGTTTGAACCACAAGGGAAAATAACTAAATTACAGAGTAAATTACCTTCAGTTACCAAATAATTGTGCCATTTTCTCCCAAATGTGAGAGATGCAGTTATTAGCAGAGGAATATCTCAAATGTATCATTTATTGGAAAGGCAGAAAGTTTCTTGTTAAGGAAGAAACTATTGCAAATATAGGCAGGCTATGACTAATTCAATCATCAAAATTGCAGTCACTGCCAAGTCTCTTTCTTTCCAGAGGGGATAAGTTTCCCCTCATTTTCCAGTCCAAGTAGCACAGGTATCTGTACCCCTTGGGTAGAAAACAGAGGCAAGCTTCATAGCAGATGGGCAGAAGCACTTAGATGTAATTTTTTTTTCTTTTTTTTTTCTTTTATGTACTTGATATACTTCATAGCCTGAAGTCCTGCTGAAGCTTTCTGTACATTTTTTTTAAAAGATTTGTTGAATTTATCACTTCCAAATATTGATGTGTAGCAGAGCACCTCTGGGGGAATGCAGTGAGAGTGCAGAACTGCTGCTGTCCATCTCACAAGTATGTTACTCTTTTATGCCATGGTACAGGAGCATGGATTCCTCCTTGTGCCTCAGATTTTAAATCTGCTCTGTCATTGTATGTGGAAAAGGGACACACAGCTCATTTCTGAGAGAGCCTCCCTGCCTTTAGCTCATCAGGACTGGCAATTCCAGGCAGAGAAGGGAATCCTTCACTTTGAGGAGAATGAACTTGGCATACACGATTTTGTTATTACTGCCTACTTTGGAAGGAGAAATGGAAGGGATCTTGCCAGATTCCCTCCTGCAGAGACACTGGGACTGGAGCTCAAGGCTTTTCTTTCCTCTTGACCCTGACACACAGCTGAGCTTTAGACAAGGCTCTCAAGTCATTGCCCAAAGGAATCATTTCTCAGGGAATACTCTTTTTGCAGTTTACAAGTTCCCTGGTTTTCCTCTTCCAATCCTGCTTCATCTGAAGCTTAAGGGCTTTTTCCCTTCAAGCTGATCCATAAACCCATCCTTAAGCCTCACACCAGCTCTTGACTAAGCCTTTGCCAGAGATCTCAGCCACAGTTAGGATGAAATATTTCTCAGGGGAGGTTTTGTTTCTGTTTCTAAGTACCTCTGGCAGCCCTGAACAGTCCTGGCATGACCTGAGCTCTGCATTTTTCTTGCTCTCAAAACAACCCCTTACCTAAGCTTTAAAACTTTTACCACACTAAGGACAAAATTCCTCAGCTATTGTCTAGATATAAAAATTCTTGGGAGAATTCATAGCCTGACCCTCCTTTTGCAATGTATTTAGAGACCAGCTCTGGAAAATTTATCCAGAAACACAGAGCTTTATGTCCAAAAAGGAGACAGAGGAGGCCTTTTTGCTTAATTCTAATAAAGGGAGAGGCCATGGGGCATTCCCCTGGGATCTCTCAGGTTTTTGGAGGATGCAGCCTCCTTTTTATCCCAATTTCCCATCTGCATTTCCCTCTCTCTTTTCTCCTTTCTCTTTCTGAGAGGCACCGACTTCCCAGAACACCTGATACCTGAGATTCCCCTCTAATCTACAACCCTCCCTTTTAATTTTTAATTCTTATAGAATTAATGGTATTTCCCCATTGCTTCTTTAATCTTTCAATACCCAATTTCATTTATCAGCAAACCTGCAGTTTTTTGTAAAGATATAATACAAATATTTTTTTCCATTCCTCAATTGGTGGAATCCATCCCATTGTTTCTTTTATCTCTCAGTGCTGGTTTTATCTACCAGCAGACCCACAGCTTGTTTGTAATAGTGCTGTAAACATGTGATCAAGGCAGAATATGAGGGTTAAAAATGGACATTTCTGTGTTTGTAGGGATGATAATTAAGAACTCAATGTTAGCATGCACTGTGGTGTCAATTAATGAACAAGTAAAGGTTTGGTCCAGGTTTTTAAAGTTTAAACCTGACATGGTGAATCTAAACCCTCCATTCACAGTGACTTTTAGATGATATGAAGCTCTTTAATAAGAAGTTGTAACTTTATATTAAAGCACTGCCAGTTATTATTGTGGCTTTAATCCATAGCCCTATTAATGGGAATCACAAACTCCTTCATGAGGAGCTACTGACGTTACCTGCCCAGGCCTATCTTCAGCCAAAGGTATTTTTTCAGTGGCTTTAATATATATATTTTTTTTTTGTGACTTGGGTGATATCAGCCTGCAGCCTAGTGGCAGATTTCTATTGACTCTTGTTTGCATTTTTAACTACAGAAATCCATTCTTTGTGCTGCTGATTAATGTGTGCTTTAATGTGTAGGAATATCACTGCTGCATTGACAGTGTGACATTGCTGGTAAGTGGTGCAGAAAATGGCTCTTCAAAAATGCATGAAGCTTATCAGCTCTGAATGAATACTTGAACAGGTGTGTTTTCATGGGGAATGTTTAACCTGATTTCAAAAATAAGGGGGTTTCTTGTTTTCCTTTTTAACATTTAGGTTGCAGAATCATTGTGACGGGTGAAGAAGCACAGCATATAAAGTAGAATTTAGAGATAAGTAATGACACAAAATCTCCCAGATCTCATCATAACTGGAAGCTGTGGAATTGGTGAGCCCCACCACCTAATGACTTGTGTTGTTTTGTGGCCAGAAAGCACAACCAGATATTAAACTCGTTGCTTCATCAATTACAGTATGTTTATCTGAATCTTCCAGGTTTTAAATCCATTTTTAGTACTTCTTGATTTGCTTGTGGAGGCAAATGAACCTCATAAATATTGGTTCTGTGGAAAGCTATTTCAGAATGATTCTTCTAGCTCATAAGGAGAGATGATGAATGATTTCACCACACAGAAATAAAAATGGGAAGTCAACAGGGTGCCCAGAGAAGCTGTGTCTGCCCCATCCCTGGGAGTGTCCAAGGAAAGACTGGATGGGCTTGGAACACCCTGGGATAGTGGAAGGTGTCCCTGCCCATGGCAGAGGGTGGGATAGATGGGCTTTAAGGCCGCTTCCAACCCAAACCATCCAGTGATTCTGTGGTTCTAGGATTACCTGCTACCTGCAAAGAGCAGGTATAAAACATGAAATCAAATTAGAGAGAAATTAGCTGATTCTTTGACTGAAAGTCTTTGCTCCCAAAAGGACTGTTCAGTGAAAGCTGCTTTTCTTCCACATTTTGATTAATATTTTTGCTAATACCAACAGAAGTAAGTAAAATACCTTCAATGAGGGATTTTATGTATGCACATGGAGTGCCTTGACTTCATTTTGAAGAGAAAAAACTCCTAATTAACAGTTTAATATTGCTTTTGTTATTTCCTTTATGATGCTCATAATTGCACTGCTGATTTTTAATTAAACATGCATTTTGTGAAATATGTCGCATAAATAACCCTTGTGAGCCATGCTTTTAATAACTATTCATCATTCATCTAGGCAGTACAAAGGGCACTGGAAACAATTACTGAAATGTGCTTATACAAGGCAGAGCAGAGCTCAGGAGACTTCCCAGAGCATCTCATTGTCTGATTAAACCCCCTGATGGATTTACAGTGGACCCTGTTTGAACAGATAAGATAAATCTACTGTTGTCCTTATTCCTCATTATTAAAACCAATATCCTAATTATTTCTGGCAGGTTATTTCTAAGGTATTACTTTGGCTGTCCATAAATTGAACGTTTATATCCTTGCTGACATTTTTCTTTCTTTGGGACATTTGTGGTAAAGGACTCTGGAATATGCATTGCTGTGCTGAGCTGAGTGAGCAGATATTTAAATACTTTGGTAGGATCTGTGCTTCTGGTGCCCTGCAGAACCTGAAGATGGACAGAGAAATTCTCTGTGTTTAATGAGGCTCTGTCACCATTTGGACTGCAGGGAGCAGTTTCTGAGTTCAATGCCATTATATTTCCTCTGACTGAATCCAGTGAATTGTCCTGTTCCAGGACTGTGCTGCTCAAACCAGAAGGTCTCAGGAATGAGTTAGAGGAAGGCACAGAGGTGCCATAGGGTTCATCTTTTGATTTTAAGATTTAATGAATTTTGGCGACAGATCAGGTTTTTTTTCCAAATCATTTTGTAAAAAACAAACGAAAAAGAAGCTTTAGTAGATTTAACAGGATCATAGAATGATTTGGGCTGGAAGGGATCCTAAACCCATCCAGTGCCACCCCCTGCCATGGGCAGGGACACCTCCCACTAGCCTAGGTTGTTCCAAGCCCCATCCAACCTGGCCTGGACCACTCCCAGGACATATTAATCTGTCATTCAAGGAAAAGGACATCACAGACATACCTGAAAGCTTTCTGAATAGAGGAATGCTTCAGATTGACTTACATTTCTCTTCACCTTTCCCAGAGCCATAATCACCATTAAATACTGGTGTTTTCACAGTCACACTTCCATTTAAATTGATCATTACCCTTTATCCTGATGTGCTGGATGAGCAGCAGTTTCATCCTCAATAATGCACACTTATGTTCCTTTATGAATCTATTTAAAAAAATATTTATAAGAATTTCTTTCTTTACTTTTGCTTAATGATAATTATTTTTCCAGGGGTTTTGTCAGCTGTTCAGCCCAGCCCAGATTACCTGGCAGTGGATATTCCTGGGAAAGCAGCTGGAATGTTACCCTGCCTTCCTAAAACACACTCAGCTTAATCTCAGCTTGTCTTTTTCTACTGCCATGTACAGGAGAGCTGCTCTTTTATATGATTTTAGGCTGAAGATCATCTGTTTAACCTTCCAGCTTCCTGACTTTTTTTGTTTCAAACACACGTATGGCTGAAACCAGCAATAGCTTTACTTTAGCTTTATATAGTTGTGTGGTGTAGAACCTATTCCTAATTAACAGAAAGGAATAATTCTGCTATGTAGAAATAACTCTGATCCTGGAATAAAAACAGAGACACACTAGGGAGGTGATTTCCTGTATTTGGCAGGAGATTTATCTGATCCTGAGGAATAAAATATGACCCAATAGATTAATTATTTTAGAAAATGCTTGCAATCTTTGGCATTTAAAATTAAAAGCTTTTTGGCTGGATAATTTGAGAGAAGAATTTCTGTTGTATTTACCCTGAGAGGATGTTGTTTAGAACACACTTCTTGAGACAGAACGATTCCATATGTTAAATACTGATTATTAGAAAACAAAGCCTTAGGGAGGAGTTCTCTGAAAGGGATTTGTAGAACCTTTGAAAAAGAGACTGATGGAAAATCACCTCAAATTCTGGCAGACTTGTAGCAGACTCCCAAAGCTGAACATCCCTCTGCAAGGGTTCTGCTCTTCAATGTTCCCCCCAAGCTTTTTGTTTGCACAAGTATTACAAATAAACTGAGAGGATTTCAGCTCTGCTTTTTCTGGGATTGATGGTGCTTCCACCTTTTGTTTAATTGCAGGTGTCTCTGAGAATAAAATGGTGCAAATTAATCTCGAGTTCCTGGCTTTTCATCCTGCTCTTTGCACCTGCTCATTTTATGGACTGCTGCAAGACCAGACAAACATCTGGTGGCTTCCCCCTGTGTCCCACTGTAGAAAAGCCTCCAGGTTGTACTGAAAACTTTCCCTGAGCCTTCCTTCTGAGCCTGCCTTCATTCTGTGGTCTTTACATTCCAAGGCAGAATCCATTTCCAGAATACTGATGTCAAACTCTGGAGCACTGAGACAGATGGCTCAAATCTAATCCCATGTGTAGTATATCTATAGAGAAAACAAAAACAAGCTTTCACTCTGATTTAGAAAGCTGGTCCACAATGAAATTTAAAAGCAGCTTGATTCTGAATTTTGCTTGGCCAGCTAAGCCAGGTAATTTGAGTCAAAGTAGAAGGAAGATTTGAGGAAGAAATACATTTGATTTTGAAACCATCATCATGCTTTAAACACTTGACAATTAGCAATTTAGTGTTGTAATTAGTAATTTAGTGTTACAACATGATTATGTTCAAAACTTGGATTTCCCAGGGACAGCCACCAGTAGCTCCCTGTCCCCTGAGGAGCAACATGTTGAAGGTAGGGAAGACCCTGCAGGCTCTCTGGATACTGAACTCTAAAACACTGAGAGAAAACAGATAATTAAAGTGCTTTTTGTGGAAAATGTTTGCTTATAATTAAATCAGAGAACATCCAATGTGTACATGAAGAGTGCTTCATTATGACAGTAACATCAGACAAAAGCTGTCAATTAGTAATTGGACTCTTGAACTCCTATTCCAGCTCAGGAAAGGGTAGAATAAGGAAATTATTTGGAGAAGGAAAACAATAATTTAAAAAGCCTCCTCCAGCTCATTTTTAAGGCAATGTCCCAGAGCTCTGCAGAAATCCAGTCATGGCCAGGTTCCACCAGTTTGAATAGTTCAGAGGGCCAGTGCTCTTCTGTATCACACCTGCATTTACAACCTGGCTACTGCCAGGGACAATGCAGGTAATTCCATGGCTTTATCCTGGAGATTTGACTTCTCAGCTCTGAGAAAGAATTCAGCTCTCTGAGCTGAAGGTAGAAAACATCTGCAATTCGAGTCGTTCATCTGGCTTAATATGATGTGACATGAAAAAAGGATGTTACTGAATGGGGACTTTTTAAAAGAAACTTGTAGCTCTAGATAATGTATCACTAGACTTTTATTCAGAACAATTCCTGAGTGGATACAGGAATTTCCTCTCCAATTGAAGGATGAGAGCTACAATAATCTGTAAACAAGTGCAGTTGCCTGCCTGCTGTGGTGTGTCGTGCTAAAGGCATTTCAGGATGTCACATTTAGTGAAACTTCTCTGTGAAAAGGATGAGTGAAATAAAACTTGGGAAGCAGATCTTGGGCTAGAAGGGAATGCACAAAGTGATTGTTTTTACATAGTGACCATTGGCCCAGCTTAGAGTTCTCCAGTTCCCAGAATCTCTCCTGGTTCACCATTATTCCCATGTTCACACTAAATCATTCCTCTTCTTTTTGTACAAACTTATGTGCTTGAAGATTCCAGAGTTTTCTTTTCTTTTCTTTATTTTTTTCAAATCCACCTGTGTTAAGCAATCCCAGTTTATTCAACCTTTGGGGTGGAAAAAAAAAAAATCTGGAAAGGGGCTAATGAGATAGGACAAACGAATCTCTTGGAGCTGGACCTACAGGATTGGCTCACACTCCTCCAGGTCCTGTCTAAGCCAAGCTTTACTGTTCCTCGTGTCACCAGAGCAACAGAACTCCTAAGTAATAAAAATCAAAAACCTTGTTTGCAGTGATGTAAGTGGGAATTTATTGCATTTTAATTCACTTTGTCTTTAATTTCACATTACATTGACTTTGTGATTTTGTTTTTCATTTTCACATCACCTGCTTTTAAGTAAATTAATAAGTTTTACTGTTCCTTAAATAAGGATTTTACCTTCATTTATGTTCTCAGCTCTTCAGTTGTTTAAGTCTCACGTCAGTATTTTTAAAAACACCTCAAAAAGAGCCACACTGGGATGAGAAGACAAACCAATGATCTCTAAAATGTTTTTTCTGCTCTTTTCATACATAGCTAACAGTGAAATAGGGTTAGACTCATAAACAGCCGTGTTTTCCCTTATTTTAAAAATGAAAATTTGCCATCTGCTTTAACAGCTTAAATATAACATTATTGAAATCTGGGAAGAATTGAAATAACATATTTTGCCTGCAAGGATCAATTTTCTAAAATATAGGTAGGCTTTAAAATCATTAGAACAGACAAAATGCCAGATAAAGCAGAACTTCTTTTGGGAAGCAGCCAACAAATATCAGAAGGCGGCTCCTTATGTTCTGAAGAAACATTTGCAGGTTACAGAGACTGTAACCAAAAAAAAAAAGATTTAAATTAATTTAAATATGGAAATCATGAGGATGGGGGACATTTACATTGCTCCCAAAACTCTTGTTCCCCGTACTGGTGCCACATGGTATTTACTGGGAATATTCACCTTCCCTCTAAATTCCAGGAGATAATGTTGTGAAATTAGGAATTAGAGGAATGTTTCAGTTGAATGCAAGGCTCATTCCCACAGTCCATCCAGTTCTCTGTGCTACAACCTTACCCCTGGCATGGACTTGCAGAATTGTTCGTGGCTAAGTGAGGGTTTTACTTTTAAGGAAAAGAAAAAAACAAACCAAAACAAAACAAAAAGCCTGTAAAACTGAATAATAAATACCTAAACATCCCTAAGTTTTATTTATTTGGGGTTTTTTAATCAGTAAATGCTCATATAAATAATTTATGGTAAGAAATGAGACTGGAATTATGAACAGCAGAAAAATTACCATCTCCCCTAATTCTGGATGGCTTTCCAGTTTAGATAGAAAGAAACTCGAGCTCAAATACTTTCTCCAGTTTCACTGAAGAGTTTTCATCTCTGCCACTGGTTAGTGTGAGCTTTTTAAGGATTCATGGCATATTTTGGTTCACCAACCTCATTTACATAGTCCATAATTTCCTCTGTCCAATATGGTGCAATTAAATGGAGACTAATCTGAAAAATATAATTTAAGTGCTACAAATACGGTTTATATTAAAAAGAATATTTTGCAATCTTCTACTTTTATTTATTCATGGAATCACAGAGTCATTAAGGCTGGAAAAGAAACTCCAAGACCATCGAGCCAAAGCTTTGCCAGAATCCCACTGTGGCCACTCAGCAGTGTCACAAAATCTTTGTATGGTGTTCTAGGACCAGAGCAAGGATCAGGACTTTTCCATACCTGGCATTGTTTACATGTTCATGTCTGGGATTTTTTTTGGCGCAGATTAAAAAGAAAATGTCTTTTAAAGGCTTTGGAAATAACAATTTTCTATTTTCTATAAAATAAATATGAAAGAATCCCTCAGTTTTGAAACCATCTGAGATGAAGCTGGGACAGATTTTTTTCATGAACTCTGCTTTAATTATTGCACAAAGACAGTAATTTATGTGCTAAGCATTAAAAGTTCATTTGGACTTGATTATTTTCTCTTTTAATACTTTGGCCTCCATAATAAATTTTTAAGCTTCCTGTAATATCTGAAAATAAAATTAATTTGGCAGTTTTCTTTAAAAATAGATATGTGAGAATTTGAAATGCAGTTATTTAAAAAGTGATGGGAACCCCTCTGATTTTCATTTACCAGCAGTGGAAAACCTGCCCTATATTATAAGTGCTCACGATGCCACAGACATTTCAAAGAATTTTATGCCCAAACTTAAAGAAAATGCTTGACTTAGTCCAGTGCTAATCTTTTCCTTTCTATAATGCTAAGCCTCATTTATGCTTTAAAACTTCATTAGAAATAACTGTAGGCCATATTATTTTAAATGGCCTCTTTGATCAAAGGAAGGCTTTTTCCCTCCCCAGTATCATTTTCCTTTCTTTATATTTAGGACTTTCTATTGATTTTTGACTTTCACTTTGGGCCTAATTTCTTTTATTTTCTTAAGAAATATTTTTTTTCTCCCGAAGGGATCTTTTGTAAGCTGAAAACCTGACTATGTGGAAGAGGACAAGCATTAGGAAACTGTCCACATCATACTTGGAGCTGCAGAAATTGCTGCAAAAATTGTCTGCAGTGCAGGAGAAAAATGCATGCACAGTTCCTACATGGAGCATCTTCTTAGAGCCTCCTGCACCAAGAGTTTTCCTTTGGCCACTCTGAGCTAAGGAAAGGGCATTTTTAAGAGACCTTATTGTGTAATTCCTACCAAAAGAAGGTTCTGTGCATCTCTATATGTCTGGAAAAGCCTCAATATAATCATGGAGTATTATAGGACCCTTGGAAAAAATATTCTGATGTCTTTTCAAGAATTGGAATTGAAATATTTATTTAAGTTTATTTAAGTTTTTTTATTAAGTTTATTGTTTATTTTAGTTATTATTATTAAGCTCCAGAACCCTATAGATGTGGTGCTTGGGTTTAGAGGTGAACACAGTGCTGGGTTGATGGTTGGATTTGGCCATCTTAAAAATCTTTCCCAACCTTTATTATTCTTTGTGCCTACTTTTCCTCCTTTTCCTTATATATTCAATTTGTGACAGGATCATCTGCTTCATTAAAAATTCTAGATAAATGTTCTGGAAATCTGGGAAACAAGGCTAATGAATTTCTATTATTAAAATTCCCAGGAAATTCAAGTCAAAACACTGTAATTATTGGCCAAATTAGTCCTTTTAATTGATAAGACTTTTTAAACTGGTACCTCTCACTTCAGGTTCCTCAACAACTCTAATTCTCTCTTTTTTTTTTTTTTTTTCCCTCAGTATGTGTGGATTTTTTAGTTTCAATAATACTTGAACATATTTTTCCAGACCTATTTGAAATGAAAAATGGGGGGTTGGTACCTCCTTGTCCTGCTGCTAAATTTGCTTCCATAATTCAGGAAATTTTTGAAGCCATCTCCTGGTAAATACTTGACAACAGTAAATGTTCCTAAATCCTGCAGAGTCAGAACTCCTGATTTGAGTTTGATTGGCACAAGATTGATCTAAATAGATGCCAAGGTGGTTATCCAGATTTTCTGATAAGGCAAAAGGGACATGGAATTGGATAAAGTAAAAGTCCACATTAGCCCTTCTGCCAATAATGGAATTAGGTGATTGCTCTTGCAGTCAATTGTTGTTTGACAGCAATGTGTTCCTCTGGGACACTCTAAATCCGCATAATTTCCTACCACTCCACTGGAAAGATGTCATGATTATGACACACAAACCTGTTTATAATTGGCCTCTTAAGTTATAATTGAGAAGAATAAAATCAGTCTGGAAATTATTAATGAAACAGAACCTTATTAAATGAATTTAAGGAGAATCCAGACGCAGTTTGGAAATTAGATAATCTAAACCACTTCCTTTTAATGTTTTCTGATATACAGAACCAGTCTTTATGCACACAAGATCTTCCTCATTTTCTTAAACTTTCAAAAGACAGCTCAGGGGTATGCAGCAATAATTTGTCCATTTGACCTTTCCTTCCTAAAGAATGCTTTCTTTGATCATTCTGAAGTGACAGGAGATGCTGATCCTTGAGCCAGTGCATTTCTGGAGTCTCAAAAGTATTTAAAGTATTTGATATTAAAAAAAAATTGCCCCAAATTCAAACTGCTCTATTGCAACATCTTTCTTTGGGGGATAGGTAATGAATTAATGATTTTTAAGCCATGGCAGTCAAGTAAACTTCAATAAGATAAATTTCAGTCACTGAGGTTATATGGATGATTTTAGGTAAGTCTTATGCCTGTGGAAAATTGCCCTCTTAAAACAACTGGTTTATGAAAAAGAATAACGTTTCTTCTCTGAAGTACTTAGGCTGAGATGTGCAGGAATCAGTTCCAAACCAAATGGCAAAACAAGGAGCAGCTGGTCTTGCTGCCTGGTTTGTAAACTGTGCTTCCAGTGTTTTCCTGTCCTGGGAATGCCTTGAGAGAAGACAATAAACTCCATTCTCTCAGGTCTCACTTCTTTTTATCCTCTCCTATCATATTTATCCTCTCCTATCATATTTATCCTGCAGTCTCACAACCAAAATAATCTCTTGATAATCTGCCTTTCCTTTAAGTGCCTCAGTAATTAGATGAGTATGGACAACAGGCTGGCAATAGGCATGATGAGAAAATTAGGGGAAAAAAGTAGAAAAATTGTACTGTTCTATTGCATTCCTGCTGATAAACATTTAACTCAAGGTAGAATTATGTTTGAAAACCATGGAAAAGCTGATCTCTGCTGAAATACTTTTTGCTTTTGTTTCCAATTTAATAATTCTGGGAAAGTCTCATTTCTGAAACATTATCAGCACTGTGCTTTCAAGTTTCATTGCAGAAGATAACTCAGGGTTATTGTAGAATAGAAAATTAAAATATTGCAAAGTTTTATATGCTTTCAGCAATTTTTTTTTTTTCTTAAGGTGGTCAAGAAGAATTGAAGCTGGATTTTTTGATTATGCATTATCTTATTTATCTCAATTAAACAGATCCAGAGCAATGAAATAGTAATTTTTAAGCAATGTTGACTTTAGGAAACTCATATTTCTTCTAATCAATGCAGGTTGGATTTTCAACTGAAAGTTGGGGTTACTAAATAAAATCACAAAGGGGAAAAAATATCCTCACATTCATTATACTTTTAAATAAATTAATGCTCAGTGTCCAGAAAGAATATCCATTTTTATATCAGGAACAACACTAAAAGGATCCACAAGGGAAATTCACAAAATAAATTTGCAAATAAATCAGCTTGTGCTTAAAATTTGAGGCTGTTCTGGGTTATTCTCTCAGGATATTGGTCTGTAGATACCAGCAGTAAAAATACTTGCTCTGCAATCTCCTGGGCCATTTCACAGAGATAATTTGTGACAAACATTTAAATGACAGCTCAAAAGAGTATTATAGGATATTGATTAAATTTGCCACTGGAAAATGGTTTTATTTGCAGATAGAAAATTAACAGACCCCAGGACTTGAAGTTGAAAACTTCTTGTAATACCTTTTGTGTCTAAGAGAACTTATTATAATGTAACATTTTATGGAGATTTTTCTTATGTTTATGATGCAAATTAGAAGCTTAAAGACTTCTAAAATGTATGAATATTTGGAATGAAGCTGATACATGACAACAAATGAGGTATTTTCCTGAAAAGAAGATTTTCTGAATAGTTCCTACAGGCATAGAAAGAAATGGAAGACCCCAAAATCGTCAGGGAAATCAATCCCATTGCAGAGATTATTCCTAAAATTGGCCTGTGACTGTTACTTTATCATGGAGATTGGGAAAATGCAGATAAAATTTCTCAAGGCCAGATGGGGATTTTCCCCCATGGTGTAATTTTATTTCAGGCTGGTGCAGAAATATTTCTGCACTGCATAAATCCTCAGTTTGGATGGACAGCTGTGTCTGCCTCACCAAACACTGCACCAGGAACAGACCTGAACAGCAGAGCAGGGATGGACACTCAGAATTCAGAGGATTTGGGGTTAGACTGGCTCTGATCTGATCCTGTCAATTGAATTCCAGCTATTGCCTAAGAAATCCCTCTGGAGAGCATCTTCTGATTAGGAATTTTTCTGGAAATGAACTGAATGTGTGTTCCCAGACTTAAGGAAAATGGACTGAGTAGCTAAGTGGGATGATGAAGAGCTGTTTCTCAACCAGTGTACCCACACTCCATAAAACCCCCACTGCTGAAGAGTGATGCTTCCTTTAAGAGCTCTTCATCAGGAATATCAGGAGGAATTTCTCCATGGAAAGGGTTGTTAAATATTGCCAGGGGCTGCCCAGGGATGTCAGAGAGCAGGGCAGGGGTCTGAGACGAAGAGGACACAGTCCCCAGAGTTTCTTGGGGCAAACAGCCTGGTTTGTTGTAGGGTTCCTTTTTTTATAGGGGATTACAAAGTCACTCATCCAGAGCTGATTGCTCAGGCCTGGGAACGTACCTCCCAGCTCCCAGTGGTGTCTGCAGCCCAGGGTGGAGCACAGGTGGGTGAAATCTCTTATTTAACACCCAAACCAGCTGTGCAGTCCAAGCAGGTTGTAGTGCCCCACATGGAGGTGTTGGAGTCCCCATCCCTGGGGGTGGCCAAGGAAGGTCTGGATGTGGCACTCATTGCTCAGGGCTGGGTGGCAGGGTGAGGATTGAGCTTGGACTCAATGATCTCAAACCTAAATCATTCTGTGATATGAATAAAATCATAAGTGAAGCTGTATCACCACAGAACATCCATTACTACTTGTGCAAAATCAGCTCTGAAGGAATTCTCAGCATCATCTGTAGCAAGTTTGCATGGATTAGGATGGCAAATTACATCTGAACTTTTTCTGTATTGGAGAGTTAATATCTGCTGTCAGAGCACACAGCACAGGAGGACAAGAGATGTCTGTGCAAAGCAGCCTGCAGGCCTAGACTGAGCAGCACAGACAAAGTAATTACAGGCACTTCAGGAGGAACTAATAAACGTTTCCCAAATCCATTTTAAAAGAAATTGGAAAAGGACTTTGTCAGCATTCAGACAGGCCTGCAGGAGAACACAGCCTCTGACATTTTCATTGAGCCATCCTCTCCCCACTCCTTCAGGAAAGGGGAGTTTGTAGAACTCTGAGTCCAAATGTCGAAGATTACTCATCACTACTTCAAATGTGCAGCTCCTGAGGACTCCTTTGCCACAAATGTTTCCCCTAAATTGAAGAAACTTTTGGGAAGATTGAAATAGTCTATAGACTAGAAAGTGCAGTTTCTGTCAAGTCAGAAATATGACAATTTTGTGACTATTTCAGGAACAAACTGCATTGATGCTTTATTTCATTTCCCAGATCTCTGTTGGCTGAAGTGAAAATATTACCTACTGGAGCAAAAGCTTTGCAGCAGTTCTTACAGAGACCTTATGAGAAGCGGATAAAATATGTTTGCAGTGCTGTAATTCTTTTCTGTGAGGGTGGGCAGGCCCTGGCACAGGGTGCCCAGAGAAGCTGTGGCTGTCCCTGGATCCCTGAAATTGTCCCAGGCCAGGCTGGAGATGGCTTGGAGCTACCTGGGATAGTGGGAGTTGTCCCTGCACACGACAGGGAGCAGAGCAAGATAATCTTTAAGGTCCCTTCCAACCCAAACCAGTCCCTGATTTTATATCATACATTGAGCATCCCTGCAGCTGCTCCCCTCTCTGCAACAATTCCTGCATTTCCATGTACTTCAAACTCCCATATTTTGTATTTGTTCCCTGTCAGACTAAAATCTGAGCCTAATTTAAAACATTCCCTTTTCAAACCATCTGCATAAGCTAAATATCCTTCAGGTTCTGCTGAACACGTGGGGATGTGACAATCACACAATTTCATTTGCTCTCTCAGAAAGTTGCTATTTTAGGAAGCTACACAGGGAACATTTCATGACTTTATAAAGACCCCTTACTTACCCATGGATGCAAGGTATTGTGGCCCTCATGAATTTGTTGACTTATTTTTCTATTTGATGAAAATATGTTTGTGAGGTTGTGCTTTGTGAGCTCCTGGCGGGAATTAAATTCTTGGGGCTGAAAAAGGGAACAAATCAGAAGAACAGAGCAGATGGGGAGCAGGGAATCTTTGTTTCAATGCCGAGTGGATTAAATTAGCTAAAGTGAGACTAAAAGGGTAAATGAGTGAAAAATCTGGGAAATAATAACTGGTAGAGGCTTCTTCTTTTATCATTTAGGGTTTGATATTTGAGAATATTATTCTTCCCTGTCTCATATCCCAGTTATCTCCCTTATAACAGTAGAGGGAGAAGGTTTAATTTCAGTTCAATTGTTTTGTTTGTTCATCTTCAGCTATAATAGACAAAATTAAGGCTTATTCATGTTAGGGAAATAAACATTATTGTTATCACTCTCTGAATTCTTGGGCAAGAGGAAATTGCTTCACAATTTTCAATACACCTAATTTGGTTTTTGGTTTTTTTTGTTTTTTTTTTAATAAGGTGTTCTGGGTCACAGAGAGTTGTAGGTTCCAGTAGGTCCTGCTTAATCTCTAGGCCATTCAGGCCAAATTAAAAATAAGTTATGTATTTAATTATAACAGGTAAATAGTACAGTGTAGCAGGAGGGGAAAGCTGAAGAACTGATTTCATGTCTGTGACCACATAATGCATCCAACAACTTATTAGGGCTGTCATTCATTTTTGTCTTACCTCTGAGGCAAAGTTTTGGGAGTATTTCTCAGACAAGAAAAAAAAAAAGCTTGCTGTAGATAAGAGAGAAACAAGGAAAGATTTAAAACTTTGGCCACACTCTGTAATTTTAGCATAAACTAAAGAAATTGCCAGACAGTGGAGGGTGGTGGTTGTTGCCATCACTCAGGGGCTCTTTGGAGGTGAGCAATTATTTTCTTTTTCATCACCTGCTCTTCTTGGGTTTTCATTTCTCTCTCATGTCACCAACAATTCAGCATTACCTCCAAAATACTCTGTACTCAGAGCTGGGTTAGAATTAGTGGGGGTTGAAAGCTACTGGTTTTGCACTTGTAGTCCTGATCTTAATTAACATTTAACTGTTAGCAGGTGGTGTCTTCTGAGTGAACGAATCCAGTGAAGTTTGGAGCTTGAAATTGGCCTAATCAGTCGTTCTTTTAAATCCTCCCATCCCAGTTTCCTTGGTGAGAGAAGTCCAGGAGCAGCACCTCCTCCCTTGTGAAGCATAAAGACTATTAGAAGAGGAAATTTCTGATTAAAGCCAGGAGGCTGCTTGACATCTGCAAGACCTGCAAATGAGACAGCTGCTTCCCACTGCTTCCCACTGTGCTGGAAATGATCACCTGTCCAAGCTCATCCAAGGAGTACAAGTCCTGGTACTTGGTTTCTGTGGGCTGGTGTGAAGGAACTTTCTCATTTTACCCACAAAATTTCATTATTTTTGTAATAATTGGTGCTTTTTTGATGTTCCTCCCTTGATTTTGTGGAGCATTAATTAGGCACCCTGAGTCTCATTTCATGAGCAGACCTTCATTTCATATCTATGCCACATTTTCTCTGGCTTAGACTAGATGGGTTTGATTTTCAAAGTGTCAGAGCTCAAGAACGCTGGTTATATGTTGATAATTTCTCATGTAATTTTTTTTTCAAAAGAACCCTGTAAATTATATATTTGTGGAGAATGTGACAGAGGAAATATTTGCCACAAGGAAGAGAGTTCAGGTGCCAGTCTTAAGTTTCACCTCATCTTCCCAGCTCACTTTCCAGTGTTTTCTGTTGCTATTGGGGATTTTTTTCCAGAACATTTGTGTGAAACATTTACATCTGTGAATAGCTCAATTAAAAAATGAATATGGTGTTACTGAACATGAACAAGCCTTTGGAATTCCCCATACAATTGTTTTTTGTTTGTGGAATTTAGAATGTGAGCTTTCACAATGAAGAAATCCAGATAGATGCAGCTCTGGAGTGATTTGGAAGAAAAATTGACCAGGGAAGTTCACTCAAACTTTCTGTTTCTCTCTCCATGAAGAAGAGAGAGACTCCTAATACCTGTGGATTCTTTCATAGATTGGGAATTCTGCACCAGTCACAGCAGAAGATGTGTCTGGTGAGGACAAGGGGCGAGGAGCTGTTGATAAAATACCAGTGTTGATCATTTGGGAAGCCTTTAGCTTCCCAGTGCTGCACTGACAATGTGAATTTGTGATATCACAAACACCAGAAGAGATTAAATCTACCCTTCTGGTCCCTTTGTCACTCAGCAGAACAGAAGAGTCCCTAATGCTGCAGTTGTGTTGGATCAACTCTATTTACCTGGATTTTTCCCTTTCTGTTGTACTGGACAGTCTGGTCCAGGCTCATCTTCCACTGCTTTAATGGGAGAATAAAAGTTTTACAGTCTAATGGCTTGGCAAGTGTGACAGTTTTCTCAATGCCTGCCCAGAGCTGTAAAATACCAGGGCAAGAACTCCAGCTGGAGCAAGGACAGAAGCAAAGATGTTCCTGTCAGTGAATCAACATGCTTTGTGTAAGTTTGTAGTATTTTATTCCTATGTACACAGGCTTTGTTCTCATCCTAAGAAAAAATTTCCCGCCACACATCAATCCTGAGCTCTCATCAGGAACATTGCATCATTCTGTTTTCTTCATTTAATGATATTATAGGCTTAACTGCAATTCCTTTAATGTTTGGTTTTTGTGAGCTTTAAGCCAAACATAATGACACCTACATAAAACTGAATTATTTTCCTTCTCATTCCAATTTCTATTTTGCCATTTTCAAAATGAGTCTTTAGTCAGAAGACTGCTCCAGGTGAGGTTTCTGTTCCTTATTCCCTAGCAATCCTCTCATTTTGGGGGAAATAAATCATGACATTCTCAGAATCAGATTATTCCCAGTTACTATATAATTCTGTGATTTAGTTTCATTATGTAATATTGGCAGCAAGAAGATTCTTAATTAGTTGTACTTGCTCTTTAGAAGTTTTTAGAAAAGTCAGTAAAATCAAAAGTTCGACCTAAGCATGTTCTCAACACTTAAATTAACTAGATTAATCACTAGAGTAGCTTGAGGTTATAAAATGAGGGAGGATGTGAATTCTTCGCGAAAACTGCACATGGAATATTACGGGAGCCAAAGGCACTTCCAAGGAGAATCATTTCCCAAGGAAATCTGGCTTTGTTTTGGGGAAGAATGCTGGCATTCCATGTTTCCTCCAGTGCAGCACTATGGGCTGGATAACAAACAAAAATGAAATATGGCCTCCAGGCTGAGCAATTGAAAAGAAATTCAGACAAGACATACCAAGCAAAATCAAAATGTCCCTCATGAATCACTGCTTTGCAGAAATCTCCTCTTCTTGCCTCCACCCCGCTCTGGTTATTTACAGTGATGAATTTGATTCAAAACTCCTGCGTTTAAGACAGAGCATAAGAAGGAGATGAAATTGCATGGATGATTAATATATACCCTGTCTATGGAGCACTGGAAGGAACCTGCAGTTTTTTGAGTCTGTACTTTTTGCTTATTCATAAGTTTTAACAAACTCTGTATTTCAGACTTCTGCCAACTGCTGACAGCAAAGACAATCTGTCTTTTTGCTGCCTTACAGACAAATTGACAATAATTTGATTAGGCTGATTTATAACATTAGAAAGCAAGAAGAAGATGAGGAGGGAATTAATCAAATTATGACAAACTGATCCCAGAGAAACTGTGAATTATTAGAGTTTTCTTTTTTAGTCAATAGGATACATCTGGAAGTAAACTAGACCATAGCTGATTAGATTTAAAGAATAATAGCTGTGATTCTGCTTGATAATTGTCACCTAGAACAGATAAATTAAAGGTCCCACAAAGCAGTAATCACCTCAGCATACAGGAGGGTGTATTTATGGTGAAAATGTTGTAATAGGGTATTTTCATTCTGGCAGAAGGGTTTTAATTATTTCCTTAGAATGTATTTCCAGTTGGAGACTTGGGGTAAGATTTAAAGGAATTCATTAATGGCAAAGGAGGGTTTTTTAGCAAATACCCCAAAATTCTGATTATCTGCTTCCTCTTCCCATTTTGGTTGAAGTACATCTCTTATCACGCTGAAATGTGGTTTTAGAGAAAAGGCCACCCTGATGATAGCAAATATTTGTATGAACTGGACCTTCTTGAGAAACTCTCTCCTGTATTTTCCCACTTGAATTTACCAATAGTAGGATTTCAGTGCATACCCCAGACTTGCATGAGCTCTGTTGGGGGGAAGTTTAATTTCTGGTTACTTTTTGCATATGTGAAGACTCAGAACAAAATCTGGAGGGAAAAAAAAATTCAACACCAAGAGCAAGCAAAGAACCTCTCTCCCAAAATGACATCTATGCAGGGTTAGATGGAATACATTGAGAAATAGGAGAAAAACTAGTGAGGGACACCTGTCTGAAGAACATCTCCTGTGGGGAACTAGAAATTGTGCATTGTCAGATTTTGTTGATCAACATGGAACATTCTATAGCCACAGTATCTCCTGGGAGAACATTGCATTAATAGCACTCAAATTTCAGCACTATTGTCTTTACTGCAATGAAATATTGTGCAGCTTTGCAGGACTCACTGAATAGTTTAATTCTCCATCTGGAGCAGGGATCTGGACATGTGCTGACCTCATCCACTAAAGCTGGGTGTTCTGAGGTGCAGAAACAGCATCAGCAAGAGAAGGAAAGGGAGGCAAGAAGGACAAAGAAATCTTGTGAGAATTCTGTAGGAAAGAAAACCTACAGCCTCATTTCTCTAATAGCTGCCCTGAGTTCTTCCTTTGGGAGGGGATTTAAAGCAGGAGTCAGTTTGAACAAGCATTAGCCAATTAGCCCCAAGCAAATGCTCCAAGTCTTGAAATGAAAAAGGAAATTGGAGGCATGCAGTCAGTAAACAGTTTCAGTCGTTCTCTGTGTCTCATAAGGCCAACAAATAAACTGATTACCAAATAATTCAGAGGTCAGTGTCCGAAAAAATATATATATAATCTGCAAGAGCTGCCTCCTCAGGGCAATAAATTTGCTATTATTGCATCTGCTGATAAATGCATTCTTGAGCCTGGTTCTGCTCTGGAGGTTTTTCTGGGAATGCTAATAACAGCATTTCAGGGGGAAGCTGCTGAATGGAAAACTGCAGTAAGATCCAGGGAATGTTTCTTCAATTCACAGATCTGAGTCAAATTCCCAGAGTTAACATTGGACTGTAGGGAACAAATTTACAATAAAATCCTTAAATTTAGTTTTTGTTCTTTTCTTTTGTTCCAGTGAATCTAAAAGTGTTTGCAATATCCTTCCTAACTCTCTCAATTAATAAATCTCCAAAATGTAGCATAAATATAATACAGGATCTTGGGGTCACCAGGGAATGTCTCTGCAGATAAATTAATCCTACTGATAACAGCCTGACATTACCAGTGTAAATAGCTCATTTCTCACTGCCCTAATTACATGGGCCAAAGAAACATGATTTGCCTTATGCTGTCAGGACTATTTATTTAATCCAAATGCAATATTTTTTACATTTCTAAAATACAAGAGTGATTTTCCTGTGGTGACTGCAAAGGTAAACCAAGGGACTCCTGGTTGCCTGAGGCCAGTTCACTTTCTGTCTTTTCTGGCCTGGGCACTCAGGAGGAATTGAGTGAAAATCTATCTTTATATGATAAGTGCTTTCTTTGAACACAGGTATCACTCTACTTGCTTGAGAGGAGGTTTTATAAATAGTTGGGGCATATTTCTGTATTCCATGCTTGCTATGTTTTCCAAGGAAGCAATCTGTGCTGCACACCCTCTCTGAGGAAGAAGCCAAAAGCAAATTCCTCTGCAGTTATCCCTCCTGTGCCATATGGAGCAGGAGGAGCTGTGAGGACACCTCACTCATGGTGGGGAGTGTGGCACGATCAAAATCCTGTTTCCTCCCCAGATTTTCTTTCCCTTTTCTGGGAATACACCCTTCTCCCAAAAGAAAGGGGGATAAGCTCATCTGCCCTTGACGGAGTTTAAATTATTTTTGAGACCAAGACTTTTTCTGGTTTCAGCAGGCTCCTTTCTTGCTTATTCTGTAGAATTACCTGGTCCCAGCACATAGCTCTCCTATTTCTCAATTCCCTATTTTTATCTTGCTGATTCCACAGTTTCTAAGTGTTTTCCCTTGCTCTTTCTGTGCAACTGTACCACGGGTCTCTGCTGACCCCTTTGTGGTTGCCGATATTTATGTAAATGTGTAGAGTTATGCTCAGAGTGTCTTCCTCTCACAAAAAGTGTAGCTAAAGGCATTTTGTATCACTGCCAGCTTCACTATATCAGTGTGCTCATGCCTTGGTGCAAGGCAGCCAAATATTCACTGCCTTTTGCTTGGGATGCAGCTGCTTTTTGCAGGAAACAGGTCCGTGCTCCAGCTCTGATCCACTGCTCTGAGTGCCTTGGGAATAGCTCAGTCCCCTACAAAAAGTTATGCTGCTCCATCACTTGTTCAGGTTTAGATTTCAAAACACCCCCTATAATGAAGACAGTGATGATGTTTGTTAAAGCATGATGGCCATGAAGACTTTAAATTGTCTGTTTTGAAGCCACACTTAGTGACAACACTTCCATGTGAGATCACTGATGGCTCGGTGTTTCAGCCTCTGAACTCTGTTGATTGAAAAACAAAACAAAACAAAACAAAACAAACAAAACCCTCTTAACATTTCAAAAGTGAAACTTGGCTTTCTCTGCAATGCTATGGAAATGTGTGAGTCAGGGTTTTTCTGCGGGATGCATTGGTGTTCACTTTGCTTTTCCTCCTCTGATGGTGTTTTCCCAGCAGAATGTATCTTTGGAGATGCAGAAGTACTTTGGATTGTGTTTGTTTTCTGGGAGTTTGCTTTAGAAGAGTGAAAGGATGTGTTCCCAGAAGATGTTTGCTATTTTGGTTGTTTGACTGGTGTGCCAGTGTTCCCCTGACAGGGAGGCTGTGGGGAAGGGCTCAAAACTCCCAGGACTTTGAAGGCAGAGTTTTCACAGACTCTGTTTGCAACGTTTTAGCTCGGATCTTTTGGTTTTCAGACAGGGAAATTAATGCAAATTCCTAATTTCCAATGCATTTCCTTGGCTGAAACTTCCTTTTCTGCGTTCTTGAAAGAAACAGAACTACTTTGTCTGTTTATTGGTATTCTTCTGAATTAGGAAGGATGGGCTTTCATAATTGTTTTTGATTTGCTTCTTACAATTTTATTTTTGAGGTTGAACATGCTCAGTGACAGCCAGGCATTTGGGGACCCTTGTCCAGTGTGTAAAGTCTCATTTTGGCTATTCTGCTTTCTGGTTTGATTGCTTTAATGGGCACCATGGTATTCAAAGCTGGGACTGGATGATCTTGGAGGTTTTTTCCAGCCTATACAATCCCATGCTTCTGTGGGACAATCTCTCTTAAATCAGTATATTAAAATGTACTTTCAAATGCATCTTTAATAAGCCAACATTTCACTCACAATTATCTGTTTCTAATGTCTGGGCAGATTTGGATTAATATTGAAAGGCTGCATCAGCAGTAATAGTTTCCCTGTATTCCCAATATCTTGTATTCATCACTTCTGAAAAAAGACTGCTCAGGATCTTCGTATTTCACTAAGTTTAATTGCGAAATTCAAGTGAAATTCAACAGGAACCAGTTGAAAAAGTTTTTTTGGGATAGTAAATGGAGGGATCTACAACCATTCCAATGGAAAAAAAATTAAAAATTATAAATGAAGGATGGGATAATGGAGTTCTCTACTCATTTTTTTCCACTTGTTTACTCTTTCTTTGACCCCATAATAAGCTTCAGTCAGGAGTACAGTTCCTTCCAGGCAAAGCATTCCATGCACATCTAAGGAAGAAAATTTATTACTGAAAACAATCTTCACTTAAATCCAGTGTTGGCAAAATCCTTATTTTTAAAAAGCAGATTTGAAAATGCTTAAAAATACAGATGCAGAAGGAAAATGAAAGGTGAGTTCCCAAAATTCTTGGAATAGAATGTATATATGTGTGTGTGTGTGTGTGTAGATATATATATATGTATGTATTATTTGGAAAATCTAGCTGAGTGTGATGTCCTTGAATTCAGTAGCGCATTCCAAATTTGTCTGTAAAACAAACTCTCATTTAAAGAATTTAGTAGCAATTTAAACTAGTTACTTAAGGAGCTTTCTAAAATTATTGGGGCTTTACAGCCTATGTTCTCATGATAAAAGTGCTTGGAAATCAACCTTGTTCCTAGGAAATCAGTGGCAAGAGTCTTACAAATGTCTAGTGAGTGTTTTACTACAAATGAACCAGGGTTTGTAACACAGTGAAACACTTAGGTTATAAAAGGCAGGAGGAAAAAGGAAAAAAAAAGAAAACCCCTGCTTTTGTGGGACTGAAATAAGCAGTTGGTTTAGAAGGTTCTAGAGGGTTCTTCCAGCACTGGAGTGTTTAAAGGAGGGTTTAAAACAGGGCTTTCAATTCTTCTGTAAGTAAATTTCTCACTCAAACTTATATCCCACTAATGCCCCCTTAGCTGTTTGCTGAATATCCCAAGCTCCCATATTCCTTGCCCCAAGTTTAAACAGAAAATCTGGTAATTTTTAATGGTTTATTATTGTCAAGAGTGCTGGAGAGGAAGAATTTCTCTATGAGCAAACAATACTATAATTAAATATTTACCTTTTTCCCCTTTATATATATATATATATATATATATAATGTTCTTTTTCATTCAGGCACTTAATAGAGGTTTTAGTAAATACAAGTCTCCCAGTTATGCTCTCAACCAAACCACTCATTCTTGAATCCTCAAAAATATCAAACATAAGTTGTTGTAGACTAATCACCAGAACATATTAAAAAAAAAATGCCTAAGTGGAGAGAAAGATGTCAAAGTGGACAGAGTATTGAAGAAGACTCCAAAACTATTCCCACCTGCAAATAATTTTCAGCAAGTTGGAATCACATCTTGAGATGTGATTCATCCCAATTAAGAATTACAGGTTTTATAAATTAAAATCTTTGAAGTTTTGGAATGTTACCATTAGTTAGGGGAAAAGCCAGTTCTCACATATTTGATGAATCTGTTTATTTCTTCTCTCTAAACACAGTTGTATTTACTTTCAAAATCCTTTTTCAGTGTTTTTTTCCACCAGAAAGATCAAGGAAGTTTATAGCCTCATTCAGCAACTCTGACTTACTGTACACATTTTCCAGGGATGGTTCTGGGGCCAAAACTCTGTATTTTCTCTCTATGCTTTTGTTTTGCCTTTATTTGGGAACCACTGCAATGTTATCAAGCATTTTCAAACAACTAGTGTGCTGAACACTGCCTTTTCTTCCTCAATTTTCCTTTATTTCATTAATTAGAACACCTGTGGCTGATGACTTTAATACCCATATTTTAAGAAACAGACAAACTCTTGTTTGTTTTTCTCTGTTTTTGTTGATTTCTTTTGCTCCAGACAAACAAAAGAAACTATTGCAAAGGTGTTGATATTACTGCTGCTGAAAACTTCATTATTCCAAAGCCAGGAGCCACAAAACAGCCACAAAACAGTTCAATACGTTTAAAGCTGACTAAGAAAATAGTTTCCTGGCCTGTTTAAATAATACTAAGGGGAGAGTAATAAGCCTGTAGGTCTTATTATAGGCAGCAGAAAAAAAAGAGTCTCTTTATAAACTGTGGAGCTCAACTTTTTTGTTATGAAGACAAAGCACCACCTGTGACCTTTAAGAGATTTATTTTGTTCCCTCACCCGTTCTCCTGTGCAAAGGATTAAAACATTATTCATTCCATAGCTATAAAAAAAATCTGTCATCTACACAATTTTTGATTTTCTTCTGCACACATCCATTATGTTTCAAATAAACATTTTTTTTTTCCACTCAAAGAGTTCTTGAATAACTTCTTCAAACACTCCGGAGAAGTGTTGACAAAGCTGTGAATAATGTTCAGCCCAATCGTATTTGTCACACAGAAACACCTCAGCTCCAGCAGGCTTTTCCCTTGGGACAACATGTTGAACAATGGAAACTCAATTCTACAGCTTCCAAGCAGACTTACCTGGCCCAGGTGAGGTCAGAGCACAGCACCCCTCCAGGAGGAAAAGTTCACAGCTTGACAGTTACCTGGCTATTTCTATAAGTAATTTACTTGGGCCACACTGGGATTCACATAGCAAACATAATCATTTTTTTAATCAGCTGGATTCACCTAATGTTTATATCACCTTGACTATGTAGTGGTCATAATTAACAGGTTATATGAGGCATATAATTCACGATTTCATAATACCCTTGTTGCTCTTAATAAATTAGTTATCCTTACAGGATTGCTTCTCCATAATTGGATCTTTTAATATACATTGACTTGGCTTGCTCACAGAGTTCTGGAATATCCTGAGTAGGAAGGGACCCACAGGGATCATTCAGTCCAACCCTTATCCTTGCACTGACACCCCAACAATCCCACCCTGTGCATCCCTGGGAGCTTTGCCCAAACACTCCTGGAGCTCTGGCAGCCTTGGGGCTGTGCCCATTCCCTGGGGAGCCTGTTCAGTTCCAAACACCCTCTGGGGAAGAACCTTTCCTGAACAGCCAACCTAAACTTTCTCTGACACAACTTCAGCCATTCCCTCATCATTTTCAAACTGTCACCCCATAAATTACTATTAAGAACAGTGATTTCCTTCCTCTATAACTTATTCTAAGTGATTCTTTTCATTGCATTCAAGTCGTGAAAGGTCTAAACTATGGTTATAACCAACCACAGCCAAATTAATATGGGAATTTAGAGAGACCATTCCCAGAGGAGAAGGCAGCTCTCCTGCATTTGCCAGCAGAAGGTGCGTGGTGCTGTTGGAATCTAGAGGAAGCCCCACTCCACCTGGTTCTTTTCCAGCCTTACAGTGTCTCTGGCCTGCAGCACTCCTGCTCCTTTGACATAACATTATTACATGTCTTTGTCAGATCACCGTCAAACTACTTCAAACATGCTCCATGCTGCCAGAAGAAGCTCTGCAATTACCTCCAGTTCATGCAGGACAGAGCAGGACAATTCCTACAAAGTTTGGGCGGGGGCTTTTTGATCCTTCCCGCTGTTCTGCGGCACACAAACTGCTTGTTGGTGTTTTGATGGGGTTCAGGCTCTTGGTCTTAATGTTTAAAGCCCTTAATAGAGTGGGTCACACTCCCTTGCTGATCTTTAGGGATCTTTCATCTTGCCTTGGGAGATCTGAGGGAAAAGGTTAATCGTTGCCAGGGGTAGAAAGAAAGCCTCAGTTCGGCTGCGAGCTTTGCGACTGTGCCGTCAGATCTGTGAAATGCCTTCCTTGAAGAGCAAGAGGGACTATGGACTTGGGCTCTTGAAACAGCCACAAAGGCCTCACTTATCTTTGCAGATATTGGGGAGGCACCTCTGATTCCTCTTGACTCTTTCTTTCCTCGAGGCTAAAGGTTGAAGTAAAAAGAGCTGAGCACAGTTATAGCTGCACATCCACACTTCTGAGCATGGACTCTCCTCACGCCTCAGTTGCTTTCTGAGCCACAAGATCCATCTCATATGAAGGAAATGGCTCCTGAATCCTTTAAGCGGCCCTACTTCCACACTAATTCTGTCATTTCATGCCTTCACAGTAGGAGGTAAGCACTTTTTATCAGTATTTTATGGACTAACAGAAGGGTTTTCGCTGGAAGAGACCTGGTTCTCTGGTTTCTACCTCCTGTCATGGGCAGGGACACTTTCCTGGAATACCTGAGCTTCTCCACTTCTGTTTGCCTCCTGGAACATGTTGCGATCCAGACACAGCTTGCTTTAGGTTAAGAAACCAATAGAGTACCCCATTTAGCTTTCCTTTAGTGGACCTGTGTTTAGAATAATCCCATCTTAACCCCCAGACCTTTGTGATCACAGCAGCACACAGGAGTGTATTCTGAGATAATTAAACTCAAAACTATGGTTGTGCTATTCACAGAGCTGTCGTTTTGATAGCACTCTGAAGGCCGGGAAGACAACAGTCTTGGTATTTCAAAACTCAGTTTCTGGAGGATTTTGGAAATTGATTCTGTATGAACCCCATTGACACCACTTTTCAACCACTTAGACTGAGGGTGGACTTGCAGTTTTTGTCCTCTGTGCTGATTTTGTCTGCTGTTACATTTCTGGAGAGGAGACTTCTGTGTAGCCTCACTCAGAGGGCTGAGAGCACACATAAAACTAAAAACTGGAGACCAGCTGACACAGCTGACATTTAACCTGGTTTCAGCAGTTTTGGTCAAATACCTAAAATTTAGATAAAGACTTAAGTATCACCAATCAGAGTTCCTATTCTCCTGTTCCCCTGATCTGTTTCAAGCACCAGGGACCAGATATCCCCACTGTAAAAGGGTTGAAATTGTGGTGACCACTCACTCAGAGCATGTTGTCCTCAAGCCTTGGCATTGAGCTGCAGCTCAGAAAAGCATAATCTACCATTTCAAAGCAGAATTCTCCTAACCCACTTGTATGGATCAGTCACTTCACTCAGGAGCTGTATTCTTTATGGATCCACTTTTGGGGAAGCAGTTGTTTAAGATAACCATGAAGGTTTTTCTTCTTTATGAGCAGAATAAAGAGAAAATAAAATTTTTGAATTCAAGTTTACACCCACCTTGGTTCTTTGTATATTAATTCCATTAACTAGCAGATAATGCCAATTGATTTGGAAGTGAGAGGGAAATTCTGAGGTCATGCAATGGTTGTAATCTGAGCCCTCAGTATCCACTCTGCATTGACTCTTTGGACGCTGTTCAGATAAAACTTTGTGTCAATTCTTCTATAAATCAGCAGGCCCCACTAACTGTATACAGTCATTGCACACCATTTAAAATTCATATAGTTTAAAAAAAGAATTTATCTTACTTTTTTTTTTCCTTTCCTTGTAATAAAAGATTTTTTTGACAAATTATGATTCAATTATAATTAAATTCTCTGTAGTATGTGTGACAATTCACTTCAGCCATGAACAGCCTGAGAGTATAACAGAGGAGAACACTGAATAATAAAGCAGCATATAGGAATTTATTTCAGCAAATGAGTATTTCATTGCCATGAGAACAGTGTGTTTATGTTCTGAGTGACTTTAAAATCAAGTGTATTTCTGTGGGTCTGAAAAGAAAGCCTACAAAGAGAAGATTGGTATTCTTCTGCCTGTAGTAACAAAATTCTCTAAGTCATGAACAAATGGAAAATTAGTGAGATCAATTTGCATCTTCACTGAGCAGAGTGTAGAGTGAGAAAGACAAATACCAGACAATTTTAACGTTTAGAGTAGAGTTCTAACACTAATGGTATTTACCCATGGAGTTCAATACCTGGGTACACATGATGAGGGCAGGAATTATGTTGGTCTATCTTGTTTAAATAATATTGCAAACTCTCTGCTAATTGTTCTTAATATACTTATGATCTGGGAAATTTTATTTGGAGAAGTATTATTCAGCTAACTCTTAACCAGTCTATTAATTATTACCCTAATTATTAATTCTCTTACAGGGTGAACAGGTTTTTTCCATTTTCCTAAGAAAATAAAAAATTGAGAGCTGAAAAAGGAGCAGACCATATAGACTTATTTTCTGTAATATAGTGTAATAGACTTATTTCCAAGGTAATATTAAGAATTATTTGATCAGAGAGGGGATTTTTGGTGGGAAAGGATATGAAGCTTATTGCCCAGAAACTAGAATTACTCAATTTAGCTGGAGAAACTGGGTGAAAATTTCTAAAGGTGAATAAACAGCAAGAACTTTAAATTTGAAAAATGGACTTAGGACTGTGGTAGTCTCTGTGATTGTCTCTTAGAGATGTTTGAGATTTGCTGCAAGAATCCGTGGGGGCACATAATGTGATTTATGGTCCTGATGTTCCCTTCCAGCATTAAAACCTGTGACAGAAATTTTCTGAAGGCCTAGCTCCTTCTGCCACAACACTTTTCTTTCTGTAATCAAATTTAAATCTCCACCAACATGTGAAATGTGTTTTTGGCAAGAACCAAGCCTGTTTTAGTGGAGGAAGCACAGAGAAACAACACTAAATACTGACATGATATTTATTTTGGATTTCTGCAAGGCTCCAAAAGCACTCTTGATTAAATGGATTCAATATTTTGATGCTGCCACAGATGCTGCATTCAGATTAGAGCCATCCCCCCAGAGCAGAATAATGGACTAAAATCCAAGTAGAACAGATCAAGTGCAGTGAGTGAAGGTGAATTCCAATTTAATAATCAGAGAGTTATTCTGGTGTTCTTCCTGTCTGTGCTATTGATCTTGGCATCTCCAAGATGTTGTAAACACACCCTGTGCCCTAAAGCTGCCTCTACCCACCTGTAACATTTACATGACTGCAAGGATTGGAAAATTCTGATTTTTACTCAAGCTCTTGAGGATTCAGTATGTTCCTGTCAGTGGACTCTCAAAGCCTCTCCCAACATGTTGACCTCATACTCGTGGTGGCCTCTATATTTTAAAAACAGCCTTCCAGTTGTCTCTCTGTAATCATAAAGCTAATTTTTAATTACCACAATACAGTGAGAGATGTATCTTAAAAAGTTCGCTACAGAAAAATGGCCAGCAAAAATATACAATATATTTTATATGCTAATATTTAAAAAATATCATACTTTGGAGACTATTTGCTATTGATATTTATTATTTGTATCAGTATCCCTGGTTTATTATAAAACTTGTTTAGCATGCACATAATCACAACATACAGTACCATGAATAAATCAACTTATTGAGAAACCATTTCAAAACTACAAATATTTAATTTCTGGTATTAATTTGTTCAGTCAGTGTCATTTTTTTGTTCTGATTATTGTTCTGTTTATCACAACTTTGTCCTTTTTCTTCACTTCCTGTCTCAGTGTAAATATTCCATCTAATTAAAAATTGTAATGGTCTAAAAAAGGCTTGAGATAACGTGCAAGGGACAACTTTTTAAGTGACAAAAGATTTTTACCTTTTTTTTTTTTTTTTTTCCCCCCACTTCTGGGACTGAAGTAATGAACAGGTAACATCACCTAACTCTTTTGACTGAGAATAAAGAAAAATATCCATGAATAGTTTTGAGATATTTCTTATGCATGACATTACTTGACAGTTTATGGTCAATCATTGAAAGTTTTATTTTCACAAAAATTTCATTAGTGGTTTTGTACAGTGTGGAGGTTAAAGGTTGAATGTAGCACAGCAATTACTTAAACCCAGACCAATTTAAAGGCTCAGAACAGTAAGCCTGTTAAAAAAAAAAAAAAAATTGCAAAAGTTAAGCGTAAAACAAAAAATCAGATATTTATAGGAAAATTATATACAATTACATGGAGAACGTGACATTGATCCAGTGTTAGGGTACAACAATATCCACACTTCTGATAGCCTTGAGCTTAATGATTGAGAAAAATTTATGGAAAATTGGCAGCTCCATTGAGACTTGCAAGTGCAGACTTTTTAAGGTAGGAAAAAACCAAAACAGAACAAAACAAAACAAACAAACCCCAAAAAAACCCCAACCCCAAAAAAAGGTGGTATTTCTTTTGGAATATTGAAATAGTGGTTGTAAGGATCCAGTTGGGATTTGCAAGTAAAACTGCACGATGTGTCCTTTTAATATTTTATTTTGCAGGCAATCCTATTATTTTGAAAGCTACATAACAAACATATCCATTTAGACTTAAATCCCATCTGGGTTTGAATGAGATTTGAAAATTATGTAAAGCAGCACTGTAAGGAAAACATAAGGGAAAACTTAGTAGAAAAATTAACTGAAATGATACAGAAAAGAAAATAATTAATAATGAAAGTAATCTGTTTTACAAGGAACCTGGTCTGATAGTTAAAGAGCATGCCCTTTAAAATTTAAATAAAACATTTAAAATTTGAGATCTGGCCTTTTCTGAATACAATTTAAAGATTCATGTTTAAGACAACTGGATTAAGGAACAGGTGAATTCTTTTCCCCATCACAATAACTTTCCCTGGAGAAAGGATACAGAAGAACTGAGCTGGTCACAGTAAATTATTCATAATATACATGTGAATATGTAATATTAACATAGTATTTATGCTTTGATTTCATGATTTATTCATCTTGAACCTGTATGGGGGTTATTCTCAGTGGGAAATTGGTCTTCTCCTCACTCCTGTTCCCATGAATGGTTCCCATCCATCTTGCCAGCTGTGGGAGCAAACTACTGGAAATCTGATGGAGCAGAGTACAAGTGTGAGTAAAACCCACCCATTTGGGCAGCAGCCCATATTGACATTCCTTTTAAGCTCTCAGGGCATTATAGGTATAGGTGCAATGGCTGCTGGACAATGATTTATGGGATTGTCTCTGGGCTTTTGCAATAAAAATTATGCTCATACCTGGAAATCACAAATGCGCAAAATTCCACAGTCAATCTATTTTCAGTAGGCTTTATTTTTAATGCTAAACTTCCTTGCTGTACAGAAACTGCCTGAACTAGCAGTACTTCTGTGAGAAGGTCAATAATTCAATATTAACCGAAACATATTTTCTACGATTAAGCTCTAGAGGTTTTTATTTTGGGTACCAGAGTTTCTTTGCATTAGAAGCAGGCTTCATTTTGCAAAGAGAGCAATAATTTCTGATAGTTTTTACTTCTAGCACTTCATTTAGCGGCCACCAGCACATTTATTTGCAAAGCTAAAGCAAAAGCCAGCAACATTTAGCAGGTAATTGTTCTTCAAAGCCAACACAACACAATAAAAATTCAAGAGGAGCAGACAAAGTTACTAAAGCTGAGCAGACACACAGGGACGAAGGAAGGGGATGCCAGATGTCTGACTGCAATCCCTAAAAATGTCTGTATAGGTCACTTGCAGACTGCAAAATGACTCCTTTTCAATTTGCCTCAGTAGCAAGACTCTTACAACTCTTCTGGTTTGTAAGGCGTTGGAAAAAGATGTCCTGGGAAGTATCTGAGTTGCCATGCTTGGAAGTGTTCAAAAAACATGTGGGTTTGGCCCTTGAGGACGTGGTTTAGTGCTGGATGTGGTGGTGATGGTGGTTTTATGGCTGGACTTGATGATTTAAAGGTCTCTTCCAACCAGCAGAATGTACATATCTGGGACCAAAATGGTTATGGCTTAAGATCCATCTCTATAATTTGATCTCTGAAATTTCTGATTTACCTAATAAATGAGCCTTCTCTACCCTCAATTGTTAACTGAATGTATTGATCTTTTTTCAAACTATTAACTCCCCGAATATTCAGGGCTTGGGTTGCTTTTGAATGATTTCTTCGGTAATAAGAAACTTGTAGTGAACTTTGGATTTTCATCCTTTAAAACCATTGACTTGCAGTTAGCCTATGAAAAGTGTAATTGATTTCCATTTAGCTGTAATGGAATTTCTGCCTGGGCTGTATTGAGTGGGGTGAGGGATGTGGAGTGCAGTGAATCACTGTCCCGAGGCTTGCTCCATCTTCTGTGACGCTCCCAGGGATGGGAGCTCCCTGCTAATAAAATTCCCGTGTTTCTCCTCAGTCAATTCACTGCTGCAGCCAGAAGGGGATGTTTTTAAGCAGAAGCAAGGGCTGGATGATTGATCATGAAGCTTCTCTAATGAATTAAATTACACCAGTGATACTTTCTTATTGTTCCAGGCAGAAGTGCCTTATACCCAGCAGCCCGTGGGCAATAATGCTGAGGAAGTAACAGAATCTCAGCTGATGCCAGTTATTGCTTTTCCATTTCCCCTATCAGTAAAGGATTTTAGAGCCATAGATTGGGGCTTCTAGTCTGAAATACATTTGAAGAGGTCAGGAGGTGTTATTGGAAGTCCCCTGGGAAAGATTTTCTACTCCTCTTAAAGATAATTCACATCAAACAATGCCTTATTTCAAAGTATTTCACTTCGAAAAGGTGCTCTGAAAGGGTCTGAAATAAATTTTTGGTAATATCTGCCATGTTAGTGTCACAGTTTCTGTTGCTGGGATGTTTAATAGCATGACTCATATGGGATGTGGAGCTAAGTTCTGAATTAGTTACTGCTGTGTTTGTGTCTGCATTCTTCTGAGGATCTGTACAATTCTATAATCCTTCTGGGCAGCTTCCTGGTGCTTTCCAGGAAGGAATTTAGTGTTGTATTTAATGGTTTCCTCAAGGAGGAAAGGGCTCCTTTCCACTCAGGATAGTCTGTGATTCCATGATTCCTCACTACAAGTATCTTGGGCAGTCTGCATAAAGATTTTCAGTTCCTCTGGCTTCCTAACCACTTGAGAGGAACCTTTGTTTACCTATCAGTTTTGTTTGCTGGAAACTTTTGGGGGGTTTTCTCTTTTATGTTTTAAACTAAGCAGGGTGAGCTCCACTCCGTCTGTCCCAACACCGGCCATGAGGGAGAGTCAGGGCTCAGGAGAATTTGTTCTGACTACTCTGAGAGACACCCTTGCCTCGGGTAACAGATGATGTGCTCAATCTGTGCAGAGATTTTGCATTTCAAAGGAAAACCCTTAGTAGTAATCAACCCTTGTGTTTGCTGCTGCTCACTTCAAGAGGGGAGTCTTATGAATACTTGACATGTGGAATAAATATTGCAGAAGAGAAAATATTTTTCGCCACTTCGCAATCCTTACTCTTTTATTTGACCTTCTAATGAGGTTTTATAAAACCCTAATGGGGTCTGACTCATGCTGATGTCAGCAGAGCTTCATGAGGTGACTTTGGCTCTCCATATGGAGCTCATTCCCAGCTAGAGGTCTGTGGTGGGGAAGCATCTCCATCACTGTCAGAAGTCAGAGTGCTTATTCCAACCATCACCTCACAGTAATTACGCAGAGGATGGGGTTAATTTTTGATCCCTTTCTCATTTACTCCAAGACACATCATTTTAATGTACACACTGACACATGGAGATGGACCATTTATGAGGGGTGATGGACTCCACTGCCATTAAGTTTTAATGCATCATTAATTTTCTAGGCAAATGTAAAACAAGACTCTGTTCTTCATTCCCAAGGTTGACTTAAAAGTCAGTGACCTCTCTTGATTGAGTGGTCATTAAACTAGTCTGAACTATAGTAATTTTAATCTTCAGAGCATATAAAAATTAGCAGTTAAAAAAATATGCAGATTTTTGCCTAAGACTCTGATTTATTAATTTCTACATTAAAATTATGCATAGACTTCTCTTCAAATGCACCTGAGAGAACTGTTTAGATTTTTCAGTTTCCTTTGTCCGAGGTGAAATTCTATCCAAAATGATTGCATAGCACTGACAACATTTAATCTGCTGACATTTAGGCACATTTGATTTTTAGGGATTTAGATTATGCTCCTCAGTTAAAATTTATGTGAAGGGAAGAAGAAAAAATGAGTGGAACTAAAATACATCCCTGTCCTAGAGGGACAGGGGTTGGAACCAAGTGGTCTTCGAGATCCCCTCCAACTCAAACTATTCCATGGTTCCATGTTGGTGTCCCCAGATGTTTCAGATCCAAGGAAGTGAGGTCCTTCTGCTGGTGTAGGTTTTCTTTCCTGCCCCATTCCTTGACTGTGGACACAGCTTCTGTTCTGGCACTGATGGCACAGCTGCCCGTGGACAGGGTGGGCACTAGGAAAACCCACACAACTTATTTTTTTGGGATAGTTGGATAGGGTCAATCTTCCCATAAGGAATCTGGTGTCTTGAAGAAGCTTCCTGCCTTCACACCCTGCTCCATCAAACTGAGATTTTACTGTGAAATAAAAATTCCTCTTTTTGCCATGCTGTGCATGGCCAAATTGACTTTTTCTGTTCTCTCTTTTTTCCCTAACCCATCAGGTAGGTTTGGTGTGAGTACATGAACCTAACTTCTGCAGATGGATTATTAAATATTATTTAATTTAAATAGAAGCGGGTTTTTGTTTGTTGGGGGCTTTTTTTTTTTTTTTTGCAGGGAGAGGAGTGTGAGGTTTTTTAACTTGTTTTGGTCTGTTGTTGCCAGCTTGTTTGTGAAGTTTTTTGGCATAGCTGGAATTAAATGCTGATTTTAGGCAGAGTTCTAGGCCAGGTTGGATGTGCTTGGAGCAGCCTGGGCTTGTGGAAGGTGTCCCTGCCCATGGCAGGGGTGGCACTGGATGGGCTTTAAGGTCCCTTCCCACCCAAACCATTCCATATCATTATGATATTTCATCATTGTGCCTCCTTGGTCCTCTTGTGAGTGACTTGGTCATCCAGTGAGTAAAAATTTAAGTAATTTTTTTGTGCTAAGCAAGATTATTATTATTTTAATCCTCAGCATATAAAAATTATGAAATACCTTATTGGAGCTGGACAGGGACGTAAGTGGGCAAATTGGAAGTGGGGATAGTAGTTAAGTACATATTATTTACCCAAATATCTGCATAGAGAGCAAAAAGCAGTTCAGCTTTCACAACTGAAGGAACATCCAAGCTCTTGCAGTGAGAAGAAATAGATGCAAAGTGTTTTCTTTTAATATCCCCAGACATTTCAGGATTGTTATTTTACACAGACTAATGTAACAGAAAAATAAGCAGCAAAACAAACACCACTCACAAAGTGTTTTTAGAAATTTAATAAGAAGCCTTGGTTTCTTATCCTAATCACGTTCACCAATTTAGTGTTTCTCCTTGTCCTGTTCCTGAAGAGGATCAGAATAATTTTCTTCCCACAAGTCCTATTGATTGCTGTCCTGTAGAAGTTGAACATGTCTGCTCTATTTGTTTGGGGTTTGTTGTCAGTAATCCATTTATTGCTTGTATTTTTTGTTTTTCAGTTCTGCTATAAAGTTCAAGTCAGTCTTGTTCTGAAATACAGGGAACTTGGGAGCAGGTTGCCCTGAGGACTGCACTGCATTTTAATAAGTGTTACTTCACTCTTAGAAGCATCAGTTAATTGCCCATGGACTTGTGCTAGGGAATACTTCCCATGAAATTCCTAGATGTATTCATTGGGAATTCTTTCTAAAATTACTGAAGTGTGGGGAGGCAGGAGCAGCAGAGAGGGGCTTTTCTGGATTGACCATGACACCCATTGCCCATCTCCCCTTGGGAGAGTTTAGGGGTGTGTGTAGTGGAAGGTGTTGCTCTAATCTGGTTTTGCTTTTTTTATCCAAACATATTTTAGTTGGTGATCAACTCAATTGATTTTCCCCAAGCTGAGTCTGTTTTGCCTGTGACTATAATTGGTAAGTGACCTCCTTGTTTGTTTTCTTTTTTTTTTTAAATCACCATCCATGAGGTTTTTCATCTCATTTTCTCCCCTGCACAGCTGAGGAGGGAGATCAGGAGAGCAGCTGGGTAGGCTCTGGCAGCCAGCCCAGGTCAACATCTTTATCTGAATATATTTACATACTATACCAATATTGGTATGGGAAAAAGTGCTGCTTTGGGATCAGCTCCCATAGAATACCAAGTTTTACAGCTGTGTCAGGACAGATGAAGGTGGGAATATCTCAAGGGAGCAATTAGGGGAGTATGAGAGTGATCTAACAAAACTTGTTTGTTTATTGCCATTCTTTGCAATACTTTTGCCTTTTGGGAGCACAAAATTATCCCAAATTGCATCAGTTATAAGATTGCATGAGGATTATCATTCCAGGCAGGGAGATTTCACCACAGCCTCCTGTGATTCTGCCCAAAACTTCACTGGTTTAGGAAGGGCTGTGTGGTTTCATGGACTAGGGTTGGGAGGAGTAACATCAGCTCCCAGTACATTATTTTGTGAACATGAAGTGGATACGAGTAGCTACCTACTCATAAATATTTATTCACATGTTAGATTACTAATTTGAAAGCTTAAATTGAATTAATTTGGCTTGTTTATTTATGAGTAGAATAGAATGGTTTTGGCACAAGGACTTCACTTGTGGTCAGACCGTCAGCTCCACATGATAAATTGCTCTGGTTATGATGCTCTTGTTTCAATAATTATTACTTTAGATAAATAAAACATGATCCTAGTGTATAAGACCCATTCTAAATTAAAAAAGCAAAAACAAAACAAACCAAAACACAAAACAAAGCAGACATTAAGTTTTGTAGTAGCTGTTAAATTTAGAATTTCAATGATTATTAAAGAATTAATTTACTCAGCTCAGGCATTGACAGAGTGTGCCCAGAGAAGACCTGGTCTTAGTGAAAGGTTCCCTACCCACGGCAGGGGTTGAAATGAGATGAGAATAATTTAACATATAAAAAATATAAAAGAAAAATTCTTATACACGTCAGATGGTCACCCAAACTGAGCACACAAACACTTGGTGTCAAATTCTGAAGCTCAGCAGTGAGTATTTCCTAATGGTTTATCAGTACATCAAAGTACAGTCTGCTTCCTTAAATACAAAAAACAAACAAACAAAAAAAAATTTAATACTTCTTTTCCATTAAGGTCTATTTCAGTCACTAAGTACCTCATGAAATGACAAACCCTATTGCAAACAAGAAAACTACTTTAAAAAGCTGTTTATAACACACCGCATATTAAAGCATGTCTTAAGATTCATGTAGCCTAAATATGAATATAAATTGATGATTTTCTTCTTTCTTGTGCTTTACTGGAAATGTAAGGGGTTTTTTTGATTTAGCAACCTACCAATTATTTTTTCAAGCAGAGTCTTTCTATGTCATTAGACTTTGCCTACTTGTAAATATGTAAATGCCACTGTGAATATTAGCATTTGTCTTGACTGAAGGATGTAAATTCCCTATTTGGGGAATTTGGAGGAGGGAGATGAGGAAGGGGAAGAAACAGTGACAAGGGAAGTATGGTACAAGGTTCCAAGTTCAAAAGCTGAAACTTGATTTTTGGAATTAAAATTCGTGGGTGTTTTGCTGTACTTTCAGCTCATGCCCGTTTCTAGGTTTACACTTAGCCTGGATTTGGGATTTCCAAATCACTGGGTTTAGGTATGTTTGTTTCACATGGAAAATTCTAACAATTCTATAAATATGTAAATCCTCTGATAAGGTGTGTATATGTAAGAAATTCTAAGTAGAATAAAAGCACAAAAATGCCTGGGGGAAGTGGGAAGAGACTTGGCCATACTTCACCTGAATGCAAACAGTGACTCCCAAACCTCTCCTGTTTTGTGAAATGTGACATTTCTTTCTCAGTAGATGAAACTCCAGAAATACTGTCTCAGTTTTTACATAAGGTCACTAAAATTTCCTGAATATCTATGAATATTGGTATGTTCTTCTGTACATCATGAAATCCCAGATTGTTTTGGGGTGGAAGGGACCTTCCCCGCCATGGGCAGGGACATCTTCCTCTTGATTGGATTGCTCCAAACTCCATCCAGCCAGGTCTGGAACAATTCTAGGGCCCTGAGCAAAGGATGTGCCCAACATAGGGAGAAACAGAAAGCAGAAAAATTGCACTCTTTCCAATAAAGAAAGCAGCAGTGCTTGGCTGATAAATTAATTTGCCTAAAAATATGTAATTTTCTGCAGATATCAAAGTGTTACAAAAAAAGAGTTTGACATCACATTATCTTATTTACTTTAATGAGGTTAATGTAATTTAAATGTCTCACAAGCCACAAATAAGCTTAACTTAAATGTTGAGGGCAAGAATGTCCCTGCCCATGGCAGGGGTGGAACAAGATCATCTCTAAGGTCCCTTCCAACCCAAACCATTCTGCTGTTCTAGAAATGACCTGTTTCAACACTGCCTGTTGCACAAATCATCATGTACTAGGTCAGTTTGCAGACAGATTCCAGGTGATTTATTTTAGTGTGAAATACTAATTTATTAGGAAGACTTTCTAGAGCATTTGGGGAGATGTAATGAAGAACTTGTGCATAGCTGATACAGGCTTGCAATGGGAAATTGGAGTAAAGCACCACTAACAATCTGTAGAAACTTTGTTTTCTGTGATTATAATTCTTGGTGATGGTCCTGGAAAACAGAACAGAGCAGTCTTACCTGGCTTGGGAGACCTTGGCTTGGCCCAGTGTCAGGGGCACAGAAGTTACTGCTCCACAGGGTCCTTTGTAGGCTCGTATATCACACAGAAATATGGTCTAACCTGTGCAGTGACCACAGAGTGAAAAGCCTGAAAAGGCTTCAAACACCAGCAAAAATTGCCAGGGGGGCAGTTGAATTTCCTGACTTGGAGATACTCCAACAGGAGTGGGCAAAGCCCTGAGCACCCTGACATCCCCTGTCTGTGCAGAGCAGGGGTGGAATGGAGATTTCCAGAGGCTCTTTCCAACCTTTATCATCCCCTGATGCCGTGATTTGAAAGGGCAGAGGAAATTAGTCCCCACTTTGCTCCGGATTCTAATGTCTGAGGATGCAGAATCCCATGTGCTGCAAGGGACAGGGATAATATTGCAGCAATTATGGATTTTCTTCCTAAACCTGGAACAAGAGTTCATGGGAACCTTGCCTCAAGGAACATCATGTCTTAGGGAAGCATCCTGACCTTAAAGTATTTCAGACAGGCTGTCCAACTCTGTTATTAGGTATTAACTTAGTAAAATACGATTTTCTTTAAAACCCTGTTTGCTGAGCAATTAATTCTTGCTTGCTTGGTTTAGATGTGCTAAAATAAATATTTCTAATGATACCAGGACCAAATAGAACAGCTCCTAATTTCTGAGATTTAAAAAATCACTTTTATACAGCATAAAGATAAAAACCAAACATGCTTTGTGGTCATATACACGGATATACAGAATGTCTCTTGTTGATATACTACAAATATACTTACATGACCAGGAGCAAAAGTGAAGGATGGCTTACAAAATCATGGAATCACAATCAAAGAATCATAACTACAATGTCTAGATGGCCTTGCATGCAAAGCAACGTGAGTCTTCTTGTCTGACTTTGAATGGCTTGACAGGAAAAATAGTTTTATCCATCTGCCCCTACAGGAGAGTGAATGAGAAAAGATAGTATTTAATGGGTAATTTTCAGCTGAAATGTAGGATTGGCTCACTTGATATGGAAATATCATCTACAAATACAATCTTTGCCATGTAAAGAAAAGTGTGTTGGAAAAAATTACCTATAACATAAGAGATTTAAAGAATATGACCTGTTCAGCTTTTCTAAAAGAAGACTGAAATGCAACTCAATCAGGGAGTCTAACCCTTTCCATTAACAGATATTTCAGAAAAACTAATTCAGCAGAGAAAGTCACACAGAAAACCAGGGCTGGAAACTCAGGGAAGATGGATTCTGACTGGAACTGGGCTGGGGATTTGGAAAGGTCCAGACATTCATAAGAGCAAAAGTGATTTATAAAAGAAACAGGGGAAAGAGAAGCATAATAGGTATTTTTCATTTCAGTGTCTTCAGGATAAGTGTTTCAAGAACATATGGTTCAGTTGAACACAGAATATTGGACTCAAAGAAATATTAAGTCCAAGTTAATGGTCTGAACTATTGGTAGAAAATTATTTCTCCCATCCAACAAATGCGCAGAGGGAAAAATGAGCATCACATCCATCCCATGAAAGGAGTTGAAATTCTTTCATACATTCTGAAATGGAAGCAATTCCTGTTCCAGGAACTCTAAAGAGATTGAAATAGTGAGTAAGTGTCAGGGGAAAGCAATGCCATTTTCTACTAAAATACACAGGAGGAAATAATTTTGCGGGAAAAGATGTGGAAATATTTCACACTTGTGTTTTTCCCTCTCTCTAAAACAATTTAACTGTCTAAAAGACAGATTCTTCCTTTTGTACTGATCAGGAAGAAATGTTTTGGGTGGGCTTTGGTTTGGGGTTTCTTTGTTCTTGGTTGTTGGGGGTTATTTGTTGTTGTGGATTCACCACATTCTCCTTGTAGACAGCATCTGGATGATAATTTAGAAAGCAACTGTATTGTCTACCAAAGTAATTTTTTAACTGAACCAAAAAATAACCCAAAAAACTAAATCCCCCTTTTAACCCTTAAGATCTGGTTACTGCAACTTCTTACCCTTGGCATCCTCTTTGAAAGACAATGAGGAAGCAGCACTCCTCATGGAGCAGTTCCTTTAACAGGACCCTGCTTTAAGGATTAATGAAATGGCCCATCTAGAAAGGATGGATTTCCTTCCCAAGGTGCACTTCCAGGATGTCATAAATCCCTCTGAAAAACAGGCCCCCAAGTTATGGGGCTTTTGCACAAATCCTCACATGAGAGGTTTGACATTCAGATTCTGTTCTTTGCTTTTTCTCATCATATTGTTTTGTGAGATGGGATCAATACAAGATCAAAATAACATCCACTCATAATAAACAGAAGTATTTCCATATCCAGGAGTCCCTGTGTTTGACACTGGATCCCTGGGGGCTGGTTGATGTGAGGATCAGAATCAGAGAATCCCAGAATGGTTTGGGTTGGAAGGGACCTTAAAGCCCATCCAGTTTTCATCCCCTGTCTTCTTAAGATGGACCAGACTGACAGTATTACAGGGAAAATACAAAGTCAATCTGCTTTGGCAAAGCAGTGAAATGTCCTGTCAGGAGAGCTGGGCCAGTAAATAAAGCAGCAACTTTCTCCCTGTTATGCCACAAGAGTGGGAAATGTGTTTCACATGTCCATGTTATTCATTATCTTTTCCTGTAAAAATGGGATGGAATTAGCCATGTTTTTAGAGCAGCTGTTGCAGTCAATCTCCAGATGGTGGCTGTACTCACTGCATTGCAATATAATAGACTAAACCTAATATTTTAATAATAAAGGGTATAATAGAAACACCTCCTTTTATCCTTTTATTCATCATTCCTCCATGATGAATAAAAAGAATGAATCTCTCAGCAACCTTTGACAATAATCTCTCAACACTATCACATCTATCACCTTATAAAACAGTTTTGCCTTTACTAATCAAAAAACCTGAGACTTTGTAAAGCCTGCACATTCTCAGGACTTTTCTTGTTTTTCTTAGACTGAGAGAATTTTAGATTTCTCAGGTTTGATAACAGTTGTTTACCAATCAACATTTTGGCGTAAATTCACTTTTTAGAGATAAAAAGTAATTTTTTAAAATGTCAATTGAATTGTCTTTGCCATCCAGAAGAAATAGTTGTGGGTTAGGTTTTGTAGACATGTAGGTACCCCAGGAGTCTCACCCTAATCACAACAGTCAATCTGTGGTTGTTACAGGGATAAAAACTCACATCCTACAGGTAAAACCACTTTCAAAGGGAGTAGAAGAGAACAACTGGATAATAGGGATCAAAGGAAGAAGAGCAGGAGCTTGTTGGCAGGCTCTGAAGGGAAAACAGATGTAAAAATCCACATAGATTCCAGGAATATCAACATTCCACTCCTCCTGTCAAGGTCTCAGAATGCTGGGATTCCCCACTGCTGACCAAAATCCCATCCCTGAGGTCCTCTGAGTGATTCCAAAAATAGCAGGTTGGTGCACCCTAATTATATAATATAGAACCTCAAATGGAACCTAGCAAGACAAGGTTCATGACTCTCTGATGTATCAATCAGGTAATTCATGCATTAATATCAGTATTTTTCATCAAATCCAGCTTTTCTGGCTCAAATTTCTTGACAGGATTTTATGCTACATCCATTGACTAGTTCCTTTTTGTTTGGCTGGGTTTTTTTTTAAATCTCTTTGCTTGAGGAAGTTCCAAGATTGTAAATGGGTGCCACCCCAGGACTTCAACAATAATCCATTTGTAATTCTTCAATTACCCTGCAAGAAGCCAAGTATTTAATTTCCTTCTCCCTCTAACCCCTTGTTGCCAATGGAAGTCCACATTTAAGGGAGAATTAGAATATTGACCTTTTCTTTTCAGGTAATACCAACTAATTATGACACATTCAGACCACTTAATCGATGTATTGTAATATAATTGCTCTCTGCAAGGACCAGGATGTGTTTTGCTGTAGGCAAAAATACTCAGTAGCTATTTAATTGCTTAAATGGTGGCATTTTCTGTTCTTCATGTGTCTGAGCTGAAATGCAGCCCCTCAACCACGGACAAGGAGCAGAGCTGGGCTCAGGAGAGGCTGGACAAGTCAATTACAAACCATTGGAGCACACAGGGCCATGACATGTATTTAAACCCTCTGACAGAAAATGTGCCAAACAAGGCAAGTGGAAACTTTAATTAGCTGATCTCTAAAGTTGCATCTTATTTCCTGCAGAATAAGTTCTAATCCTTGTACTGTTTTGACAGTTTTTCTGGCCTGAACTGAATTTCTTTTGCTGACACGCTAATCCGGATTTCATTTAAAATTGTCATTTATATTTGCTCATTGTTCCTTTTGCTGAATTTAATTAGAGTTTTTCCAAGATTGGCTGAAGGCTGTTTTGGGGAGGGAATTTGTACAACAAGCTGTAGCATGCTGGAGAAATTATAACTCTGGGCTTTTTTAAATTAAATGAAAGTGAAGGGTAAAAAATTAAAAGTGTGCTGCAAAAGTATTAATCTCACTTCACACACAGAAATTCATAAACACGAACATTATGCAAGTCTTGTTGAAAGTTAGAGCAAAACAGCATAGTCTTATTACTGCTCCTGCATTGTTCTGTCCTTCAGCTATTTCAGATTTAACTGAGCTTTTTGTGTCTCCAGAGAGGCTTGAATTAGAAAACTGCCAAACATAAAAGATGTGCGGTGACAAAACACCTTTATGCAGAAAAACCAGAGCTGAAAGTCCCCTGGAATTCACACTTGACTGAGCTGTTGACCTCTGTGTTAGAGGACAGCCCAACACAAGCGAAACACTGATTTTTACAAGCACTTTTAAAAGAGATTTTTATTTGAGGTTTTATTTTTTCTCTGTTGCTACAACATAGAATCCAGATGCAGCACAGGAGCACAAAATCATCTGCATCAGTAAGTTTGCCATCCTCTTGAGTTGCCTGACTAATGGATCAGGTGAACTTGGAGATTTAAAGCAGATGGTCCTCCACTCACCAGCTAAAATTTTAGTCTTCTCAGCACACATCAAAGGCAAAATTCCCCCATTTTCCTTGACACCCTTGAAAGTCAAGCTCCTGGCGGTCCTTTTCCATAACTGGAGTCCTGTGGTGTGGACAACATGGTGCTTGGGAAGAAAAAAGCCTGTCTTGGCTCTGCAGAACAATTTGATCTGCAGAAGATTCAACCTCCTATTGCAAACAAGGTGAGAAAATTTTAACAGGCCTGGTACCCCATAGAAATGAGGTTATGGTGATGAGTCCCGTCCCATTGTACAGCAGGAAGAGAGGAAATGGCCTCAAGTTGTGCCAGGGAAGCTTTAAGTTGAATATCAGGGAAACTATTCCCAGAAAGGGTGGTCCTGTGTTGGGACAGTGGTGGGAATCACCATCCCTGAAAGTGTTCAAAAAACATATGGATATGGCAGTGAAGAACATGTTGAACTTTTAGGAATGGCAGCAGCTTAAACAAAGATTTCTGGCACTTTTGTGTTTCCTCACAGTGACTGAGACCTTTAAAGGAGCAGCAGATTTGAAAGGGGACCAACCCAAATCTCTTGTACTTTCAACGTGGCAGCTGAAGACAAGTCGGTGACTTGCCCACAATATCTACATCACCCCAAATAATTGAATTCCTGTGGTTAGGTGAATTCTGCTTCTTCAGAAATTCACAGTTGCAACAGAATTTGCTTCTTTGGAAATGCAATTGCAAAAACAGGCAAAAAAAGAGCAAGTTATAGATATTATTAGTACAGCTAAGCAAGTGAATTAATGGGAAATATTTTAAAGGTTTCTGGAAAGACTGTAATTTGGGGGAGCTTTCTGCCACTTTTAAATGCAATGAATATGGAATTGGTGTAAGAGAATATATACAATAGCATTAAAAATAAACTTCTCTATTTGTTTTTCCAGTTTCTATGAGCACGGAAATCCCTTCTTTATTACTTTGATATCTTTCAATTTTTAGCGGGAAAACTGCAAATGCTTGGTCTAATGTGTGTCACTCACATCTCCAATAAGTCACCAAAGCACAAGGCATCTGAACTTAGAGCTAGCTGCATTTTTTCTCTAATGTAATAACATTTACATAGAACAAGTACCTGGTACCAAAATATCTTCCAGAAACACGCTTTGGTAAGTGGTTTTTGAGGTGGTGTCAGAGTTATGGCTTGTTTCACTAAAATATTTACCATGAGCCTGTAGCATGGAAATAGCTCTGCCATAAATCTTCCTCCTGGACACCAAAGGTTGGGCATATGTTCTCAAAGTTATGTTAATATGTTCTCTCAGTCTTTGGAGGCAGATGCCTGGGAAGATGTGTTTCCAGAAAAAGAAAGGAATTTTTTGTTTTAGGAAGGTTGCATGGATGATTCATCTTGAGGGTGTTTTCTGGTTGGATTTAATTGTGATGTTGATCAGCAGTTTTGCTGAAATTGGACTAGTCCACTCTCCTATGAACCTTTCTGGTCAGGGATTCCCACCCATTGGAGAACCATGAAATAACTCATCCTTCAGTTTTACATGTGCTTGCTCTACATTCCTTACCCAAACCTGGCCCTTGACTGAGATGTAAACATGGGATTACAAAGAAATTTGAATGAAAGTTTTTTGGGTCATTTTAGTTCAAAAAAAACCTTTGATCATTCTATCCACTTTGAAAAAAATGAAAGCTTGGGTTCAGATTGATGACAAGGAAATCCTGATTGCTTCCTGAAGCTGTTTGTGAAGCTCTGAAGTGTTGGTTCAACCTATGGAAATCACAAAGGATATCATGAATTTATTCCAGCATTGATAAAAACAGAGCTGGTTTTCTGTAAAGAAAAACCTCCAGAAGTAACTTTTCCCCTCACTCTATTGAACAAAACCTACACATATTTCAATATTACTCACATAAGCCAAAATGTATTTTTTGTTACGATGGCTCAAGTGATTTGTCAACCCAGTATTTCCAATAAATATTTATTCCAGCCCTTTTTTTATCCCTGAACCCATTGTAATCACTGCAGCTCAAAGTTTTAGGCTACTATGGCCTCTTCCAAAAGCAGATCACAGAAACATCTGTCCTAGGGCAGAATTTGTGCTTTTGACCTGGTGCAGCACAAACCAAATGAAGAAAGGAAAATGGAGTCCAGATCCAAGTTTCCAGGTATGTCTTGAAAGAATGGCAAATAAAAATAAACCAGAGAGGATGAAGAGGAAGAAAAAGGTAATGAGTGGAGCAAATCAATGTTGTATTCTCAGGCTTATTATAGTATTTTATGATAAAGGGGAATTAATTTGCAGTTCTATTTATCTTTGAAATATTAGAAAAGAAAACATAGAGAATTTCAATAGCCACCATATACTTTAAGTAACTGGTTAGCCAGACCATGTGTCTACCAATAATAACATTATTAATGAATGATAAAGTGTGAGAAACTCTTCTACTTGAATTTTAATCTATCAGAACACTGTGGAAGATGAGAAGGAAGCACTCTGTTCTCAGTTTACCTTCAATACATATTTGTTTAGAAAGATGTTTTCAGTTTTGTCCTCTGTCCTTCAGTAAACCCTATACAGCATTATTTTATTAACATATATTCTTTTCACTTTTGAATTTAATTTGACATACTTTCCAGTAGAAGTTGTAAAAATGAGTCATTTTTGGTGCCATATATTCTTCTGCAGGTTAATACTAAGCATAAAAAGTCATTACTGTGTTTTTGTGTTGTTAAATCGTAAGCATTTCTTGCATTCCTGGGACTTGCTTGTGTTTACCCAGATTTTCAAACCTCTGTACATGTGTACCTTCATCCAAAGATAACTGAAATCTGGGATGAATCTGTGACTGCCCCACATCCTTGCAAGTGTTCAGGGTCAGAGGAAGGTGTCCCTGCCCTTGGTAGGGGTTGGAATGAGATTAAGGTCCCTTCCCACCCAAGCCATTCTATGATTCTATGGAAAAGGGAATAAATTTCCAAGGTCTCTCTCAACACAGAATTTCCCTCTAAATCTAGAGCTGGGGCTCAGCAAAAAGAAAGGAATCTAATTTAACCCTCTGTAAAAGAGCACAACCCATTTTTCTAAAGCCCTTAAACCCACAAGCCATTTCAAATTTTAAATTTCCCTAAATACCCCAGGACATTAACCATAATTTCATAACACTTACCCAGAAAGAGAATTTCCAGCTTTGCATTACTATAAATCAGTTTTATTACCTAACAATGATCTGACTGGTGGTCATATGAATTTTTAAATTTGTATAAGTTTCACAGACATTAAAAATTTTTGTAAAACATATTCAAATGATGTGGAGAAGGGATTAACAGTCAGATGTTCCCAAGCTCTCTATGATGATCCAAGGAAGAGTAGAAAGGGTCTGAGAGAAGGAGTTTGGGATGAAATGAGGAAAATTTAACAATAGATGCATGCTCTGAGATCTTTTTCTCAGTAATGTCTGAGTTGAAAAACCAAAATCCAGACTGCATTATTTCCGCCAGTGGCACATTTTATTTTTTACCTACCTCATCCTTACTGGCTTTATCCAGTTGTCCATATTATTTATTTAGTTCCCTCATTCTCTTATTGCTGTGGAGTTGCCTTTGCCTCACAGCCACCTCAGGAAGCTTTATTTCAGCATTCACACTCTCAGCTATTCTGAGATATTTTAGGTCAGACAGGCACAAGGGTTTTGAAAAGGCCTGCTCAGTTTTTGATGACTTCTGAAATAGATGTCTGGATTATTTTTGTGTGTGTGTTTTCTTCACAGATTTCCCATCAAATTAATTTGTTAATTTGAATTTGAACAGTCAATTTGAATAGTGAAACAGGGTTTTCAGCAAATAGTGCTTTTATTCCTGCATTTCAGCATGACCATTTGCTGAAGATTTTTCCTCTCTTAGAAGATAATAATTAAAAGAAAGTAAATTTTAGATTGCCTTGAATGGCATTTTAATGCAACAAATTCCTAATTTTCCACCTGTTGTACTTATTGCTTGGTTCTTCCACCCAAAAAGCAAAAAAGAAATCCAGTTTGATGTAGCTACAGAAGCAATGCCTGTCAAAGGCAAGGCTCTGTAATGAAGCCCTGGGAAGATTTGTCACACATTAAAGAGTTATTGGAAATGTCAAACTTGCCAGCACTAAATCCAGGATTTGAACATGAGTTCCTGAGTAAGCTCCTGCATTGAAAGAAAGAACTGCTATAACACCGACTTCAGAACATTTTTAAGATGCATTTTCTCCAAATTCTCTGCCTTTAAATATCTGTCACAAATATGAATCCTTTCCAATTAAGCTAGGGAGGTTTTCCTTTCATCCTGTTATTTTTTTTTTCCCAGCAGGAACCGAACAAGAATGATTCTGCTGTTAGTTTCTATAAGAAACTCCTAAAATGCTTCTGGGCATTTATACCTGCTGAGTGTATTAATTTCAGGCAGTCCCTCAAAGTTGAAATATTTGAGTAATTTAAAATTGAGATCCCAGTTCCACATGTACTGCTCCCTTCACCTGTGGAAGTCTGCGCCCATTACTGATGCCTGACAGAAACACCATTGTTACACGTGAGCAAGTCTTTTCTGCGCTCTCTCTGACACAAAATCAATGGGCAGAATAAAACCAGCATAAAGAAAATGTTGAGATTGCTCATTGTGTTAACAGTTCTCCTCAAAACCACCTCAGGAATCAGATTGATTGATGACAGGTTTTCCTGAATCAGATCTTTAAATTGTCTCACTTCTCCTCTGATTTGTGTCAGTTGAGCTGCATTAAACAGACAAAAATGCATGAGGTCAGACAAAAAATGTCTGCTAAAGACATTAAACATTTCTGGGAACTCGTGGTCACATTTATGCATTGCTACCATGATACATTGTGATGTTTATTCTGGAATTAAAGTATATTTGGAAGTTGCAGGTATATTGGAAGTTATAAATGGCAAGGAAAAAGAAACTTCTTCAAAATCACAGTAATACTGGTTTTTATATGAATATTTAAGTGTTAATAACTCTGATTTCAGGACACTACATATGCATAGCTTGGGTGGGATGTGGATGTGCTGGAGGGCAGGAAGGATCTGCAAAGGGATCACAGGTTGGACTCAGTGGTCTTGGAGGCCTTTTCCAGCCTTAATTATTCTGTGATTCTATATAAAGTTACTCATTTTCTTCAATATTGCTACATTAGAGCTCCTGAATCAATCACAACATTCTTTCTTTTTCATAATTGGGATTATCCTGAAAACGCAATCTGAAGAATTTACTATTCAATATCAACTTTCCATCTGCCTGTTAGATACAGAAACTTATTAAAATCCCCTTTCTTTTCAGTGTTTAATTCCCCAAAAACACGTATATATGTATTTCTTTATTGCAGCACAGATTTTAAAGTCCCAGTGTAGGGAGGGATTTGGACACAACAAATCAGAATTCTGATGTATTAATGCCAGATTTCTGGGGTTTTCTTCATTCTTTGTGCTCCTGTCAAGATGCTTTGTCAGAGCCTGGCTGGGAAAACAAAGTTCTGAAATCTATTGTCATGTTCAGACTTGAAACGCTTGAAGACTTCTGATATCCTGTAAATCAAAAATTATTTTGAAGCATTCAGGTGGTTGAGCATTCAGGGAGAGCGAGCAATTTTTTTCTCTCTAAAAGCTGGGGAACAAACAACAAAGAACTTTGATGAGATATGCACAAAAGTCTGATCTGTTCATTAAAATTTGTATATTTTAACCAAATCATTTAGATATGCTAGAAAAGTGGGAAAACATATGATTGTGCAAAAGAAGCTTTAAAAAGGAGTATATCCAATACAAAATCACAGTTCTCAAGTTCAATGGAAAATCCTGTTTTCTAAAGATGAACAGGCAAAGGAAATTAAAGAACCTCATCACTTCCTTGGCACCGTGGGTGTTTTCCTTTCAAAGTGGTGTGAACTTGCATATTAAATGACAAGTAAAAAAGGCAACCTGAGCTTTGTCTTCCAGTACATTTTGAGGTACAGATTCCCTTAGTTTGTAAACCATAGTCCTGATGTTATTTTTACTCTCCTTTCCCCTTCCCCTTCCCCTTCCCCTTCCCCTTCCCCTTCCCATTAAGAATAGCAAGATAAATAAAAGGTACATTTCTACAGACTATATCTCTTTTTGCATGGTGATGATTTTATCTGGGAGTTATATGGTGTTTCAATCCTTATTCTTGATAAAATAATATCACAGCTGCATAAAATTATGGAGGCTCAGACTACTTTAAGGCAGAGATCCTTATAATTAATAGCAGGAAAATAATTCTGATGAGATAATCTTGGTCTCAAAACTCTTCCATAGCTGAAAGAGCATTCAGGTGTCTGAGTTTTTGATTGTTGTTTTTTCCTCAGCTTTTTCACTGTTTAATTTCAGGCTTCTGTGAACTTAATAAAACCAAGTAGTTTGTCATGGAAGTGCTTTGTTTTAGAAAAATAATCATTGTATTCCCGATCTCATCATCTGTGTGAACTAGACATTTAATTCCAAGGAGCTCTCGATGGAATTCTTTGGTTCCAAAGTTTGTGATGATGACCGCTGCATTTCCAGCTGCCAGACTGGCTGGGTGTCAGCTCACCAGGAAGATGATGTGCTGGACACAGCAGCATGGAGCAGCCTGAGGCTCCTTGTAGTAAGGAGGAACCACAGCAAATTAAGCTTGAAATGGGGTTTCTGGAGGTTTTTGACCCTTTTGAGGGGAGATGCAAAGGTGCCACAGTGCTGAGTTTAGTGCTGAGACAGCATCAGCTCTTCACAGAGGTAAGTCTGGTGTCACACCAATGGAGGTGACAGTGGTGAAACTTCAAATTGGTCCATGACAATGGTAATGTTGGAGCTGAGCAGTCCAGCCCAAAGGCCATGTCTCTATTTTTTCCCCTAACTTATCCAGAGTGTGAAAATGAGGCTTTTTCCTTCTCTGAATTTTGCTATACATATGTCTAAATTCATTTTTGTCTTGACGAGATGTTCAGAATCACCAGGGAGTATCCTGCAGTTTCTCACCAATGGCCATTGTCTCTCCTACACTCAATACTGAAACACTTTACAGAGACTTTGGCACTTTCCTAATCCTTCTCTCTAGTAAAAAACAGCAAGGCACCACAGGATTTTGTTGAGATATTTATGCCAGATTTAACATCGTGATGGTCTCAGTCACTCACAAATATTTGTGGCCAGTGTTTTAGGGGAGTAGCATTTCTCTCTGAGTTGGTTATATCAGAAATAAAATCTGACTTGGAATCAGATGTACCACACTGAAATATCACAGGTTTTCTGCCTATTAGGACTGGAATTCAGCAGCCTCTCTCTGTTCCCAGAATGTTTTTGGCAAACAGTAAAAATGGCTCTGATGTGAACTTTGTCCCAGCTTTCTGTGTAACATCACTTGGGAGAGCAACAGCACTGAAAGGAAACATCAGAGGATTCAGACTTGATGTTCCCCTGGAGATCTGCTGTGGCTTTGGTCTGTAGTGATCTTCAAAGACCCAGATGGTTCCTAATCCTTGGGAAAGACTGGTTTGTGTCTTGTACAGACAGAAACTTTGATAGCAGCAGCTTTGTTATTTCCTCCCAAGCTCATGGTGAAATAAAACCTTATAGTCGGAAGCTTGTTGCAGGCAGAAGGAACACAGCAGACAGGCACCTTTAAATGAAAAATTTATGGTGATTCTGATTAATGTTTTAGCAGCCTAATAATGTTTTAATAGTCTAAATGTTTTAATAGTCCAAATGATCCTATCAGTACAGAAAAGTCTCATTACTAACACAATGAAAATCATTACAAAAAGCTATTCTATATAAAAGAAGAAAAAAAATGTTTTCGTTTTTGTTGTCTCTGACCTAAGTGTTTACCCTTCAGTTTTCCTCCAGGAAAATGGGATGGGTTGGGTTGTCAGGCTTTACCTTTCTATGTCACATTTACACCTCAGTGCCTTTCCTGGGAGGAGTGAGATGTTCATTGTAGAGAGGTTTCCTTCTCAAGTGCGTTGGAAATAATTTTCAGAATTCCTCTCATTGTTCCCCTACTGTCAACTTTACTCTCCACCTCTGGCTGACATCAAGGGCTCATGTTTTGCAGTGATTTGTTGCTCCCAGAATTCAAGGCAAGAGAGTTTATGTGAGTGGTCCTTGACCATGGGGAAGTTCTCACTGCAGTCCAGACTAAGCTCCCACAAATCTCAGCACCTTGCACTCTGATTGCATGGACACAAAGAATTTCTTACACTGCCAGGTTTTGTTTCCTGAGTGCTGCCTGAGCTGAAGCCGCAGCTGGATCCAAGGTGGAAAAAGCAGCATGGCCCAGGAGTGGTGAAGGAGCCTCTCATTGGAAAAGATGGGACATTTTAGGACACTGTCCTGGCATAATCCCATTGCTTCTCCTTGGGCTTCAGTTTACAGCTTTGCACTGGTGACCCAGTGGCCTGTGACATGAAGAGCTACTCAGGGCCATCCCACAAACACTCTGGAAACCTGGCCCTCAGGAGGGAGGATCTTCATTTTTTTTTGAAATTTATATTCTTATGCTGAAGTTCAATTTGTGTTTTATAGGGATTGCCTTCTGTGTGTCTGACTCCAAAGTCAGCCTTCTCTAATCCTTGCTGAGGGAATAAAAAAAGAAGGAAAAATTGAAGGTCAGGCCTCTGCAGATTGTATTTTCAAACAAGTTTCAAAGTAAATAAAGTAGCAAATGTGCTGCTTTTTATTATTATTATTATATAATTTTACAGTTTCGGGGTGGGGTAATTTTGTCTGTAAGGATAATCTCATAACTGCCAAAGAACCATGTTATTCTATTCTATTCTATTCTATTCTATTCTATTCTATTCTATTCTATTCTATTCTATTCTATTCTATTCTATTCATGTTTATTTTTGAAATTTTATTTAACTTGTTCTTTTATGCAATGCTTAAGTTTTGTGAAAGATATTCTTTACCATCCATGGTCAGTATGTGTTTTGCTTAATGAATTTGCTCCTCAGACAGTAGAATAGATATATTATCTACATTATATATATTTTATATTCTATATATTCTATATATTCTATATATTCTATTCTATTCTATTCTATTACATTATATTATACTATATTATATTTATTATACTTAGGAAAACAGTTGAATTGAAGACACAAATTCCTTATTCCCTTGCATACCCATACAAATATAAAAATATATAGGATATAAGTCATTTTTTGCAGATATTGGCATTTTCTACACCAGCTTCTTAAAATGGATGTTTGCTGAGCTTTTCCTAATTTCATAGTAATGAAATTAACATTTGAATAGTTTGTAGATATGTGCTCAATCAATAGAAAATGACAAAACTATTCATCTTCTGCACCTTGAAATCATTAAATGTTTTCCCTTTGCTTCCCTGAAATTCCTCCAGCAGAGGTGAGCACACAACAGAGACTCATTGAGTGAAGATGTGGTGCAGCTATTGACAAGAAGGGCTGGGGTTGTTTAATCTAAAGGAGGTGTTTGGGGAGCAATGTGACACTCAAACCCCCATTACTATCCTGTTTATCACTAGGAACTGGTGGCAGCACTCCCAGATAATCATCTTTATCTCACTGCATATGCTGATAAGCCACAAACTGGCATATCTCATTAATAGTTTGGTAATTAGGATATTTACATGCATTTGTAGCACCAGAGACAAGGTTTTAAAATCCAGCAGATTTTAAAATACCTGATCCTGTGAGATGTGGTTACAGGGTGTGGTTTACTGCAATTTGTGGGTGATAGGTCAAGACAGGGAAGTTTCCAGAGATCCCTGTGCTGATCTTTCCCTGTTATCTGGTACAAAGCACGTGGCACTCACTTTTCAGGAATACAACAGGTAATTCCTGTGGTTGGTACTACACCACTCAATATCCTGTGGTTCCAGGACAACAGCAAATGCAAGACATTTAAGAAACCAACAGACAACCTACAAGCAAAATTAAGATCCAAAATTGTGTGATTCAGCTTGAAGAGCTGACTTTGGAGGTTATTTGTAGGATTTTGCATTCTTGTCTCTTTACACCCACCTGTATTTTCTAATGCAAGGTGAAACCTTATTTTTTCTCACCATTGGGAAAATTAACGCTTTCCTGCAGGTTTTTTTTTGTTTGGTTTTTTTTTTTTTTTTTAGTGAATTCAAACCGGTGGGTTTGTGCTTTATTTATCTTGTCGCTGCATGTCTTTTTTGGGAGCAAATGTTCCAGAAGCTACTATCAAATAATGGATGTTATCTGCATGCTTGAATGGATTACTACACAGGGATTCATCTTGCATGACTGGTTGGAAATGGATTTATTTTGGTAGATCAGACAGATTTAAATACAAAGCAGTGGCAGTTCTTGTATTTGTAGAGAAATGAGCTTGTTGCAGCAAGACTCCAAATATAGATTTAATATGAGATCATTTATTAACTGTCCAATATCTTGGTTAACACTGCCTGTAAAATCTGATTATTTTAACTGATGAAATACTACAAAACTTCTTTTGTTTTCTCTATTTTCCATGGAGAAAGATCAAGCACATTTATATGAGTTGCTTCATGCTCTTACCCTCTTTACATCTCTTCACTTCCTGGAATGTCCTTCATACTGTAAAAAAAAAAAAATATATATATATATATATATTCTGTGTAATAAATGAGAGTCTGTAATCAGTATCTTTAAAATACAACATGATCAAAAGCTGACAATATTAGTTTTTCAGTGAATAATGACCTTTAAAGACCTTGAGGATTCCAGAAAAATCAGTGTATTTTTTTTCCATAGGGTCCATAAGTGTAGTCCATGAGGTGTCCAAGTGTTTGGCAAAGTTTGCTTTGTCAGGTGAAATTCATGATAACAGGCCAAAGATTCACTTGGTTGTTCCTGCTCCATAATGAAAATGAATGTTTTAGGATAGATCACCTCGTTTTCATAGTCCATTGAATTCATGCAGCAAAGCAAAAGAGCAAAGATCCCCAGCAGCTGTCCCCTGATGTCTCCCAAGTGGCAGAAGTGTCCCCTGAAGAGCCTTCCTAGAGATCATCCCTGCAAGACACCTGATTTCATGGTTTTTCCATGGTTTTACTGCTCTCAGAGCATAAATAGATTTGGGAATGATGAGGGACTTTGATGTCACTAGCAAAGAAAACAGATGTCAGGAAGACATGAACTCGTCTCTAGAAATATTATAAACTTTAAAGCTCCTAAATAACAACATACTTGGTGATGAACCTCTCTCATTTCTCCTGCAGGTGTATAAATATTCCCTCTGTGCTTAAATTTTAACACAAATGCTTTGATTTACTTTTTCAAACATTTAGAAATTTAACATTTTTTAAGAGGATCAAGACCTAAGCAATCTCCCTAACCATCATTTCTACTTATCTACCTGAGGTAAAATTCACAAAGGAGCCCATCCTTTCTTGCTTTTGAAGCCATATGTTGAAGTCTGACACTAATATGGATTTAACCATAAAATATATGGAATAGATACTGGTTTCAAACCCTTTAGTTTGAACTTTATTTGCTGGTATCACATGCATTATTCCAGAGTGCTTTTCATTCCCTCTCTCTGCATTAGTCTGTGGAAAATGGGGCAAGTTCAAAGTTGCCTTTCTCTGGCTGGGGTAAGTTAAACATATCTATATACAGTGCATTTTTTAAAAAATAATTGTGATTTACATAGGGTAAAATAAAGAAGCACAATGCTTAAACCACTTAAACCTTCTGAGACTTTATAAAATGGTTAATAAGGAGGGGTTAATCCTGAATCCCATGAAATCAAATCTCAGCTCCTATCAGAAACAGACCAAGCAACTCAAACTGAATTTCAGCATTTCTAGGCCAAAAATGGTCTCTTTTCTGTGGCTACTGTTGGAGGGACAAGATTTTGCTCATTGCAGTTTTTTTTTGGGGGGGGGGGGGGAGAAACAGGATGGATTTGTTGCAAAGATGAAGCTCTGATTGGTCACTCCCAGAAATGGGAGGCAGAAATTTCTGCAAATGTGTATAAACATATAAAGAAAACAAAGAAATCCTGTGTGTTTGAGTCTGATGTGTCCCTGTGAGTTACTGATTGGGCTGTGCAGCTGACACAGTTAGAAATAAAGCTCCTTCCACACTTACAAGATGCCATACAAAAGGTGAACACAAGCCTTGCCGCCTGCTGTGTTGTGCAGAAGGCAGAAAATAGCAGATTGTGCTGGAAGAGCTCCAAAAAGTCAATTTAACCCTTGTCTCATTCACAGACCTGACCTTAAGGAGCACAGCATTGCCAGCCCTGACCTTGGTTCTGTTTTAGAAAGCTGGGAGAGTTTCAGTCACACCATAAAACTTCCCTGGGAAATGCCCCTTGTGTGATGCTGGGGGAACAGACAGAGCAATGCAGGCAGGCCCTGTGGAATGGCACCTGGAAATAAATCCCCCACGGACACAGAGTTTCAATGCAAGCAAATATTGGCTTACAATGCTAGCCAAGATTTGCATCAGCACAGCCTCTGATTCCTGGCTGCTCAACACCCACAGGATGCACAGGGAGCAGAGGAAAAGCCCAAAATCCTCCCACTGGGACTCAAGTTTCCCAACAGTAATGACAATAAATCGAACGATAGGGAAATGATTTTATTTTATCAATTCTTCTAAATTGCCAATTTTAGGGTTGGAAAAAGCATGCTTTTTGCATCAACAGATTCAGTTCTGGCAGAGGTATTTTCTACTCCTCTGACAGGCATGTTTTCTCTGGTTAAGTGGGAATAAAACCCACCAGTGTGGCCAGAGAATTGCAGAATGTTTTGGGATGGAAAGGACCTCAAAGCTCATCTCATTCCAGGGGCAGGGACACCTTGCACTAGAAGGAGGGCTCCTGAGAGAGTCTTGAGAGCTGTCCAGTGACAAAACAACTTTTGAAGACTTGTTTCCACCAAGGTATGAAATGTCATGGCCAATCTGGCCTTTCCAGTTTATAGGAGCAAATTTGCTCCTATTTAAAATATAAACACAGTACCCTTGTGCAAAGATATAAATGATTCTTGGACAGGAAATTCCAAATTTCTCAAAGCACCAGCACTGGAATCTGCCCATTCTCTCAGGCTCTGGGGTGTCTGTTGCAGGTTGGATGGATTGTTAGGAAGGAATTTCTCCCTGCAAGGGTGGCACAGGGTGCCCACAGAAATTCCCCTGGATCCCTGGGAGTGTCCAAGGCCAGGCTGGACAGGGCTTGGAGACACCTGGGATAGTGGGAGGAGTCCCAGCCCATGGCAGGGGTGGGAATGAGATGATTTTGAGGACCCTTCCAGCCCTGTCCATTCCATGATTCTATGTTAATCCCAGCATATCTGTTACAGCAGGATTTTGGTTATTATATATTTCATGGAAATTCTGTTCTTCCATGACAACGGTGAGCTATTGCCAGGTTCAGTTATCAGCAGTACTCACTGAATTATTTTTGGCTCTCTGTCAGCCTTGCCCACCTTAATATTCTTATAAATGCAATAAAGCACCTGGATTTCTTCTTGTGGCATAACAAATTTGATTTGATGCATAAAAGATTACAAACCCCATAAACAAAATCTTACTTGTCTTTCTATTTTTTTATATGAAAGTTTTTAATGTTTTAAAATATTTAAATTTAAAAATTGCATGGGGTGTCAATGGCTGGGCTTTAAGGTCCCTTCCAACCACACCATGCCATGATTTTTTGATTCTCTGCTGCGTTTTCTGTATGACTGCACACACCTGACATATGACATTTCTGTATTAAAATAGAACTGAGTCGGTTTTTATTTTTCACAGGTGAAGGGGAGGAAGTTCTCCTAAGTTACAGAATAACTTAGAATGTATTTATTTTGCTTTCCATCACAATCACTCAATACCAGAGGAGTAGAGCACTATAAATCTTCAGGCAAAATCAGCTTGCAAATGTTTTTGAACCAAGCCTAATGTATTATATCTATGAAATGCTTTATAAAATCAAAGTAAATAAAATAAATAAGCAAATTCCTTTCTCGTTACAGTTTTCAGTATATTATACAATTTCTCATCATAATTTCATTCATATCTTCACATTGAGATATAATTTCAATCTTTAAAAAATCAATTAAAAAGTTTAAAATTACATTTAAAGTACTTCTAGGCATGAGAAAAACTTTAAAGCTTACTATCTGTTAACCACTCCATCAAACCACATCACCAATACCTGAATTTTGGAATGCATTTCCAAATAGCTCAACCTGAAATACGGTTTTGCTGGTATTTGCTTACTGATGTGTGGAGATAGGCAGGACAATAGAATTCCTCGTGATCCCAAGGCTGTGGAGTTGAACTGCAGAGCACTAAAGCCTCCTCAAACTGCATTTCCTATCAGCCCTGTGCCTCTTACATCTTTTTGCTCAATACAACTTTTTTTTTTTCCTTAATTAAAGTTTAGCATCTTTTCCCTTAGATACCAGGAACTTAGCAAAGCATCTACAGGAAGATATCACTTTCCCTTCCTGCACCTCGTGCTCATGTGGTAGCAGCCCTTGACAGCTTTACAAATCCAACTTTTCAACAGAGATCATTTAATAACTGTTAAAGTGGGCTTTGTACTGGATTTACTGATGCTTAACCCCTGCTTCTCTGGGCTCTGTCTGGATTACATCCTCTGCACATCTTTATAGGAACACTTTCTGCTGCATATTATTTGTACTCACATAGCACATCCTGAAGAACCAGGTGTCAAATCATTTCTGTCCCAGGATGGAAGGACAAGAGGATACACAGGGATGTTCTTGAGAGCAGCTTTGTAGGAGGACACAGATTCAAGGAAGATCATCCACATCTTAGCCTGGATAATTGTGTAGGAATTAGGTTTTGTGCTCTGTTATCAGGCCTGCCTGGTTCTGGGTAACTGAGATGTGGTTGAGGTGACACATCAGATACAGAACCAATGTTCGAAAATAAAAATTTAACCAGTTTTAGCAAATTTAAGGGCTTGACCCTTGTAGCCTCCTTATCCTAGGATAAAGTCTTGTAATCTGGACCAAAGATATTCTTTTAAAACTGTCATAACTTATTCCTTTTAGTGCCCCAGAGGATTTGATATTTCTTATCTCCAGCAGATTCTTAAAAACTCAACTAAGTCCCTCTGTTTTATAAGAGGCAGGAAAAAAATGAGTTTAGTCCAGGAGAGATGGTGTCAGGAAAACTCCTCAGAAGAACTGGGAAAAATGTCAATCCTGAAATCGTCCACAGGACAGGGTTTGACACAGATTTAAAGATTTCAAATCTGTTTGTGGCTGCTCAACCATTTCATGTGGATAATCCCCAGGGTTTGCAAGCATCATCTAGAGAGGGGGTTTTACGGCTAAAGTGTTAAAGGACATTGTCTTTCTCAGCAAGTGCAGACCAGAGAAGAATAATTTCCTTCACCCTCTAATGGACTGCACACTGAAATACTTCTTGGTTTTGATAAGAATGGGAAAGAATCTTTCCTCTCCAAAGCATTTACCAAAGTAATCATGTTGTTTCCTGCACTATAAAAAAATATTTAACTCCAGAATTAGACATTCAATACTCAAATGAATTTTTAGAGTTGAGTCTTCAGTTCACTTTCTGTTTTTTACCTGAGATTTTGCTTTTACTAAGCATGCCAGACTTCCTTACCATGGCATTTTAAGCAATAGAAGACCTATTTTAGTAAAACAATAGGCTGAAAAACTATTTAGATTTTCTTCACAACAAATAACTGCTATCTATTAACTGACAACCACGGTTAAATTAAGACATTAACAAGCAAACAGGACTTTTTACAAACTCTGGTTAGCAAAGCACAATTAAACCCAACAATTCCTAATTTTACAAAGACAACCAAAATTGTTATGTGGCTTTAATAGCCACTCTTTCTCTGCTTCTGGATTTGCTGAGTGTCCAGTAGCAAATCATTAATTTATTAATATTATTTATTATTGTTTATTTAATAATAAATCTTCAGTGTTTATCAGTAAAGCTGGAAGAACAGAATAGGGTAAGACCTGATTAAAGGACACAATTTTACATTTTTTAGGTAACCAACACCCACATCAGTATCAGTGGCACCCAAGAGAAACAGGAAATTCTCATGTTTCATTTTCTCTGGAGATTACAATCTTCTAATGTCATTAACTTCAAACTCGAAACACAATCCCAACAATATTTTATTTCACAGACTCTCTCCTACTTGTTTGGAAATTCCATATTACAGCAGATTGTAAAACAAGAGCCTTCAGAACACTAGAGTTTAGGGGAAATACACATTGACTTCTGAGTTTATTCTGTATTTTGGGAACAGGTACATACACAATCGTCTTGCTTTCAAACATGCTTGATGATGCACATTTAATGCATAATATTTAATAGTAAAAACATCAAAGAAGACAATTTTTTATTTTAATTTCAGTAAAATTATTTTAGAGTCACAAAATCCCAGTATCCCAGGATGGTTTGGGCCTTAAAGCCCATGCCATGGGCAGGGACACCTTCCCCTGATCAGGTTGATCAGAGCTCAACCCTATCAATTTTATTCCTAAAATCAAAGATGTTTTAAATTTTTTTTTTTATTAGAAGACTACCAAATAAGATATTCCCTTGGCAAGATATTAACCTTAGGTTTAAAAGTAGGATTAGGGGTTTTTTTTCCTCTGTCTTTAACTGGAATATTTTGAGATACACATAATTCTTTAGAAATGGTTTAATTGGGGGAGAATTTAGGACTTGCTGATTCTTGATATTCAAAAAAGGAGGCAAAAACCTTAAGTTGCACTCCCTCATAGAGAATCAAAATTGCCATCAAAGCATGTGATGCAGAGTAATTCACAATTATACTCAATATGAGTGCTCTTAGAGGTAATTGCAAGTTAGCTAAAATTTTAGGGATTTCATGGGAGACTGGTTTCTCTTTCATTATTTATTTTTTTTCTCTCTCTTAAAAATACCTCATTGCTGCCAGTGCCGCACACATTTCAACTAATAAATAGAAATATGTTGCAATTATATTAATTTTTATATTTAATTCAATCATCAAAGCCTTCATGAAACTGAAACCCAAATGTATATTACCTCATTTCGTGGATGGTTATTAGAATAACATTTTCCCATTAAAGCATAATTTTGTATTACTACAGAAAAGGCAGCATTTTGCTCATTTCATTTTTCCTTTAGGCAAAAAAAAGGTTTGTTAGTGGAGAGAAGGTTTAATAGATTTTGAAAATGCATCTGTCATGTAGAAAGTGATCCAGAGTTATTAAGATAACATCTTTTATGGCAGCCTGAATGGGCTGAATGAAAACTCAAGAGCTTACAAAATTTGCTCCAAATCTGTAACTCAGCACCTTTTCTCTTGTTCTTAATGTATGGATTTTATTTTTCCAGTGTCGTTATTTCAATTTGCTGTATAAGATTGATTATGGTGGTGTTTTCGTGTTATCACAAAACTCATTTAAGACAAGAAAATGTGTATTATGTCACTGTGGAACGTGGCAGTAACCAATGTCCCTTCTGGAAATTTAGACATGAAAATTATTTCTCCTTCTCCCATGTTCTTTGTCATGTTAATGAAGGAATAATTCAGCACGTAAAAAGAATTAGAGGTGATAAATACAAACTTGAAGCCAGATTCCTTTTCTTTTTTGGGATTTTAGTATAAGATAGATGATACCCAAGGTGTGTCATTTCTGGGCTGTGGAAGTCCCCACTGCTTTAGAGACATTTATTTTATCAATTCCAAACCCAGATCTGCATGTCCTGAGTGGCTGATGGAGGCAGGGGCAGGTGGAGAGTCCAGGAGCTCATTTTGGTCCCTTGGGATGTCATTTACTTCACTCTCAGTCATCCCTGCAAGCCACTATTTCCCATGAGCTTCCTCTTCATCTCCCTAGACTCTTTGGATAACTCCCAGTGTTTATTTACCCACCAGAGAAATTCCACTGCAAACCTAACAAGAAAAGATAAATTCAGAAAGATCTTCTACTCAACTTTTACTGCTCCAGCATCAAAAGCAGAATGGAAGAGAGAATGAAAGGATGACTGGTGGCCTTTGGAGAGGAGAGCTCTGCTAATATAAGTAAGGGACATCAAAGTTCTTTAAAAGTTTAATTTACTTTAGAATGGCAAACTGATCCTGAGGACTCACCTGTTCTAAGTGTCTCAACACACATTAACAGAAGCACATGGATCTCCTCTGAGACTTTGTGTAAATGGCTTCTGATGGTGCTTTCTTAGATAAATTAATTGTGGTAAGTGGATCTCTTTTTAAATAATGGATGATAAATGATATGCATCCTTGTGCTTTGACTTATTTTATAATAACAGCACCATGAGTTGTTTCCTGCAGTTCTCATCTGGTTGGGTTGGCACCACGCTGCATTTTAAAGCAAGGATGAAATCATGGAACCCCAGGATGGCTTGGGTTGGGACAGACCTCAAAGCCCATCCAGTGCCACCCCCTGCCATGGGCAGGGACACCTTCCACTATCCCAGGTTGCTCCAAGCCCCATCCAGCCTGGCCTTGGACACTTGCAGGGATCCAGGGGCAGCCACAACTTTTCTGGGCACCCTGTGCCAGGACCTCACCCTGGAATCCTTCCTAATTCTTCTCCCTTTTCATTTTGTACACAAGATTGTGAATGTCATGTTCCTCCTGGATCTGCTGCAGACTGTAACAGAAGAGTTAAACCACCAAACTTCATCATTCAAGCTCTTAATTCAAAAGTCTTTCATTAAATTTGGTTTGATGTCTTTGACTTTGAAATCTTTGTAAAATCACAATTATTTAAGTCACTTTTTGTCATAATTTTTATCTTGAAGAATTTTAGACAAACTTCTACTCCACACTTGTTTACTGCTGCAAATTCTCTCAAGAAATTGTCCCTTAAGCTACCCTGAGGATATGTTTCCTGTGTGCAACTGTTTATTTGAGACAAACTTGAGTTATGAATCTATTTAATTTTCTGTATGAAGTCTGAAATTAGGCATTAAGTGTAATCCACATTCTTTATGAAATAGGTGATTCCCAGGATATGGAAAACCTGGCACTGCAGAACTCTGAAGACCTAAAGAAAAATTATTAAGTCAGTAAATCATTTGTTGTCCAAGGATCAGCAGCTTTTCCACACTGTACCTGAATTATGCAAATGGAATTATTTACATTGAATGAAGCCAAAAAAAAAAAAAAAAAAAGACAGATACTATTCAGGGATTACTGCAAAAAAAAAAAAAATCTTTATTCCAAATACCTTTCCTTCAATCATGGGATTTTAAGGAGAAACCTCCCCAGCACATCAGTGCTGGGCAGAGCTGTGTGCAGGGGCATGGCCAGAGGCAGGTAGAAGGAAATACTGTCCTCCCAACCCCAGAAGGGTTTTATCCCGGACTTACTAGGGAGAAAAGGGAAAAAGGCAGTATCCTGCAGCTGCCTGGATCTCCTTTGTCCTTCTTCACATGGCTATTACCTTTTATTTCTTGTACATGTAGTATGCCAAGAAAAACTTTAAAAATTCTCAGCATCTAATACAAATCAAGATATTTTTTTTTTTTAATTCAAGAGGGAAGTCATAAACAAGGTGGAAATTGATATTTTGGAGAAAACTGTATTTTCTCACCATCATTAATTGCATTCTGGTAAGACAAAAACAAAACCAGAAACAAACAAAATCAGAGTTCAGAAGTGCTTCATTTCATGGTTCTCCTGACTCCAAGTGCCAGAGACACCAAGGAAGCACAAGCTGTGCTTCCCACTGTCTTTAGAGCAGCAAAAATGAAATTATAAAGGCAGAATCGTGGCTTCTACAGTCTTCCTGTATTTTCATAAACTCCTCTGTGTGAAATAACTTCTTAAAAAGGAAATGATTCTTTAGGATGTTTACAGAATGTTTTTGTGTTGCTGTTGACACAAATGTCTCAGTCTTCATCATAGCAAAAATCTTAAAAATTGCTCTTTTAATTCTAATAATCCATGCTTAGGGGCTTCTTAATTTCCCTACACTAATAGATATCAGAAAATCTTATTATGTAATTTCCATCCTAGGTCAGCCAAGAAAAAAGCTCTGTCAGTGGTTACATGGAGTAAAATATTTTTATATAATATTAGAGAAAAATAATGCTGTATTTTTAATATTAAAATAATCAGAAAATATGTCTTAATTTCAAAAGGTTGAGCCATGCTTTGTCTACTAGAAAGAGCTGAGTTACCAGGGAGGGTGAATGTGAGAGAGTGGGAGTTACCTTCAGTGTTGGGTGAAACAACATGTACTAAACCTTCAATTCATCCCAAATTCTTTAAACACCATATTTCTTGCACTGTGAATCTGTCACAAGATTTTCCAGGTGTGATGTTTTTTACATTGAGCATTTTCAGTCAATGGAATGACTTAACAGAATAGATGCTGGCTCCGGGTTTTTCAACAATGTGAAAGTGTGTGGATTGTTCTGCTTCAAATTAAATAAAAACAAGCAAACAAACAAAAAAAATACTTGCTTGGTATCTGAAACCCGGGTTTGGATTCTGTGTTTGCAAAGACAGAAGATTTGTTCTTGTTTAATGTGACTGAAGGAAATTCAGGTACTGAAGCAATCTCAGTTATTTGCTGTGGCTTCCCTGGAAATTCTATTCCTGTCTTCACTTGCCTGAGGAGGTGGAGCTGCATTCCCAAGAGGAATGGCCAGAACACAAACTAGCAATTATTCTCACACAAGCTAGGGATTATTCTCACACATTTGGTCAGTCTTGGCAGCTCGTAGAACACACCTGACTGCTGATCACACAGAAATCACTGTCAGAGTTACTGGGTCAGAGTGAGGACAGAGAGCAAATGGGAATATGGAACTCAGAACAGAAGGAATGCAGCAGCTTCCCATTTCAGGGATGGAGTTATCCAATTCAGGTGATGGTGTGTAAATAACTGGGGAAGAATCATCCAAATTGTGAAGGAAGGCCAATGAAGAGTGATAAATGGTGTTCTACCAAAGTCTTTATAGACATATTTAATTTGGATTTTTTGCCATTTAACCAATGTTTTCCCTCCCATTTTCCCATTAGTACCAGCTCCTTGGAGCTGCTATGATGCCAATAGAATGGAAAGACCTAAATCCTGTAAAGCTGCTGTCTAGAAGAAACACAATTCTGTTTTTTTCATGCCTTAATAGCATCCCACTCCTTCAGCAATACACATTTACTGCCATACACATGGACTTTATTCCTGCTTCTCCTCTAATCCTGATTTGTTTGGCTCTTTGATTTTTCCTGGAGTCAAGAGAGCTGGTGTGCCTTTCATCCAATCCATTTCAAATCCGGCCCCTCCTGTACATATCTTCCTGTGATTTCAAACAGGGGAGAACATCAGTGCAAGAATTCCCAGTTAAGAGATTTTCTGATTTGGAGAAATTGCTGCACTGACCACTTCTTTCCCTCTTTTTAATTTGAGGAGAGTATTTTATGAGAGGATAAAGCCCATTAGTGAAGGTCAGTATGGTTTTCACTGAACTTAAACACAAGATGTTCTTGTAAGTGCTGTTCTCTTTAATTTGGTTCCTGTTTATCCAGGTAGGAGCTGAGGATTTAGCTCAGGGAAAAGCACATTCCATCTTCCATCATTTAGGCTGACAGTTTTTAAGTTCTCATTCCGTACTTGAGTGATCACTCTGCATTTTACAGTCATATTTCTGAACAGCAGCACCAGAACTGCCTTTGGTAGCTCATACATACATATTTCAGGAAATATTAATGTTTTAAACAAAGAGAAGGATTATAAAGATTATATATATTAAACATTATTAAATATTATTAAATATATATTAAATATTATTCTAAAAAACCTAACTCAGTTATAAAATTGTAAGAAACAAAGCTTGTTTCTTCCAATGTGAACTTAAATTCAAAATGACCAGGGATACAAAAGCTTGTGCTTTGGTGAGGTTTAATGTAGCCACAGTTCAGCAGATATTCCATCTAAAATATTTTTTCCTCATCTCCTGTCAGCAGATTCCTCATCTTGGGATTTCAAATGGATTGCTTTGTATGGAAATGAACCCTATGCAAAACTAAGATCATTCTTCTACACAGAGGGGGATTGTTGGGGTTGCACCCCTGTGGGTTCCTTCCAGCTCAGGATATTCTTTGGTTCCACAATTTCTTCATATTCCCAGAAGCATAATCAAAACTTGGGAACCACAGACCTGAAATTCAAAGACTATGAATTTAAACTCTATTTTTAAATGAAGAGGTAAAGTCATAATGGTTAAATACCTTGAATAAACTTTATAGGTTACAAAGAAAACCCAAAAGGAAATGTATCCAAATATATTGGAGGAGAGCATGAGTATTCTCTTTAATGTGATGTATTTGTATAATTGATGTACTACAAAAAAATTCCCTGCTAGTCAGTTAGTGGTACAAAACTCAGTTTGTGATAATTAAAAGCATTATTTTCTCACCGTTTTTACTCTCAAATTATTTTCTGATTATTTTAGCTCTCAAATTATAAGCAAGGATAATTGTTTAAGCAAAAACCAATTTATTTAATAGAATCTTGGTACTTTATTTATCCTCTTTATGTTGATTCTAAACTGGGCAAAACCTGGCCCATGCATTTAAACTCCAACAGAACTGCACCACAAAACAGGGCTGGAAAAATGCCTTGGGATATTTTATATTGCTGTCACAGAAAATGCATATGGAACTTCAGTTTCCACTACAAAAATGAGATGAAAATAAAGTTATTTGCTCTAAAAGCTATTACAAGAGAAGACTGTGAATGTAATAAATTTTTCCCTTTCAAGAATAAACAATGCATGACATGACTTTTATTTTCTTTCAGGGAAGGAATGTAACAGGCTGAGTTATGTGGCAGCAGTTGTTAATACTTGTTTTAATTATGAATCAACTTTGATTTAGTAATACACTGCCAGACAAGGTTTCCAATACACATTGTGGAGCAAATGATACAATTCACATTTGGAAGTAAAACAAGAAATTACCAAAGTGGGATTTTTTTTTCTAGGAATAAAATCATTTGTGGAAAACTGTATTAACCAGGAACTTCATGATATATAACCAGGAATTAACAGGGTAAAGAACTTCACTGTTTATACAAATCTTATTGCAATTTTAACCAAATAACAATTTCAAATATACTTTTACCCTGAACCGGAAACTCTTGGTATATTTTTGATGTTTTTTTGGCTAAACACTGAAGCACATTTTGAAAATCCCTTTTTTTCACAAATTTAATGTTTAAACTTGATTTACTTTATTTTCATAGATGTCATGGCTTTAAAACTTAGTTTTAATTTGAGATAGATGCACAAAAAGTTTGTCTGTTTCCATCTCCCAGAAAATGCAAGGTGTACATTATAATGAATATTATAGATGAAGGATTTGTTTGGGGATGAATGGGCATAAAATATAAATTTGTATTTTAGAGAACAAGAAACTGTCTCCCACTGATAGAACCAACTATTCATCTTAAGCCCTTTTAAATCTTTTCTATTTCCTGTATTGTTCTATCAGCTATGCCACTGTATCCTCATATTTTCCACACTTTTGGGCCCATTCTCTTCCCCCTTAGGATGGGATATGCTTATATTTTCCATACCCATGCAATTACTATGGACATATGAATGAGTTCATTCCCAAAAACCTTTTCTATTTTTCCTTCCCTGATATTGCATTATTATTTTTGAGCAGTTCAAATTTTGACTTTGATGGTTTCATTTGTTTTTAGAAAGATTCCTATCAGATGAATCCTTTGCAATATTTTCAATATTTTGCATCTCCATGATCTGAATTAGGTCTGGGGTTTCTCTGTTGTTTTTTTTTTTTTCACTTCTGTGTGTGTTTGATTTTGGTTTTTCCTGTTTGTCTCTTTAGATCAGTTTGGGAGGTGGGAGCGTGTGATTGGTACGGCAAAAAATATCTTGGCTCTTCATCAATTATGTTATTGAATGGATTTCATGATTGCAGCACTCAGCATCTTTGATCTTGCTCTTTAAAGAAGTGGCTGCCCAATTAATTTCTCATTGGAAAAAGGACTAAAAATGTCAGTTCAACATCTCTTTTGATTAATTTTTTCTGACTTTCATTTTTGGCTGCAGGCACAAATAAAGAACTCAGAAGGACTTCAAGGACCTCCCAGAACATCTCTTTCTCTATATATGTATGTTTAAATGTTATAAATACTCATAAAAATGAAATATTTTTAACATATGCATATGGATGCAGATTTCTATCTCTATTTTACACATAAGCACGTATTTATACAAGTGTTGTATTCTGACTCTGTCAGTGTTTTGTTGTTTTGTGTTACTGTATTTTTATTTTATTTTTTATTTTTCTAGTAAAGAACTGTTATCCCTATTCCCAAATCTTTATCTGAGTGCTCCTTAATTTCAAAATTATAATAATTTGGAGGGAGGGGGTTTATATTTTCCATTTCAAGAGAGACTCCTGCCTTTCATATCTGTCTTTGAAACCAAAACACTCCCTAAACTAATATTGTGTCTTTATATTTAAAATTTCAACTCAACATGGAGAATTTAATCCTTCTCACACTCCAAGATCCATGTTTTTTGGTGTGGTGGACTCCCATCTGAATAAGACCCTTTCAGCTCCCAGTGTTAAATATAACCTGGTTTGGCACTGCAGCCATCAGCCTTGGCAGCTGATGATATTTTTAACTGATACTGTCAATGTACTTCCTAAATGGACTTGTTTAACTTCATCCAAACAGTTATCTCTATGCTGCTTTATAAGGGTGATTAATAACCCAGAGGTGACAGCAATTCCCAGAAAAATCTGTTAGCACATTTCACTTCTTTTCATGTGAAAATGCATGAGATATTATTTTATAACATCTAGGTAAGACACATCTCCTTCATGTCACAGGACTATTAAATATCTCCTTAGTTAACCTCTTCCTCTTGAATCCAGAGTTTGTCCAGGCTTTCTGGCAGTCAAGAAATAAGGGAATAAAACACCAATTTGTAATGATCTGATTTAACAGAAGCCACACTTCTCTGGTGACATTGCACCTTACTCTGCTGTGGTGTGAAAATGGTAGAATTGCCATGTGTTAACATTTGCCTTCATTTTTCCTTAAACAGATCTAGAGTAGGATAAATTAAAACATTTTTAATGCAAGTCTTACAAGAAATGATGCTTTACATCTGAAGCACTGAGCCTAACAGTGATGGCATTGTCATGGAATCATGGAATCCCAGAACACTTTGAGCTGGAAGGGTCCCTAAAGCCCATCCAGTGCCACCCCTTGCCATGGGCAGGAACACTTCCCACTATCCCAGTTTGCTCCATCCAAGCCCTGCCCTCCTTTTACTGGCACAGCCAACCATTTGTTTTCTCAAGTCCCCATAAATACCAACAGCCAGTGTTTCCCAGCAACTCTGGGAAAAATTCTATAGCTAAGAGGGAACAGAAGAAAAGCAAACTTAACCCCCAACAGACACTTCCAGGGATGGGGAGGCACTGGGGATGGGGATCAGGAATAGAAGGTCCTATAGGTTTAGGTTCTTCAGCAACAAGGAGCTCAAAAGAGGAGTACACAAATTACATTTTAGGACAACTTAGCATCCTCCTCATGCCTAGACTTGTCTAATGACAATGCTTGAGATTAGATCCCCAAATATTCACTCCCAGGTGTGTGATGACATTTAGGTCTCCTCCTTGGTGGCTGAGCACAGCCCAGGACCTGGGATAACAATTCCTGAGCTGTGTTTGAGCCCTCCAGTGGCCACTGGTGCTGTGTCTACTTGAGAACTGCCAATTAGAGCCTCAGTGTTTATTGAACGAGACCCCGTGGCTCTGTGTGCAGTCATCAATATGTTTCTGTGAACCTGATCTGACAAAATATTTTGTTATTTTGCCTGAAAGAGCGAGGCAATCATCTGCCGCAGCGGCAAAGTCTGTGCTCCCAATTCTCCCAGAGCATCACTGCCAGCACCACTTGTGCATATTTAATGTTTTTCTCCCAACACCCACAGGATAGAGCTTTTCTGGATGCAGTGGCTGGAACAACCCTTCCCCAGTGCAGTCCCTGCCTCTGCCCTCCCTGCTGCACTGGGGTCACAGCAGAGCTCACCTGGGCAGGTGTTTGCATGGGACCCTTGTGCAGCTTCCATTCCAGGCAGAGCTTTTCTAAGCTGCTCTCTAAGCACAAAGGCTCTCCCAGTCACATTTCCCCCCGTTTTTAGGAGAAGCAGGGCAGGTAAGTGAGGTTCTTGCAGGGCTGGGTTTATTGGTGTCTTTTCTGTCCATGAAACAAGCACTTTTCTACATCCCTGAAATTTGGTGCTTGGGCACAGGAGTAGTTGCCAAATTTGAGCAAACTGACTGTGTGTGCATCCCCCTGGGGCCTGGGCAGCTCCAATTTCCTGCTGCTTTGGGGCTCCTTCCTCACCATGCTCAGCCCCCTCTGAGCTCTGAGGACACAGAAACACTTTTTCTACAAATGTGGAAACAGGACTGGAACACCTCTGCAAATTCTTTATAACTGGAGGCTCTCCAATCTATCTTATCCTAGTATTTTAAAGCAGACTGTCTAGTCCTTGCTGGATTTCCCCCCTCCCCCCCTTTTTTTTTTTTTTTTCCTTCTTCTGATTGCCTGTTATTCCACAATTCAGGAGGCAATAATGTGTTTCAGAAGTTGCAATAAAATGGATATACAGTTAGTAATCTTTCACCTCTTCGCTTGTTTCCCATGAATGCTTTTAAAATGAACACCAAAAAAGCCATGAAAGGAAGAAGAGACATTTTCTTTTCCTCTGAAGATGGGAAAACTTTTTATCTCATCCCTTTGTCTGTATTATAAAAAGAAAATGAAAGCTTTCTCTGTCTGCAGATCTAGCCTGGAAATCTCAATTTTTAAAATATATATATATATGTATGTATATATATATAAATATAACTACAAAATCAGAGAGTCCCAGAATGGTTTTGGTTGGAAGTGACCTTAAAACTCCTCTCATTCCACCCCTGCCATGGCCAGGGAAACCTTCTACTACTGCTCCAAGCCCCCTCCAAAGTTCAATCTGAATGTAATAAAGAAACCTTTGAAGAGGGGAAATATTTATGTATTGGTCAAATAACGTTGTTTTACACTAATATTCATGGTAGTTCTTATTCAGCTTAGGAGAAAAACAGAGAGAAACTTTTTCCAAGGGCCTGGTGTGACAGGACTAATGATGGACTAATCTATAAGAGATGTGATTCTCTTGCTGGGATTCCAACTGCCAGGATGAGGAATGTCACATGAGCACCCACCACACCTCCATGGCCATTTCTGGGAGCCTAAGGAACCAAAAAAAGATATAAGGAGGCATGGAAGCCCTTTTATCTCCCTCCAGGCTGGTTTTTATAACAGTGGATGTTGGACATTCTTATTTTTAATTTTAAAAGAAAGGAACCATTCACATAGTCATCGAATGCAGTATTTGGTGACTTAAGGATAAAACAACAGATCTGAAAATTGGTGATAAGATAATGACACTTGGCAACATTTCAGTCAATAAAGGTAGCAGGACTAGCATTCTATTACCCAAAATACCTAACAAATCTAATATCTAAAATTTAATATCTAATATCATGCAATACTTGTAACATTATGCTATATAATCCAAGCATCTGTATCAATGCAACTTGAGTTTCCCAATGAAATATTGGAATGATTGGTTTGGGTTGGAAAGGAACTGAAAGATCTTCTAGTTCCAAACCCCCACCATGGGCAGAGACCCCTCCACATCATGGCCAGGTATTATAATGAAATTATCTAAATTACAGCTAAAATTATGACTGAATTATGACTGCATCTGGCTGCTGTTGTGGTCCAGAGCCAAAGTTTCCAGATCCATAATCTCAAGTAGTTCAAGGTATTGGCCAAAAGACAGGGATCTGAACACACCCTCTTTGGTATTTGTCTCAGAATATTTGGGGAATAATCATCTCCATTTTTAGAATAAAGTGGAATTGTTCTGCACCGATGGGCTTCTACACAATAATTTTCAAACCCTGCATTGCACAGAGAGCAGCAGCCACATATAAATTAGAAGTTCATCAATCAGGATATAATTAATACTACTTTGCCTTGGAGCCAAATATTAGCATCCTAATTTATTACAGTGTAGCAGCACTTTGTAAATGTTATGGCAAAGCCAGACTAAATGTGGGAATATTTCAAATACTTGTGTGAACAGTGGAACAACCAGAGGAGCAAAGGTGTGTGCAGGTGCACCCAAGGTGCAGCTGGAAAACAAAACAAGCAGCTGTGAGGTAAAGAACAGGACAAGCAAGAGGAAGAACATCTCACCCAGCAGCCAAGAGCTGATGAAAGCAAATAGAAAATGAGCAGTGAAAGGAGTAGTCAATGCATCACTTTAGGAGAGATTTTTAAAACGTGAATGACATAAAAAGATCAGGGAGTGAGGAAGAAGTAATCCAGCAGGCTGTTGTAATTCTGACTTCTCCATCCATGACCTTGACCTCCACACTGACTCCAACCAGGATTGTCAGGGCTGTGCTGCCCACCCCA